>NC_133792.1:3008163-3094911 GCF_003597395.2 Chelonoidis abingdonii
GAAAGGAGCGTATGTGAGGATCTGGGAGCCAGAAGCACGAGCTGAGGGGTGACGAGATGTACTGCTGAGGATTGGGGAGGACAAGCTTATCAGCCACCGGACGAAGGTCCTGTGGTGAGGAGATAAAGACGGTCCTGTCGAGAGGCCATGGGGAAGTGCCAGAGTTGTAGCTGTCATGAGCTTACAGGAGCACTATAGACAGCTGCATCCACAGCGCGGGCTGAAACCCGGAGTCGAGGGCGGCCCGGGTTCCCCCAAACCTCCCACTCCTGATCAGACACAGGAGGAGCTGACCAGACTGTGGGTTCCACGAAGGGGGTAAGTTCAAGAGTTGTGAACAAATCCGCCAGATAAGCGCAGGAAACCCCAAGATAGAGGTAGGACTTTGTTCACAACGGGGCATCAAGGCACACTCCTACGGGTTCATTCAGCACCACTCAGCTGTAGCTTCCATTCCTTTCTCCTGTCAAGCTTCCCTGTTGTAGATTCAATGAACCCCGCATTAGGTAGCCAGGGTCTCCTTATCGACATATGTGGCATTTCAAATCCCCTACTGTTATCGTCTGGTTGAGAAAACCTGGCCTGCGCTTCCTGAACAGATTCGCAGTTTTCTGAAAGATCGGTACATCATTGCACCTTTCGTAGCCAGCCGACTGTTAATAGTTTCGAATGATGCCCACAAACTTCCACTAAGGGCCGGTCATATTTTTGGAGAAACCATAGGAGAAATGAAATCCTTACGCCTATAACATACGCAGACTGCTAGGTGGCATCCTTCTTAACCACGGAGTGTGCACAGGACAAACGAATATGCATTCTCTGACCAGCCTGGCGCCCGCCCGCGTCGTTGGTGTCCCGCAGAGGGCCGCTAAGATGAAGTACTCCCAGTTCCGCACGGCTGCAGGCCTACTCGCTGTTCATCCTAGGAACAATAATGCACCACGCTCGACACTAGTGGAGTTCAGGACCTCCCGGCCATAGCCAGCAGTGAGTCAATTAGAACCGAAACCTGCAACTGACCCAGGACCCCACGACTATAGCATCAGAGGCAGAACAAGCGACACACATAGCAAGTCCAAATAGACTCAGTCTTCAGCAGGCTGGCAGTAAGTCATAGGCTTTGCCTCCTCAGGGCCAGGGGAAGGGGGAGTCTGCCACCCGGAATGGGTGGCAGGGGGGATGCAGGCCCTCCCACTCCACTTCATCCCAGCGGGGCCTAGCAGCGGCAGAGATTCGCTGCCTGTCCGCTGGGTCCTGGCCGGCACCACTACGATGTTGGCTCTGCCGGCAGTGTTGCAGTCATACGGGGTGGTTGCGCCCCGGGCTACTTCCGCATACCCCTCGTCGTGGTACCTGAGTCACATAGCATCACAGCGGTCTTGCACACCGTCGGCTCTTGGGTAAGTAGCCGACGGTGGGCTCAGTGGCCCTTGGGGTAGCTGGCAAGAGACAGGCTCGGCTCCTCCTCGGGGTGGTATGGCTCGGCGCTAAGCTCGGCTCTTCCTCGGGTAGCTGAGCGGGGTGATCCGCCAGTCCTCCTTGGGTAGTGGCGCGGGGCGGTGCTCGGCCAGTCTTCCTCTGATAGCTGGAGCAGGGTGTCCAGGCTAGTTCTCCTCGGGGTAGTGAGAGGCGGGGCAGGCTCGGCTGGCGGGTGTGAGCTCCGGCTGCAGCCGGCCGCAGACGTTCTGGCCCTTGCTTGGTGGGCCTCGACTGAGCTCTGCACGCTTTTATACTTCATGGGTCTGTGCCTTGACCTATGAGGGGCGGGCGCAGGACCCAGTGGCTTCCACCACGTGGTGGTAGGAGGTCGGTCCTCCATGCGGGGCTTGGGGATCCCACTGCCTCACTTACAGCCTCCCATCATTGCCCGCTCCACAGTTAGGAAACCCATTTGTGCAAAGCCATCCACAATGTCCTGCCACGTCCCCAGAAGTTCACGTTCTTCTTCTTAACAGATGCGATTACTGGCCCTGCATGCCTGGCATCACACGATTCCAACGGATCGACTTTCCCCACCTCCAAACTGTTTGGCAACCGATCCTACCTGTTGGAGTTGCCAGCTTCCAGATTGCAATAGTCCACCCGCTCTCACGGCAGCACAGTCTCAATCTCGTGTCCTTGCCGCTGACAGGGTGGGGGCGAGCTCTCACACCAGTTCCATGAAGTGGCTTTTCTTCATCCCGAAAGTTCTGCAGCCACTGCTCGTCATCCCGACTTGCAGGATGATGTTATCCCACACGCGAGTGCTTGTTCCGAGCCCAAAAGTGAGGTTCCATGTGCTGAGCATTTCCGTGAATCCACAAGCAATTTCGCGTATACGCGTTACTTGACTTGATATCATTGTCCAGACTTTCACACTGTCACTCTGGATGCTTAAGGAAACAGCTCGACTTGCCAAACGGACGGCTGGCGAGACTCGTTCAGCCTTATCATCGCGTTTCAGGAGCTCCTTTCCTGCAGGCCAAAAGAATACAGATCGCACTGGCACAGAAACATTGAAAATGGCACCAAATGTGGATGGAAACCAACAGAGGATTGCTGGGATGCGATACGATGCATCACCAGTATTGGACAGGACTCAGAATGCCCCGTCTCCCACCCAACCCTCTTCCACACCCACGGCATCAACATGGAAAGGGCTTGCTCTTGGATAGCTGCCCTAAGTGCACGCTCTCAGTGCTGCTGCCAATGCTAAATGTGCCATTCAGTGCGCTAGCAGCTGTCAGTGTGAGAACAGATGCACGCACTGTTCCCTACTCAGCTGTATGAAGGCAGGTTTAATCCCGCAGCACTGTACGGCTGCAAGTGGAGGAGCCAACCCACAGTCTTTCCCGGAGCTGAATCTGCAGCTGTGTGTGGCCTGCCTGTGCTGTGTGTATGTTAGGGAGGCTTTAATAGCCTGGCTCAGCGAAGACATGTTACAGGGGCCCAAACTGGCAGAACAGGTAGACGCAGGTTCTCAGTGCATCAGTGACTTTCCAGGGGTCGAACCCATCACAGGGTGTTCCTGGCTCATCAGGACAGACTCACACTAACTTTCATCGAAGCTCATGCGCTAAGAGTCATATCAGAGGGATAGCCGAGTTAGTCTGGATCTCTAAAGCAGCCAAAGAATCCATGTGGCACCTTATAGACTAGATGTAGTGTAGCCCAATAGCCTGGGGCAGCCGCAAGCAGTGGCTCAAGCTAGCCATCCTTGAGTGCAAGTGGTTTGTACTCAGAGTGCTACCCTCGCTGCTGCCTGTGCTACCACAACTCCACCACTGCTTGATTAGTGCCTCTAGGAGAGGATATCTGCCTAGCGTATGCATTTTTTTTTTACAAAAAACCCTTGGCCCCAGTTGGCTTGCGTGGGAGGAAAACAGCTGGGCACAGGAGCAGTATAGAGGCGGGCAAACCCCTGCCTGCTGTACACAGAGGCCCCAAGGAGGCTGGCCAACCTTTCTGCATGCCAGCTGCCTGAGACTTGAGAGTGTGGAAACCTACAGGTTAGTCTCACAGTGGATCAGTCCACCAGTGTGGGTTGACAGAAGCAAGAGCACTGGCTGAGGCTTCTCTTGTTTAAGAAACATTCCATCCATAGTCTCCCAATTCAGTGTACAAAACACCCGCCCAATTTTGGCTAATCACTCTTCCGTCATCTATTCAGCCCCTCAGCTGTGGCTGCTTACCTGCTCCTGTCACCAGCTGGGGCAGGTTGCAGAATGACCCTGAGCATTCAGCTGTGGCTTTGGGAGCCCCAGAATTGCTTGCCAGTCCTACAAGAAAGCAGCTTTCTGGACAAGCTCTGAGTAGCACACAGTCCCCTTTGGATCTGAGGAGCCAAGCGTGTGTATGTGCCTCTCCGCTCTGGACTAAGCCCCAGTTGTGGGACCAGCAGCACCCTCCAGGGCTTGCCCGGCCATTCAGTCCTGGTGTGTAGGTATACGCTGCCTCAGGGTACTGCCTAAATTGCACTCTAGCTGCAACTCACACCCCCCTACACCCTTTCCAGTGAGCCAATCTAACGCTTCAGAATAGTTGTGGCATAAATCCCCTGCACTGGTGGCCCTCCCATAGAGGGCAGTAGGTGTAGACCTGGACTTCCAGTTTCTGTGCCTGCTGGGGACTGTCCTGAACTCCCTGGGAGAGGGCAATTCTGACTACTTTCATCCTCCGGTGCAAAGAGCACTGAAGACCTCAGCCCTGTGGCACTAGAATGGCATTCTTGGGAGTGGGACATAAGAACATTTAAAATGGCCATACTGATCAGACCAAAGTCCATACGCCCCGTCTCCTGGACTACCGACAAAAGAACAAGATATTGTGCGCACCCTTAGAGACTAAAAATTTATTTCAGCATGAGCTTTCGTGAAATAAAATTTGTTAGTCTCTAAGGTGCCACAAGTACTCTTGTCTTTTTGCATTACAGGACTAATACCGGGCTGCTACTCTGAAACCTGGTCTACGACAGTGACCAATCCAGTGTCCCAGCGGGAGTGAACCTAACAGGTAATGATCGAGGTGATCTTTGTTTGCCATCATCTCCACCCTCTATGACAACAAGCTAAGGGCACCTTCCTTACCCATCCTGGCTAATAAACCTTTATGCGACTTACCTTCTAGTTCTCTTTTAAACCCTGATTATAGTCCTTAGCCTTCACAAACCTCCTCAGGCAAGAGTTCCACAGGTTGGACTGTTGCGCTGCGGTGAGAACTTCCTTTTATTTGTTTTGTCATAGAATCATAGATATCAGGCTTGAAGGGACTCAGAGGCTCCTAGTCCAACCCCCTACTTCAAAAGTCAAGACCAATCCCAGACACTTTTACCCATTCCCTAATGGCCCCTCAAGGATCTGAACTTGTTCAATTGGAGTTTATCAGCCAATTGGCTCAAACCACATGAGCTATCCCTCCCTCACACCTGGCTGCCCATATTCATTTGGTAGGCCCCTAGTTCTATATTATGAGAAGAAGTTAAATAACTTTTCTTTATTCACTTTTTCCCACCACTCATGATTTTATACACCATCTATCATAACCCCCTTGTAGTCTCCTCTTTGTCCAAACTGAAAAAATCTAGCCTCTTTAATCTCTCCTCATCTGGCAACCAATTCCGAACCCTCATCATTTTTGTATTGCCCTTCCTGAACCTTTCTAATGCCAGTATATCTTTTTTGAGATTGAGGAGACCACATCTTCGCAGTATTTGAAGATTTGTGGGCGCTACATGATTTATTATAAGGCAATAAAGATTTCTCCATCTTATTCTCTATCTCTTTTTGATGATTCCTAACATCCTGTTTGCTTTTTGATTGCCGATGCACCACCCCTTTGGACGTCTTCGAGAGCTATCCATGATGACTCCAAGATCTTCTTTCCTGATAGTTGTAGCTAAAAATTCGCCCCATCATAATTGTATGTTAGTTGGGTTTTTTTTTTCCCACATTGCCTTACTTTACATTTATCCACATTAAATTTCATTTTGCCATTTTGTTGTCCAATCACTTAGATTGTGAGACCTTTTTGAAGTTCTTCATGGTCTGCTTTGCGTCTGACTAATTCTTGAGAGTTTAGGATCATCTGCAAACTTTGCCACTTCACTGTTGTACCCCTTTCTCCACATCATTTCATGAATGAAGTTGAATAGGATTTGGTCTAGGACTGACCCTTGGGGCACACCAACTAGTTACCGTCTCCATTCTGAAAAATTTACCATTTTTCCTACCCTTTGTCCCTTCTTTTAACCAGTTCTCAATCATGCAGATCTTCCCTCTTTATCCCATGACAACTTAATTTACGGTAAGAGCCTTTTGGTGAGGACCTTGTCAAGGCTTTCTTGGAAAATCTAAGTACACTAATGACACATGAAGAGATCAAGAGCCCTTGCACTGCGCCAAGGACTGGATTTGCTAAGCTGTATCACAATAATCTCTACGGCTGTGGTTAGGAGGTGGAAATAGAATGATTTGCTTTGAAATGTACGCCTGTCTTTGTAAAAGTCACAGGTCTTTTGGCCTGACCTTTAGCAAAGCAAGTTCCCCCTGTGAGGCACTCTGGGTGGCTTATTGCTGCCTGCAACTTCACATACGGTTTTGGCTTTTCAATCCTTTCTCCTCAGTTCTTATTAAAACAAAGCCAGCCCCCTCTGGACTCTCTCTGCTGCGTCACCACTCTTCGCACTTTCTGTCTAAGGACCACCGCCCAGCCAAGAGCTGATTCATCAGAGCTGGAATAGAGCGTATGTCACTCTTTCAAAAGGTTAAGGAGCTCTGCTGCTTTGTTTAAGGCCAATCAGTGTGTTCAAGAGTCTATTGGAGGCCAGTACTCATCCTGGGTTTAGCCCACATGTTAGACCGTGGTCTGCAGGTTCCTGGTGTGGCATGGGAAGAGGTGCATGCCGTAGAGTTCTTAGCAGGCGACTCGAGTGAGTGGATTAGAATTGTCTCTTATGCGGAGTGAAATATTCATCATGTGCTCAGTCAACACGCACAGCACAGGCTGCAGCTATTATGTAATACCAGTGCCTGCACGATTAGAGAAACGCTAAACTGCCCTGCTAATCAACTGACCTCTACAGACCCCTCAGGGTGAGATACTTTCCCAGTTGCCCGTGCAGTCTGTGGCCCCCTCTCTGCGCTGCCAACAGGGCCAGTTGATGGTGGGCTGCCCCCCTTTGGTGGCTAGCCCCTCCCCCATGGCCAGTGAAGCCCTGCCAGCCAGCCCTGCCCGGCTGACCCCATCTCCAGGCTGCTGGCTGGACCTGTGTCTCTTGCTGGCTTCAGGGAGAGGGAGAGGTGGCAGTACTCAGGCAATGCCTAGGTTACGGGAGGCTTAGCCTTCAAGTGGCCTTTGATACGCCGCACCATGGTGGCTACCGTGGGATTGGTGGTGCAAGGCACCAAGAGTGGACAGAGGACCAAAACTCATTTGACAGAGTCACTGATTTGAGCCATGCCACACTGGTTGGTATTTGAACCTTGGGAACCGTTGACTGAAAGCTTATAGACTAAGGGTTTTCTAGCGTCTGAATTCATTTGAAAGGTCGTATGGTTTTAAGGATCTACACCCGATATGTACTGTAGGGGTGACATCCTCCCTCTCTCCTCCCTGGCTCCACTGGGAGTCCATAAGGTCAGGATTTTGCCCTAGGATTACAGAAACGAAGCCTGATCCAAAGTCTGTGTGAGTCTCCATCGCCTTCAATGGGTTTTCAATAGTGGCCATGGCTGTTCTCAAGCACAGCGTAAATGCTGTGGGCTCTGCAGGTGAGGTAGTATGTTTAAGTGATTACAGACAGGCTGGGGACACCACATGTAAGTTATACGCCCAGCTCTTGCTGTTGATCATACTATTGGGCACCTCAGTTTCTGTAAGATCACAAGCTGTTGGAAAAACTTTAATTTCCGACCCTTGGTAAGGTGTTGGGATCCCACAGTAATAGCTTGGCATGAATGAAGTAGTAGTTTCCCAGGTGTTCTTTTGAGTCTGGCTGTCTCAGATAACGCATTTCATTCCCCAAGGAATTGAGAAATGAAACCTCAGCCTCTCACTCCATTCTGTCTGCAGGGGTTTCTCTTTGAATGATGTTGGGAAGAACTGTGTCTGGCTCAGCTGCCCAAGCCAGGGCAAGTGGTTTTGGCATGAGGTGTCGTGATTTTCCGAAGTGCAGGAGTAGAATTTCTATGACTTCTTTTATTAACTTGAAGCAAGAGTGTGGAGGTTGGGGTGGGGGGGAGCTATGGCAGCAGGATTTGAAAAGCTTATTAATTATTCATGTTTAGTATTGTCTCTTGGTCGGTTAATGGATGTGCCTGGCCTTTACGCTCCAGCAAATGCAGGAAGCCAGCCGTGAGGAGTTACAAACTCTGTGTTGGGAGAGGAGGCTCGTCTCTGGATGTGATGCGGAGAGCGGATGGACTCTGCAGACTGCACACAGCTCTCCCTCTCTCCATTCTAGGTTCAGAGCGTTTAAGGCGAAGGGACTAAAGATCTCTAGTCCAGTGGTATCTCAAACTTTTGTATGGTGACCTCTCCCATTAGGAAGCCTTGAGTGTGACCCCCCTAAGAAATTAAAACGTTTTTTACATCTTATACCACCATTATAAATCCTGCAGGCAAAGTTGGGTTTGAAGTGGAGGCTGACAGACTCGTGACCCACCCATATATACCTGTGACCCCCTCAGGGCTCCCCACCAGTCTGAACCCCTTGATCTTAGTTGACCTGCCTGTCGTAACACAAGCCATTCTTTCACCAGTGAAAGCTTTAGCCCCTGGAGCAGGCCAGCATGGAGGGCCCTCTATGAGGCTGGTGATCTGTGGATGGGAGGCGGCAGGTTGAAGCGGGATTTGATCATCCTCTTAAGAAACCCACTAATTGTTACTGAGGAAAGGAGGAGTAGAGAACGTGGTTCCTGGGAGCTCTGGGGTGAGAACTATGATCTGCATCCAAGATAGCTTAACACAGGGATGGATAAACATGAGGGTGCAGGGAGATGTGTTGTGTTGTTGGGTTGCGGAGGGGCAGTGCCAATGAAGGGTTAGGTTAGGGTTAAGTATAGGGTTAAGGCAGGTGCCGTTCAGGGGGTGACCAGGTACGGGTTCTGCGGGAGTCACAGGCACAGACCTGTGGGGAGGCGGATGCCATGGTGCATGAGGGGATGCGGTCAGAGGGTGACCCAGGGGCCAGGGAGGGCAGCGTTGCCGTGGTCTGGGGGTGTCACAGGCACAGTCACGGGGTGTGGGGGGTGACCCAGACACAGGGCGGGTGGTGTGGATCAGGGGATGACACAGGGCACAAGAGGGGGCAGGTGCTGAAAAATTGTGGTCACAGTGGACACAGTACAGGCTATGGAGAGGGCAGGATTTACTGTGCGGGAGTATGATAGAAGGCAGGGATGGGATGCTGGGGTTAGTTGCGTGACCCATGCCACAGGGCCGGGTGAGGGGTTCAGTGTCCGTGGTCTGAGGGTGACCCAGTGCCTAGGGCCCAGGGGAGGGAGCGGGTGCTGTGGATCGGCGGTGACCCCATAGGTTTAAACCAGGGGCCCCAAGGGGAGGGGGCTAGGCAGGGAGAGGGGCTGTGACCTAGACACGGGTCAGGGGGGTCGGGATGCTGTCAGCGGGCCCCCGCCCTCGGCCGCTGCCAGCGCGGTCCGCCGGGCCCAGTCCCTGGCGGCGTCCGCCGGCCCTGGCCAGGGCTCCCCGGGGTTCCTTTTTTTCTATCCTCGCCACGGGCCGGGGAACACGGCCAGGCATGCGGGGCGCCAGCCGGCCGCCGGCCCGCCCGGGAGGGGGGACTGCCTCACTTACCGGCAGCCTCGCTCCGCTCCCGCCAGCCACACCGGAAGCACCCCATAAAGCCACGCCCACCGGACACGTCCTTCAGGCCACGCCCCTCCCTCCGGCTAGCGCGCCTTCGCCTTGCGCCTCCGCGCAGTGCTGGTCCACAATCGGCAGTTTGGGTGGCGGTTGAGGGCCAGTTGTTTTTATGTGACGTGCGGCAGCTTGGCACCTCCCCCCACGGGGCCCCGACCCTCTGGTCACCCCCAGACCACAGCCCCGCCCCCTGGCCCGATCCTCTGTCACCCAGACACAGCACCGCCCCCCAGCCCTGTCTGGTCACCCCAGACCACCCCCGCCCCCCTCCGTCCGTGCCTTCTGTCCCCCCAGACCACAGCACCCGCCCCCCCGTGTCTGGGTCACCCCCAGCACAAAGCACCCCGCCCCCCCTCCGTCCGTGCCTCTGTACTCTCCAGACCACAGCACCCCGCCCCCCGGCCTGTGCTCTGTCACCCCCAGATCCAGCACCCTCGCCCCTCGCATTCCCGATACTCGCCCCCAGACCACGCAACCCCGCTCCCCCAGCCCCGTGTCTCGGGTCACCCCCAGACCACGCACCCCACCCCCCTCAGGCCCGTGCCTCTGTCACCCCAGACACCGCACTCCCCACGGGGGCCGCGACCCTCTGTACACCCCAGACCACAGCACCCGCCCCCCCCGGCCCCGTTCTCTGGACCCCAGAACACAGCACCGCCAAGCCGGACGTTTGCCCCCAGCACAGCACCGCCGTCCCCCTGGCCCCGTGCTTGTCACCCCAGCCACAGCACCCCGCCCCCTTGCCCCGATCTCTTGCTCACCCCAGACCACGCACCCCCCCCACGGCCCGTGCCTCTGTCCCCCAGACACAGCACCCCGCCCGGCCCGTTACCTCTGTTCACCCAGACCAACAGCACCCAGCCCCCGGGGACCTCGTGTCTGGGTCACCCCAGAACAGCACCCCGCCCCCCGGCCCGCTCCTTTAGTCACCCCAGACCACAGCACCCTGCCACCCAGCCCGTGTCTGGTACCCCAGACCACGCACCGCCCCCGCCCGTGCCTCCTGTCACCCCGAACCACAGACCTTCACCCCTCCTAACCTGCCATCCCCGATGGCTCTTGTCACCCCACAGACCAGACACCACCCACTCGACCGCTGTTGTCATTCCTTGACCACAGACCCTGCCCCCCTCTCCGCCATCCCTTGCCTCTGTCACCCTGAGACCACAAGCACCCCACCCCCATGCTCCTGTCTCTGGGTCACCTCCAAAACACAGCATCCACCCCCCTGACCGTGTCTTTGGGTCATTTTGCATTCGTCTTGCTCACCTCCTCCTTGCTTCTGTACCCTTTATTGTCTACTTCCTGTCTTCCATACTCCCTGGCCCGGTCCCGTCCCGCTGGAGGCTGGGCTCGGTCCCTGCGCGTGCGGGGCCCCGGGCTGGCCGCCGAGTCCGGGGGGCAGCGAGGAAAGCCCCGCCCGGGCACTGGAGCGAGCGCCGTTGGTGGGAGGAAATGGAGACGGGAAGTGCCGTCGGGGAAATCCCAGCCTGGCAGCCCGGGCGCTGCGCGCTGGGAAATCCCTGCGCCGCCGGGCTGGCGGGTTCCTGTGCGTGTCTCTGGCCGTGGCGGGAAGGGGCTGAACAAGTCTGGTTCGAGCTGAAGTGCGCCCCAAGGAGCAGGCGGGCCGGAGTCGGGGTTGCTCTTAGTAAGCTGCGCCTTGTTCCCGTTGTTCTCCAAATCTTACAGAGCCGTCTGACCTGGAAATGCCGGCCAGCGACAAACCACCCCGGTAGCTATTGGCAGTGGGCACGGTAATGTGGTCTCAGCAACAGACACTGATCCGTGGCCATTTCTGAACACTTCGCGTGATTCACTCACCTCCTACTTAGCATTGCTGGGAAATAGGACTGCCGCAGTCTAGGGAACTGTACTTGTCAGAAAGGTGGGCCCCACAGTCCCTGACAACCTTTAAACTTAGTGGGTGAATGTCAGTCTAGTTCCCAGCAGATAGGAGGAGATGGTCTTGCAAAAACCTTTGGGGAACACATTAACTGACACTTGGCTGGCATTCTCATTAGAATGGCCATGGGTTAAATTGTGTCAGTGATTAAACACAATGAGCAGGATTCTGAACTGCTGTCCTGTGGGGATTCAGCCTTCAGAGTTTTCAAGTATGAAATTCACCCAAAAATTATAAAAGGAGGAAAACAGTTAAAAATAATCAGTTTCTGTATGGATATTCTCGCATTACTGTTGTTCAACCACCGTAGCCACATGAATATGTTGGTGTAATAGGGCTACACTCTCTTGTTAATGAGAGAAATTGCAGTACCACAGACCTATACACTTGCTCCCTCACTTGTCAGCCCCACTAATTTTTTGTTTTCTATTCAGCTCTTGTATAATCTACACCCTGCTCAGTGGTTTGAGCATTGGCCTACTAAACCAAGGGTTGCAAGTTCAATCCTTGAGGGCACCATTTAGGGATTTAGTTGGGGATTGGTCCTACTTTGAGCAGGGGGTTGGACTAAATGACCTCCTGAGGTCCCTTCCAGCTCTGATAGTCTATGGTGCTTTTGGCAGAAATAACATTTTTGTGAGTTACTCTGCCTATAAAGGGCACTACATTTATATTATAATTAAACTAGACCTGAACACTAATGTGTGTGTATCTCAGAGTTTCAGTCCTTGTCTTCAGAGCTGTTCATGGGATTGACCCAAAGTACCTGAGGGATCACCTTGCTCTCTGAGACTACGGTCTTCCATTCTAGCCTTATTCCGCTGAAGGAATGAAAGTGGTTAATAATGCAGCTGTCAACCAGCAGAGTGAGACTCAAGTGTAAGACTCAGTTTTCTCAGTAATTGGCCCATGATTGTGGGAACTTGCTCTCAGAAGAGTTAGAATTAATGCACCTCTTTCAATCTTCTGATCAGAATGTAAAAACTGCTTTGCTGATCTAGTCTTTCCATGATGATAACTGAGTGGGGGTGTGGAAGAAAGATATGGCTACTGCAGTGATGAGCACAGTACAAATGTTATGTAGGCATAACATGAATAAAGAATAAAATGTACAGGTCCATTTATTTACAGTTACAGTGCCCCACAGATGCCCCCGTACTTATTTATACTGAACACATGAGAACACATTCACCCGCCAGCTCTTTAAGCTTGCCTTGTGACCTTTTAATGACCACAGGCAATGAAATCCTTGGATTCAGATCTCAGCTGATATGGAAAGTGCAGCATGGTATGCTCTAGCATCTCTCTAGCTCAGGGATGGGTAACTTTAAGGTAGTAGAAGGCCACAAAATCCACTAAAATCCTTTGGCTAGCAGGGGTATGCGATGTGGCGGAAAATAGGGTCCTGCCCTGAGTGGTTGCAGGGAAGGGGAAATCTGGTCCTGGTGCAGGGCTGGAGAAAGAGCCAGTTCTGTGCTCTCCTCACAGCAACTGTTCCTGTCCCATGGAGTTGGGTCTGGTTCCCTGCGCCAGCTTGTTGGCTCTTGCTACAGCAACATGTGATGCGCGGATTTATGCGCAGGAAGGACCTGGCCCATGCAAAGCCCTGTGTCTTTCCTGACCATTACAATGATCTAGCAGGCCAGATTTGTCTTTTGGGCCACCAGTTGCGTATCCCTCTTCCGGGTCACTGGTAGAGCTGCACAGGAAACAGCTGTCAGTGAACGGTTTCAAGAATTGAAAAGTTTTCTTTTCTGCACTGGGACAAATCCAAAACCTTTTGAAATGTTTTGTGGAGAGTCAGCGAGAACTCACCCCAGAGCAGCCTGGTGGTTATGGCACTCTCTTGGGATGAGGGCGACCCAAGGTTCAAGTCTCTGCTCTACCTAATTTGGAGCTGGGATGTGACTAACCATCAAGCTATTCTGGTTCAGTAGCTTCTGTCTGACCAGAAATTCTGTCTTGGACATGAGAAACTTTTCAGAAGACAGTTTCATTGGAACTGATCTATTACCACACAGTTTTGGTTTTGACTGGCATTTTCTGATGAAAAAACATTTTGTAGAAAAGTCCCTGACTATCTCTAATTCCTGTCTAAGCATTCCATTAGAGGGAAGTGCATACTCAGTAGCACCCTGGATTCATAGACTTTAAGACCAAAGAAGGGATCATTAAGAGAATCTGGTCTGACCTCCTGTGTGACATAGGCCAAAAGATATCACCCAATAATTCCTGCATCAAGCTCATATCTTGTGGTTTAGCCAGAGCATATTTTTTTCCCTTCATGAAACAGCCAGGGTTTTCTACTGAAGGTGAATGCCAAATTCTTGGCTAAATTAAATGCAGACAGCAGTGGAGTGGCTTATTGCTCTTATGTCAGACTGACTTCTGAATTGTTCTTAGCTAGTGATTCTGGGTTATGTGGTATTTACATGAACTGTTCCATCACAGCAATGTCTGGCCAATCCAGAAAGCTTTTTAACAGGCTGTGCCATTAAGTTTGCTTTGCAGGGGGGGGAAAGGCAGCAATACAGAACTAAAAGTGATTGGTTATAAGTTATGCTTCTTCTCCCCAGAAATGCTCGTAGTTACAAGAGCTAGTGTACGTAGGCAGTGGAATCCACCTTGCTTTTGGTTAGGGTAGTTTTACTGGGAGTAGAGGGAAGGAAACCACTGGTCTGTTAGTCCACTTGGAACAGGGTAATAAATAATAGTCTCCACATCCTATAGAGCAGGGGTTTCAAACTCAAATCACCACGAGGGCCACCTGAGGACTGGTACAGCGGCCCTCGGGCCAAATCACTGACACCTTTTCAAATAAAGATACAATCACACACACCCCACTCCACCCCTTCCCCGCCCCTATTCCAACCCCTTCCCCAAATCCCTGCCCCTGTCCTGCCTCTTCTCCACCTCCTCCCCTGGGCGCATGGCTCCCTGCTCCCTCCTGGAAAGCACTAAGCTGTTTGGTGGTGGGAAGCACCTAGAGGTAGGCAGAGGAGCGGGGACGCAGCGTGCGGGGGGCGGCGGGTGAGGGGAGCTTGGCAGCCACAGGAAATAACTGCGGGTTGGTGCAGGGAGCTGCGGGCTGCATCTTTGAGACCCTTGCTATATAGTGCCGTCTACCAGTGGTCCTCAGGTCCCTTTATAAACATTGATAAATTAACCCTCAGGACTCTCCTGTGTAGTAGCTAAGTACTGGTAACTCCATTTGACAGCGGAGGTGTAGAGGGGGATTTATATGTTCAAGATCAGACTTTGAGTCTGTGGCAGAGCCAGGAATATAACCTAGATTAGACTTGCTGATTTCCAGTCGTGTATACAAACCTCTAGGTCAAATTGTGGCCGTTTGGAACCCTTTACACACACTTAAGAACATGTTCTGTGATCAGTGTGCTTAATTTTTCATACATTGATTCCTCTGCTTTGGGAACATTCTTGCTGAAATTTTATCTCTTCTCCAGAGAGACTCTGATTATTCAACTCTTGCTGTAAATGTATAATGGAATCTGTGAACCAAGAGCATTTTCACCTGCCTTGATGTCAGCTCTCTTATCAATGAATATTGGCAATGAGGTTAGGGCATTACCTGCACAGCTTTACCCTTCTTCTGGCCCTACATAACTGCATGCAATTAGAAGGAGCACTGCTCTCATTCTATCTCCCCCATTCTCCCCTCACACCCCCTATCCTTCAATCCATTATTTGCTATGATTGCGGTTGTTGGCAGTGTTCACTGCCCACAAAGTGGGAGGATGTCTTATTGGAACAAGGGCAGAATCTTGGGCTAGTGAGAGGCAATATCCAGCAATCTTCTCCTTATTACCTGTGGAGGAGTTAAGCCTCCTGGCATTGCTGGTTGTAACTCCTTGCCTTCCCCAAGGCACCACTGCCTCACATCTTCTCCATGGTCCAGCTACACTTAATTGCTTTTGTGCCATTGGATATTTGTGGAGGGAAAGATCCTGCAAGATGCCCTAAACTTTTCTTGAACTGTTAATTTATCTTTCAGGGAGGCATTTTTGCTGTCTTGATAGATGCTCAATAGCCAAAATTTACACCAAGTTATTTCTCTTAATAAATATAGACTACATTAAAAACATCTAGTTAAAGTCAGTCATCAGGCAACACCTGGTCTATGTTTACAAGTTAGATTGACTTAGCTATGTTGTTCAGGGCTGAAAAAGTTTACACCCTGAGGGCTGTAGTTAGGTTGACCTTGTCCCCAGCATAGACACGACTGTGTTGCCAGAAGAATTCTTCCATCAGCCTAGCTACCACCTCTCATTAACTACATCAATGTGAAAACCGCTTCCGTCAGTGTAGGGAGCATCTACACTACAACGCTACAGCTGCAGCTCTATACCTGTGTCAGTGTAGTGGCTGTATTGTAAATATGGTCTCAGAATACATCAGATTTAAATGCTGAAAGCATGGAACTCAGTCTAACCCCAGCTTATGGCTTGTTTGGCTGTTTTGATACGAAGATAACATACATGGAGTTACTAACGTACCTTCCAGTCTACGTGGCAGTATTGGAAGGGAGGTTTTCTGAATGGCGCACACAGTAAAAATAAATCATCATGCTGCCTTTTATTCCCAGTATATCCCTCCTTTCATTAGATTATACCATTTTTGCCTCTTGGTTTTACAGACCTTCAAAGAAACCTGGAACCCTCCGACACCTCAGATTACGTTTGTAAATCTTGGCTCTTGCCTGTTCAAATAGGTTCTCTCTGTGACACAAGTGAGCCACTAGCCTTATATAGAATCACAGTGAATTTTGACGACTGACAGAAATGGAAGTATGAGACGCTGGATCATGGCTGTGTCACCTGATGTGTAGGAAGTTTTCAGGAGGCTGTTTGTTTATTCTCTTGATCAGTTTGACATTAGGCAAGCTTTCTCCTCTTGGATCTCTCTTGTTTTGGACTGGAGACAGCAATTTGTCCAAAGTTTATTTTTTCATAATTAAGGTGGGTGGGGGAACTATGCAAGAATACCCCACCCCATTTCCTTGTTTCAGATTTAACTTTAGAGACCCTGCCCTTGGCAAACGCCAGAACAAGGAGCAATGGTCTCAAGTTGCAATAGGGGGGATTTGATAGCTGCTTTCAACTACTGAAAGGGGGTTCCAAAGAGGATGGATCTATACTGTTCTCAGTGGTACCTGATGACAGAAGAAGGAGTAAAGGTCTCAAGTTGCAATAGGGGGAGGTTTAGGTTGGATATTAGGAAAAACTTTTTCACTGGGAGGGTGGTGAAGCACTGGAATGGGTTCCCTAGGGAGGTGGTGGAATCTCCTTCCTTAGAGGTTTATAAGGTCAGGCTTGACAAAGCCCTGGCTGGGATGATTTAGTTGGGGATTGGTCCTGCTTTGAGCAGGGGATTGGACTAGATGAGCTCCTGAGATCTCCTCCAAAGCTAATATTCTATGATTCTATTCTATGATTTAAGACAAAATTTGCCCAGGTGGCTGTTTCAGTGTGTATCAATACAAAAATCAGTGTGTATAATACACTGCAAACCTGTGTTTAGGAATAACAAGTTTAGCTTCCAGGTGATAAATGCAGTTAAGGTAGTGAAAGGTGAACCTTGTCCAACTGAGAACAACATAATCAAATGGGACAAAACATTTTTCTTTTTTCAGGCTCTTGAGGCACATCTGGGGTTTTTGGTTCACATGGCAGCAGCGAACTCGACTCCACCTGGTTCTTTGGATTTAAACCAGCCGGGATTTTCAAAGGAGATACTGGGGACTAAATTGGAGGGCAAATACCTCTGCTCAGAGTGCAAGAATATTCTGAGAAGGCCATTTCAAGCTCAGTGTGGACACCGCTATTGTTCTTACTGCCTGAAGAAACTTATAAGGTAATTTATCCCTCTCCAGTCTGAAACAAAATGATTAGAAGCAAAGGAAAGCAAAAAAAGGATAAACAGCCTTATTTTCAGTGGGTTGTGAACGAAGGCCATGTTTTATATCTGTCTTTTAATTTCAGCACCTGGTTCTCTTCAGGCCTTAGAGCAGTGGTCTCAAACCTTTTTACACACAAGATCACTTTTTGAATTTAAGATCAACCCAGGACCTACCCTGCCCCTTCCCCGAAGCCCCACCCCATTCACTCCATTGCTCCCCTCCCTGTTGCTCGCTTTCCCCCACCCTCACTCACTTTCACCAGGATAGGGGAGGGGGTGCAGGCTCTAGGAGGGAGTTTGGGTGCAGGGAACATATGGTCAAACTACATCTAATCTGTGTCATTTGTGATTTATAGATCCAAAATCCTTCAGGGATTGTCACAAATCAGTGTAACATTCTCAACTGTGGGGTGTGCATTGGCTGAGCCTCAGGCAGGAGGTTGGGGTGCAGGAGTGAGGGGTGCAAACTCTGGGAAGGAGTTTGGGTGCAGGAAGTGGCTCCAGGCTGGTGCAGAGTGTTGGGGTGCAGGGGAGGGTGAGGGATGTGGGCTCCAGTAGGGAGTTTGGTTCAGGAGAGGGCTTCAGGCTGGGGCAGGGGGTTGGGATGCAGGAGGGGGTGCAAAGTTGTAGGCTCCAGACAGGAAGTGCTAACCAAAGGTGGCTCCCGGCCATCGGCACAGTAAGGCTCAGGCAGGCTGCCTGTGTGCCGTGGCCCCACGCTGCTCCCAGAAGCGGCTGGCTGCTGGCATGTCTCTGCGGCCCTGGTTCCCCACCAATGGGAGCTACAGGGACACAGCTGGGGATGGGGGCAGTGCATGGAGCTGCCTTCCCTCACCCCTACCTCCCCCCAGGGGCTGCAGGGATGTGCTAGCAGCCAGCCATTTCTGGAAGCAGTGTGGGGCCAGGGCAGGCAGGCAGCTTGCCTGAGCCCCACTGCACTGCCTCACTTTTAATGACCCTGAGATTGCAATCAACTGGCAGAGGCTCCGGGATCAACTAGCTGATCACGATTGACAGGTTGGTGACTACTGCCCTAGAGAGTATGTCTACGCAGCATTTTGCCATTCTGGGGAAGGAGCCTCCCAACCCAGGTCAACTAAGTTGGGCTAGCAAGGCTTGCACTAGTGCTCTACAAATAGTGTGTAGACAGTTCTTAAGTTGCAGCTCAGACTGGAGCTTGGGCTCTGAAGCTGCTCTCTCCAGGCTTCAGAGCTTGAGCTTCAGTCCCAGCCGTAACTTCAAAGCACTGTCTACACAGGTCTTTTTAGAGCGCTAGCAGAAGCCCCGCTAACCCCAGTCTGTTGATCGGGCTTGAAGGCTCCTTCCTGTGGGCTCCAAAATGCTATGTAGACATACCCAGAGTTTCCTGAGTTTGTTGCGTTCTTCAGGTGGTATGGTCAAGCCGAAACCCAGGAGATTATTGTGTATGAAAAAGACCAGGTGGTCCATCTAGGTTGATCCACTCTTATTAAGTACTGTTGTAAGTGACTGTCGGGGCCGTATAAAGAATTTGCTGCTTGGAGGTCTCTGCTTGGCAATAATGCCACGTGTGAAATGTAAAAATACATTTTATGCTCGGAAAAGAAGTTTCAATTGACCTTTTTAATTTCTCTGTCTTCACTTTTTAGGGCTTGGGGGAAAGTTAAATATAAGAACAGCTAATCATGAGAGGAAGAAAACGAGAATAAAGATCAGTACAAGGAAGAAATAACTAAAATAGAGCAGAAATGTATATCCATTAAAAAGATCAATCAATTAATGCAAAATGTTTTAGTAAAGGGTTCTATTTGCTGTTTTAAAAATCTGCTTGTGTAAATAAAGCACCTTTGGCTCTGAAGGATCTCTTGAAAAGCCTCTTGTCACTGAATCACAAATTCAGCATGAATCTTTCTGTTTTGTGGCTGATTTTTTTTCCCCACCCCCATTAGCTCTGGGCCCCAGAAGTGTGCAGCCTGTATTCAGGAAGGAATATATGAAGAAGGAGTTTCTATTTTAGAAACAAATACGGTAAGTAAGACCTCTCCAAAGTAGAAAACATTGAAGTCATTCATAAACATTTCCTGTTTTTGTTTAGAGTGAGAGGTACCTAAGAATGATGCTTCCTTCCATTATCTAAGAAGGTGTGAATTCAGTATCTCCAGTGTAATGATTAGTGCTGCAATTGATTCCCCAACTTCTAAAATCCAAGACATCTTACAACACAGTTTACTTGTTTAAACTCTGCAATAAAGATTTCTCATAGATACTGTCACACAGTCTGGAGTGGCTCACGACCATGAGTGTCTACCTCAGGGCAAACTATCAGAAACAGGGTCCTTACCCCATACTGGTGGTATGCTCTATAATTCAATTTCACCAGCCCAGTAACAAACGTGAACTCCTGGATCACTGGAACAGTCTTACTATGGAGTCACACACAGTCCCCTTGGGCACTCCAGTCTGTCTTGCCACCCAGGCAAGCTGGACTTAGTGATAAATGGTCACTTACTTCAGAAATCACAAAATACTCAAGTTGCGACCAGTCACTTACCACAGATCAATTTGTATCTTAGATCTCACACCAAAGACAACTCCTGTAGCCAATCCTGTACTAAAGTAATTACAGGTTTATTAATTAGGAAAAAGAAATGAGAGTTATTTACAGGTTAAAGCAAGGAAGCATATATACACAAATGAATTACCATCTATGGTACCTAAAGGTGACAGGTGTTGTAATCTGTCAATTCAAAATGTCGTTCAGGAGAGGCCAAGGGGTAATTCCTGGGGATATCTGCCTAAGGCTATGTACATGCTACAGCTTAGATCGGCATACTTTACGGTGAATAAGCCACCCCCCTGAGCAACGCAAGTTACAACAACCTAAGCGCTGGTGTGGACAGCGCTATGTTGGCGGGAGAGCGTCTCCCACCGACACAGCTACTGCCGTTTGCAGAGGCTGGAGTAATGAAGTTGATGGGAGAGTTCTCTCGTTAGCTTAGAGCATCTGCATTACCAGCAGCACAGCTGCACCAATGTAAGCTCTGCATTGTAGCCGTGGCCTTAGTTTGGTGTGAGAGTTCAAACAGCAAAGAAATGAATTGTGATCCTGTTTTATCTTTTACATTTAGGGCATGTCTGCATTACCACTTATGTCACTCAGGGATGTGAAAAAAACGTGCTTCTGAGCAACATAAATTTCACTGGCATCTGTGTCCCTGGGAGAGCTTCTCCCACAGACATAACTGCTGCCACTCATGGAGGTGGTTTTATTATGTCAATGGGAGAGCTCTCTCCATTGATACAGGTGTGCGGCTGTAAACTTGCTAGTGTAGACACAGCCTTAGCTTTCCAGTCCATGAGACAAGCTCCCTTGTGATAGAGTTGTTCACCAATCCTGTGCGTTGTGGTGATGTTCCTTAATGGCCCGTGTAATCTTGATAGGCCTTTTTAATGGGAGGGGGGCATGATTCCTGTGTCTGGATTCCCAAGTTCAGAGCAAATATTTTCAAAATTTTGAAGCTAAATGTACATATTTCCTTATAGTCTGGAATATGGACATTACACGTGAGATTAATACATGCAGCAATTTATAAGCATGTCATAGAGGCTAAACACTAAATACATTCGTATAACACTAATACCTGTTTTGAACAACACGAACATACATGTGAGCTGGTTTGGTTTCAAGCTATGTGTTCTTAGCTAATTCCTACGGCCTTGGCTGGAGCTGCTTTACCAGAGTCACAGATCCATCTCTAAGGGTATCGTGGGACAATAAGTTTGGGGAGACTGTTTCTTAGCAGTGGCCTGTAAAGAATCTGGAGACTAGATCAAAGCTGCAATCCCAGAGTAACGTGTTATTGCTTTTTTCCATTTGAGGCTTTCCCAGATAACGCAGCGCGTCGGGAGGTGGAAAGTCTGCCGGCTGTCTGTATCAATGATGGTTGCCCATGGAGAGGGACTATTAAAGAATATGAGGTAAAGACAAGAGTCTCTCCATGTATCTCTTCATTGTGCTTTCTCTTTCCTTTTGCATGTGAGTGGTGATGGGCAAGGCACTGGGAATTAAATAATTTCCTGCTGGCATTAACCGTCAGCATCTGAGCTTTCAGCTGCACTAGCTCAGTCCTAAATAAACTCTGGCCTCCTGGAACTTTCAGAGCTTTCCAGTCTAACCTAGGTGGTTGTGTGTCTAGTGAAGGTGTAGACTGACTGAAGAAGTTTTCAAATACTTCATATGATCCCTCAAACCAACCACTTTTTCCTTCTATGACCTCCAAAATCACCCACTTCTTACTTCCAAGATACACCATATCCCAGAATCCCTCTTGCTGCATCATCCCAAAATAACTCCTCCAAAAACTATAATCCTAGAAATATTGGGCTGGAAGGGATCTCCAGTGGCCATCTAGTTGAGCCACCTGTGCTGAGGCTGGCCCACATAAACTTAGACAGTCCCTGCCAGGTGTTTGTCCCACCTGTTCTTAAAAAACCTTCAATCATAGGGATTCCACAATCTCCCGCTGAAGCTTATTCCCAGAGTTTAACTCTCCTGAGTTAGAAGGTTTTTCCTAGTATCTAACCTAAATCTCCCTTGTTTCAAACTATGCTGATTTCTTCTAGTTCTACCTTTGGTGGACACAGAGAACTGTCCTCTTTATAACAGACCTTAACATATTTGGAAACTGTTAGCAGGTCCCCCCTCTCGGTCTCTATTTCTCAAGACTAAATATACGCAGGTTTTTGAACCTTTCCTCAGAGGGCAGGTTTTCTAAACCCTTTATCGTTTGTGTTGCTGTCTGGATTCTCTCCAATTTGTCTCTGCCATATATTATGGCCAAAATAGGCATTTACCTTCAGGCATGAATAAATAGATTTGTTTTGGGGATGTTGGGGTGGATATAGTTCTTGTCCTGCCCACTGCTCTTTTGTATTCAGGGCCTATAGTAATTGAGAATGTGAGGCCATTCCCCAACACACAGGAGGCCTGGTCAAGAGGTCCCAGAGTCATGGATTCAGTGGGTGTGCCCCCAAATAACCTCTTCCATCAGCTTGCTGGACAAAATGGCCTCTGCACTCCCTCTTCTCCTTAGCATCAGAACTGGACCAATTCTGTGTTTAATGGGACCATTAGCACATATAAATATATATGGTACCAATCTCATTGGAAAGATACATTCCTACTGAAAATTTTATGAATGGCACATTTCCCAGCACTCTGTAGCGAATAGAGACTACTGCAGTAATTTGCATTGTAAGGATTTATTTGCAGTCAGATGAGTTAGGAACCACTTACAAAAAATAAATATAAAAGAAAACTTGGTCTGCTGGGAAATGTTTACAACCCTCTGGAAACACCGGAATCATAGCGCAGACTGTGAGAACCACTGAGTGAAGGGACTGAGATAAGAGCAGTTGGTGACTCCTAAGGAGTTGGAGTGAGGAAGTGATGTTTTATTCCTGACAAAGCATTTAAGATCAATCTATATAGCATGACATCTTGATTCTATTGGCAATGCCATTATCGGGAGGCAGGAAGAACTATGTTTACTTCTGATTTTGTCTCAGTCCTCTGGTTTGCCTTTTGTGGCCACTAGTAGAGAACTTCATCTGCACTTTGGCCAATACTTTAATACTTATAGCCTTGGATTTCAGCCTAGAAATTTAGTGGGAGTTGGGTGCTGAGCTCCCTTAGACTGCTGTGAAAATCTCACCCCTAGATCCATGAGAGTCATGGTGTATTTATGCAATTGACTGAAATAAATGTTAAATTCAAGCTCTAACCCTAGTGCTTGTTGGTAGTGTTTCTTATTTATAGGGAGGAGATTAGAGATGGCAGCTTCAGTATACCAGTGTGTTTACTGAGGATTCAGATTAGCATTGTTGATGCCTGTAGATTGCTGGATTCCGAGTTCAGTTCTGTGCTGTATGCCTGGCAGCTGTTACCATGAAGTTTTGTGCCCCAATTTAAACAAGTGGGGCCAAATTCAACTGTGGCATAAGTGAGCCCAGCTCAATTAAGGCAAATGGAGCTATGCCTGGCAGCAAGGTCTTCAGCCCCCTCACTTTAAACAGCTACTGACTAGTTTGGAAATATGTTTGAGAGACTGTTTGAGAACTTTAATTCCATTGGATTTCCAAAAAAGGGCATGAGGGCAGTTCCTGCAGGGCCAAAGAAGTGTCCTCTGTAGCCATATGTCAGTGTAATCTTGTAAGATTTCACAAGTTAGACAGGGTTGGACTTGGTCAGTACTTGGACGAGAGACCTCCAAGGAAAAGGTGCCACACGCCATGTTGTTGGTGATTCATGAGATAGCATTTTCCCTCGCCAGTCAGTGCTGTACCAAAACCTAGCATGATAAGGAATATTTGCTGTTGGAAGTAACTTCTTTTGGATAAGACATTAAATTGAAGAGTTGACCTCTGGTTGCCATTTAAAAATTGTACAGCGTTCTTGGAAGATTAGGGGTGTTAGCCTAGGTGTCCTGGTTAAATTCCAATTTGAGTACTTATGTTCTACCTTCTTAATTCCTTTTTGCGCGTGAAGAGGGATACGAGATTCTCCTGTCCCAGACTATTCTGTAGTATTGCTGTGGACTGTAGATAACTACCCAACTTCACCCCAGAGGTGTCTGCGCTCCAGTAGTGAGAGAAGCTATTCATGGGGAAGGGGGAGGGAGAGTACTTTGGGATCCTTCTGAATGGAATGTGCTGTATGCATGTGAGATATTAGTTGACAAGCACTAGCCTCCTTCTTTACTCTGCTGTTAACAATCAGAAAATACTGAAGATTATTTTGCTAAAATAAAGTCAAGTCCATCGGAGGCAGTCCAGTGGAAGCATCTTGGGCTGCTTCTGGGCAGTTCTGAGCCCAGAACTCTATTCTGAGGGACAGGCAATACTCTTGAGGAAACTCTGCGCCAAAAAATTAAATTATCTGCCAAAAAAATAAAATTTTTGTGCACAATATTTTAAAATTCATCAACATTCTGAAAATTTTATTTGTCAATACATATATGTGGAGGCTCCCGCATGGCAGTGGGGAGCACAGGTCACTGGCTGCATGCAGGGTGATCTCCCACCTCCAGCACTCTGCTCTCCCTCCTCCTCTCCGCCCCCGACAGGAACTCAGCAGTGAGGCTGCACCTGACCCTGACACAGCGCAATGGCCAGGCCTGCCTCAGAAACAACCTAGGCTCTAGCCCGCAGACACCATGTGTGGGTGGGCAGGCAGGCTCAGCCTAGCAGGATCCAAGTGTAGAGGGGCTTAATGTGGGGGATCCAGGTGTGGGGAAGAGGGTTCTGTATGGGGCAGTCTGGGTGTGGGCAGCTCAGTGGGGGATCTGAATGCACAGGGGCTTGTTGGGGGGACCAGGTGCAGGGACTCTGCAGGGGGGTCCAGGTGAACGTGGTTGGGGCTTAGCGGGGGGGTCCAGGTGCAAGAGAGGAGGGGCTCGTCAGGGTGAGGGTCTGGGTATAGCTGGTGGGGCTCAGTGGGGTGGTCCACATGCAGAGACGGTGGGGCTCATTGGGGTGGGGGTTTGATGGGCCTGCTTAACAGGGGAGCCCCAACTTCAGCTGCTGCCAAGAGGATGCTGCTTACCAGGCCCCTGCTTCCCCTATCCTCTTCTCTTCCTCATCCTATCACCCTGTCCCACCCCCTCCCCATCTCATCCCCCTTCGTTCCCCACTGCTTCTTTCCCATACCCCAGCCCCTTTTCCCTGCCCCACCACGGACCCTCACTGTTGTACAGAAAACAGGATGTCTCCCAGCACACAGAAGACGAGCACAACCGGCACTAGGACTCAGGAGGCGGCAACCAGCTGCGAAGTCAGCTGAACCGAGCGGCACCCTCTTTCAGCCAGGCAGCTCTGCACTTGCAGAAACAGGGGCGGAGGAGCAGTGGCATGTGACTCCATGTGCCTCCCATGCCTGACCTCTGTTTGGGGGGCAATGCCTCCTCAAAACTACACCATGGGCATCCCCTGCCCCTCCCACCCCCACCTGGCTTCCCTTGGCTTCTCCATCACTTTCTGCAAGGAAGCAAAGAAATCTGCAGGTGGACATGTTTTCTGCGTGGTGTAGAGCAAGGATTGTGGGCATGGTAGTAGTGACTGTTGTGTCTGTAGGGAGCTAGAGAGGGATTATGGCAGCTGTAGTAGTTGATTTATCTGATACCTCATATCTCTGCCCCATTGTGGCAAGGTGTTGGATTGAGTGTTACTGAGGGTGAAGGGAAGTGCCCAATAAATATGTCAAAGCTGGATCTAACCAGCATAATACATACCTGTGTGTGTTTCCGGCTAGTACAGACACAGTCATTAGGTGAGCAAGGGTTGCAGAAGAGGGCTGTGGATGTGTCAGCTCTTCTGTATAGCATGTCTAAAGCTCTGCTCTGTCATCTGAAAGCAGCAATGTGTGTTGCTGCCTTCAGCAGCAGCAACAACACTCCCACCATGGAAAGCCCCTTGCTGTGCTATTTCAGACTGAGCATGGAAAGTACCTAAAAGATAATTCACTGTGTATTCATTTTAAAAGCTTGCAGCCACTGGTATCAAGCGAAACTCATTTGGCTACCTAGGAGACTGTGTCACTGGCATTTTAGTAATTTCACAGGGGTGGGAGAGGAAGAGGACCGGCTTCCGCAGCTGAAAATTTTCAGCCCTTCACCCTTAAAGACTTTCCTCAGCTTTCCAAGTTTTGTTTTCTGTTTAAGCAACCAAAGGTCATGTCTCAAATGCAGCATATTTTTTAACTGAGTGTGTGGGCAAAGTTCATGCTGTCTCTTTCAACTCTTCCTATTGGGAAAATTATTAAAATATTCAGCACTGTCACAAGAGATCTGAATTTTTAAATACAATTTTCTTCTTGCTGTGTTTTGAATACGCTGGTAAATGCTTGGAACACACGAAGAGTTTTTAAAAACAGGTGCTTTACAGAAAGGAGAAAAAAATTACAGATGAGAGATGCAAAGACTGTGAAGTTAGGCAGTTGGAGCATGAGAAATAACCAAGAAAATATATCCTTGTGACTTCCAGGTGCTCAGATATGATGGTGATAGGAGCCAAATATGTACCTAGAATAGGTACAGACAGACTCCTAAGGATCATCTAAGTCCCCAGCTCTTCACACAGCAATAAAATGGCACTTTAAAAATACATGAAATGTCACTTCTCTTCCACCTTGCAACAGAATGATGAGAGAATTGAATGTCTTTCAGCTACAGAGAGACTCTCTTAATCATCAGCAGGATTTTAAAATAAGTTGATAGGGACATAAGGGCTTGCTTGAATTTAAGCTCCTTCTTGGGGAATATAGGGTGATTTGAAGGCTAGGGAGACCTGAATGGAGCAACAGGATCTGCCCTTCTAATCCTGAGAGCACTATTTAAATAGACTAAATGAGAGGTTGGATTAGTCTGCCAGGTAGTTCTGTGGCTGGCTGGTCTGTTTTCAGATAAAATAGAGGCCAGGAGGGAGAAGGCAGTAAATTGGTCTAAAAGAAATTCAATCTTCCTTGTCAGTTGAGTTCAGCTAATAAGTATAGATGAGCTTTCTTGTCTGTTGGGATCATAACCTGTCTTGGTCCAGATTCAGATTGTTTTTTGTTAATACCCTGGACTTCACATTACTAATAGTTCTGTAAGCCTGGAGCCTTTTCCCATAGCTCAGCTGAACCTGTGGAAGAGAATAAAAAATCCAGTTGAATATCTGTGTGGGTGGCGAAGACTCCCCCCTCCAGAATTTAATTCAATCGGTAGAGGGGAAGTGAACATCCCATCTCTACCCCCAGGGTTCAGGCTTCAGGATTACTTCTGGGAAAATTTAGTTACTGGGATTGGTCCTGCTTTGAGCAGGGGGTGGGACTAGGTACCTCCTGAGGGCCCTTCCAACCCGGATATTCTGTGATTCTTAAGTTTTGTGGCTGGACAGAGCGGTCTTGCTGCTAGAGATATTTCAGTGCTGTGGGTGGAGTCTTAGTTTAATAGTTTTTACTTGGAATGTAGTTCAGACCTGCTGGCCCTTGGACTTGCTTCAACTTTTTTTTTTCCTCCTTGGAAATTGATATTAACGGTTCCACAGCACCGTCCGTGTTTGTTATAGTAAGATATTGCATCTAAAGCTTTGTGGCTGGAGTGCTCTGTGATGCTGGGCAGGACACCAGGGTTCTGTCTTTGAAATTAGGAAGAAACTTCTGTTGTATTTCCCTGTTGGAAGCTTCTGGTTCCAAGCTGGTTTATAGCATTGGGGCACCATTTTCAGCCAGTTCATAGCTGTATCCCGCTGTCCTCAGTGGAAGTGCGTGTTGCAGCGCTCGGTGCTTGTAGGTAGAGATGGTGCAACGAAGTCCGATTCTGGAGAGAAGGCCTAGTGACTCTAGAGCTGGGGCTGAAATCCACATACTTCAAGACTGGCCTCCCTTAAAGTTGGAACGGCGAAGTTTGCATAGCTGATTGCCTAGATCTAGATCGGGATGGGCAAACTTTTCGGCCCAAGGGCTACGTCGGGGTGAAAAACTGTATGGAGGGCTGGATAGGGAAGGCTGTGCCCTCCAAACAGCCTGGCCCCTGCTTCTTATCCGCCTCCTCCCACCCCCTCCCACTTCCCACCCCCTGACTGCCCGCCTCACAACCCCGCCACCCATCCAACCTGTCCCCTGCCTGCCCCAACCCCTGGTTGACACCCTCCACCCCTGACAGGCCCCCCAGCCCACCCATCCAATCCCCCCTGTTCCCCATCCCCTGCCCCCCCCGAACCTCTGCCCCATCCAACTGCTCCCTGTCCCCTGACTGCCCCCCAGGACCTCCTGCCCCATATCCAACCCCTTGGCCCCCTTACCACACCACGCCTCCCAGCCGGAGCCAGACACACTGCCCCGCTGCCCTGCATGAGCATGCAACCCCGCCGCCCAGAGCGCTGCCCATGTGGTGGTGTGGCTGTGGGGAAGGGGGGACAGCAGGGGAGGGGCAGGACGGTCCCGTGGGCTGGATGTGGCCCGTGGGCCGTAGTTTGCCCACCTCTGATGTAGATTGTTTCCTGTCCAACTGCTGTGTGGGAGGTAAGCTACAGGGAGTGCCAGAAAATGTGCGTGGGAGGGGATTGGAAAGCCCCATCTGAAAGGGTCTGCTATGTCAGTGTTTACTTCTCAAAACAACTCTGTGATATTGTGGTAGCTTTGCTAATTAATGCTTCTAGCATCTGGCTCTCTGAAAATGTAAAGCTGTAATTCAGAATCTTGGACGTTCAGATCAGTCACATGTCCCTTCTAAAGCTTTGATGAGACAACCCTCCCCCCCACCCCCGCAACCTTAGGTTGAGCACAGTTTTGTTTAAGTTTTCAGGCAACATTTGACAGTCAGTTGGGAATTGAAATTTTTGAACTCTTAGAGACTTTCTTCAGAGGAATGCCAAGGCTGTTATCACACACTTTAGTGTAAAAGCTGATGGAATTTAATTGGTGCTTTTGGTTCATGTTTAAGAAACTCAAAAGATTGAGATCTAAAGTAAACCCGGTTTGGGGAAAACCTGGTTTGGTGCAGATTTTCCAGTGTGTAAAGAGCACCAATCCTGACTATGTTTGCATTTTCTTCCCTCACACATTTCCTTTCCTGAAAGCCCCCCTCATCCTCAGACTAAAGTAAGAACAAAATTAATATTTAATGTCCAAACTTCTATACTTCTGGGGCACAGATTTGGCTGATTCACCTTGTCCACATCCTTCCCTAAAATCTGGAAGAAATGTGGAAGCTATGTCCTGTCAGGACTGGCCAGATGTGGTCCACAGAGTTCTAATTTATGGCTTGTTGGTGACCTCATCTTTCTTATGGAGGTCAGACCAATAGAGATGAAAAGTTCCAGCATGGAATGCTCCAATTTGATTCAAGTGATTGAGCAGCTTCAATCAAGATGAAGCATGGCGTGCTAGGACTGGGAGTATCCTCTGTGTTTAAAAGAGGAGGCTTGCTCCTTTATTCAAAGCAGGCAGGGCCGTTGGGCTTTCAGCAAGTTGACTATGTACTTCTCAGAGTTGCAGTATTTGGGTGCTTTTAAGCTATACTGTTTTGCTGGTGGAGATAACCATTGAATACTGAGCTAAAACCAGAAAGTGGCAGTGTGAGAAATCTCGGTGCTGTTAGAAGAATCTTGGGACCAGCGTGTCCTCATTAGCAACAAAGGAGAGACTGAGATGGTGGTCTCCAAAGAACTGTGACCTGTAGCGGTTAAATGTAACCACAGTGATGGTCTGCAGAGCAGATCCCTTTAGACCAGTAGTTCTCAATGTCTTTGGTTGGAGCTCCGTCAGATGACAGGTGGGTGCTATCTATTATGTCCTATATCTAGAGTCTTGTGGATTCTGTGGCTTTGATTCCCAATTTCCTTAGCAAGTTTAATTTAATCTTTGTCCATGAAATAAAATTCACTGTATCTGAAGCTGAATGTGAAGACAGTGCGTAGGCTCCAGCTGCTCCGGAACGTGGCTGCCTGCCTTCTCCATTTAGGCCACCGCGTGCACATCAGGCTTGTGCTCAAGTCCCTTCACTGGCTCCTAGTCAGCTTCAGTTTAAGGTTTTGGTCCTAAGCTTCAAAGCGATTCATGGATCAAACTCTAGCTAGTTCAAGACCATGTTTTGATATATGAACCACTGTAACAGCTGCATTCCTCTGGGACAATGCAGTTGACAAAATGCAGGACAAAGGACATGAGAGCTAGAGACAAAGCATTCTCTGTCCAGGGGATCCTAGTTTTGAATGAACTTCCAGTGGAGATTAGGCAAATCCAGAGTCTGACAGGCTTTGGGAAATGCTGCAAAACCCATCCTCTTCAGAAGGCCTTTTCCATGTGAGCACAACACTAAAGTGCTGACACTCCTTTGTGCCCAATAAACCCGAACCAGCCTAAAAGCCCCCTATGCCAAAAGTCAATCTAAAACGAAATTAATAAAATCTAAAAAATTTAAAACCCAAACCCTCCCGTCAGAGTGTGTACCCCTGCCGCACCCCACACCTCTCCTGCACCCAACTCCCTGCCCTGAGCCCCCTGCCACTTCTCACACCCCTCCTGCACCTAACTCCCTGCCTTGAGCCCCCTGGCGCATCCTGCACTCCCTGCCCTGAGCCACCTGCTGCACCCTTCCTGCACCCCTCACCCCTCTTGCACCCCACACACCAACTCCCTGCCCGGAGCCCCCTGCCACATCCTGCACCGCCTGGTGACAGAGAAGGGGCAGCGTTGGAAAGGGGCAGGGAAGGGGCAGGGCCTCATGGAAGGGGTGGAGTGGGGGCCGGGGGCAGTGAGGGTGGGGGTGTCAGTGATGCGGCCCTTGGGCCAATGCACTAGACCTCATGTGGCCCTTGTGGTCATTTTGAGTTTGAGACTGCTGGTGTATACCCTGAAAAGGGAGAGTCAGAGACTCTATGGACTTTGCTGTTGCTATGGATGTTACATGGAAGGCATTCAGATCCTACAGTGATAGGTGGAGATCCATTTCCATCCCCCTACCACACACAGCCAAAGCTCTCAGTTGAAAACATGACATAAAATTAATCTCCGATTCTTTTTGACAGTGATTCAGTCTGAGGCTGGTTTATTCATCATGCCCTCCAAATGGCTTGGCCTGAGTGCCCCAGGGAAGGGAGAGCTTGTTGCTGGTATCAGCTGCTGTTCTCTAGGTAGCCTCATTCACCAGCTGACATGTCCGGCTGCAAGCTGGGCTCTAGCTCACCAACCACCTGCTGCCAGACTCCATGCAGCAGTGCATGGACTATGCACTGTAATCCAGTTAATATCCACTTGTGAGGAAAGTGGGAGAGGCAGCCACAGCAAGGAGGGAGACAGAAAACAAAATATCAAGCATCTGGCTGTTGCAGAGTGGCAAATTCCATGGCAAAAATGCTGATCTTTTTATTTTTTTTGGCATCTTGGGAAAAATGCCAGAGCCAGAGAATCTGGGGGTCCCTGGAGCCCTGATTGTGATAGATGAGGCCAGTCCCACCTCGTCGAGCTATTGCTTCAGCCTCTCTGCAAACTAAGACAGACATCTGTCTGCAGATTATACTGGGCACCTCTTCAAGATTTTTCTCCACGATTATATGGACTAGAAACTTTTTAAATGAAAGTTGGGATTCTGGAGCACAGTTCTGCCAAAGAGGTGAATATACAGAATATCTGTTGCAATCACTCTGTTAGTTTTCTTTCCTCTTATTGCACTCTCTCTTTCCCTCCCATGGTGGCTTCTGCTCCTGATGGCATTCCCCACTGTCTCCAGAAGGCCACACGGTCTCTAGGGTGGGGAGGAGGCTCCATGAGGCTGGGCCACATGTAATCTCATGGCTGAACTGAGGGCCATGGGAGCAAAGAAGAGAAGCTTGGGCCATCGGGCTGCTGGCAGAGCCTGCAGCTTTTTGTATGCAAGCTGTTCCTGTGGACAGCTACAGTAGGGCACTCCAGGGGCAGCATGGTATGGTCTTCAAGGAGCAACCTGCAGCTGGGGGAGAACATTTGCAGTAGTGGTGGGGGTTATGCAGACTGCTCCACCCCAGTACTCTGCTGTGTCCAGTGTGCCTCTGGCAGCCCCCCTCCCCGATCTGGATAACACTCGGATATGACACTAAGGCTTTGTCTACACTAGAATCTTAATGACAAAATTTTTGTCATTCAGGGATGTGAAAAAAAACATACACTCCCCGAACGACAAAAGTTGCTGACAAAAAGTGCTGGTGTGAACAGCGCTTTGTCGGCAAGAGAGCCCTCCTGCGGACAACACTATCGCCACTTGTTGGGCAGCTCTCTCCTGCCAGCATACAGCAGCTACACTGCTTGCCTTTTACTGGCATGGCTGTAACGGCACAGATGTGTCGCTAAAAGGTGTGTAGTGTAGACACAGCCTTAGTGAAAATAGAATTAAGATGTTAGTTTCCTTTGCCCTTTTTTTGCAGGCCCAGAAGAGCCTTTCATCCTGAGATCCATTAGGAAACAGGCTTTACGCATCTGCATCTGTGGATTTTTTGTACGGTTGTATTAAAATGTGCTGCTCTTGTTGTCACAGAGCTGCCATGAAGGGGACTGCCCATTCATGCTGATTGAGTGCCTGGCATGTAAGGGAATGATCAAACTGAATGAAAAGGAGCGCCATTCGGAGCGGGAATGCCCCGAGAGAAGCCTCAACTGCAAATACTGCAAATCACTTTTCTACTTTCCTGACATTAAGGTATGAGCGTCACAGCATAAGCACGCTGCAGGTATCCTTACAGCGAGACCCACCTAGACATGCACCCAGAGGCAAGGGAGCAAGTGTGGAGTACTCTCCATTACGGTAGATCATTGTATTAGCACTTCTTGAGAGAAGCAAGGATCTATCTAGTCTGAAATTTATGGTCCTGTTGTAACTAGCTGCTAGTGTGAATCACAATCAATTGTGTCTTGAACAAATGTTCATAGAGTGTCTAGATTGGCACTTCCAAGGGTCTTAGTTATCCTGAGTGACTTGGCAATCAATTAAGCTAACAGAAGACCAGAAACTCCAGTGCAGAGATCCTCGAAGTGGCTTGTACAATGGAGCAATCACTGGGCTGTTTAACTGTCACTTTTAGGGAAAGGAAGTTATTTGCAAACTAGTGAATACTTCCAGCTTTACTAGAGTGGAGAAGAGTTAGGTGTTGTTTTGCAAGATGCTAACTTGATCCAGTGTTGTCACTGTACTGTTGGTGCTGTTGCATTCTTAGCGTCTGATATGAAACCAGAATGTGTGCCGTTTTGCCACTGACTGGTGGGAATTCGATAGCTGCAAGATCAGCCCCTCAGTGTTTAAGCAAGACTAAAGCCTTTCCACTTCCCTTGTTCTCTTGGGTTTTCCCAGTCTGCTTGCAGGACGATAATGTAATGGGAAAGGAGACTGTTATTATACAGCCCACTCTGAGAGTAATTGCAAGCTGCCTAAAAGTGATGGAGATGAAACCTTGACCATTCAAGGAGATTTAGCTCAGTGATTTGTGCATTGGCCTGCTAAACCCACGGTTGTGAGCTCAATCCTTGAGGGGGCCATTTAGGGATCTGAGGCAAAAATCTGTCTGGCGATTGGTCCTGTTTTGAGCAGAGGGTTGAACTAGATGACCTCCTGAGGTCCCTTCCAACCCTGATATTCTATGTTTCTAAGTTAAAAAGACAGATTTGCCTTTGTGGCAGCATAGCTTGCCCGCTGGCAGGGACTGTAAATGCCATGATTGCTCCACCCCTGTGGGGTTAGATTGTAATGCATCATTCTTGAATGACATCCCCCTGCCTCTTTGGCCCAAGAGTGGGGTGGTTTCCTTTTATAGGAAGTAAACAAATACCTTTGCTTTGGACAGCTTTCCATGGTACCTATGATTCAAGCAGAGAAGGATAAGGTGCAGGGAAAACCAGTGGAGAATCTGGAAAAATATTTCAAATATTTGTATGGAATTTTTTTGAAATGTGCCTGTTAAAGCTAATATTTGTAGATGTCTTAAAGAGATACTGCACAGCACAGTGCAGTTTCATTTACAGCGTAACAGCAGATTTGTGCTCAGTCAGTACTTCCCTTCCTGCTGGCATGAACAGAGTGTATCTCTCAGTGCATATTCAGTAAAATCATAGAATATCAGGGTTGGAGGGGACCTCAGGAGGTCAATCTGCTGGTGCTACTTAGAACATAAATGTTCTTTCCTTCATGGAAGATAAATGCTGTGCAGCAGTCTTAGACTGGCTGGGAGCTGGGTGGGGATTGAATGAGAGGGCGAGAACGGGAGAGTGGCTGGAGGGGAGAGGAGGTAGAAATGAGACTTGTTTGTAAATGGCAGACTAGAGGGAGGCTACAGCCCCACCCCATCAGATCTTCTATTGTATACGTTCTCCCTTTTGAAATAGTTGCTTTTGAGGTCAAACCTGCCTCCTTTTACTGAAGTGAAGTGGTGCTGTTACCAGGATTTTATGGGATAAGGAAGGGAATGAAGAAATTGTCTGGAGCCCTCTTAGGATAGGAGCAATTGCTGGATAGGGAGGACATCAACCCCTCTGTTGTGAGTGGGTTGAAATCACCCTTCCCCTCCCCACAAACTTTTACAGAATTCCACTAATCCTTGGTATTGACATACACAGTTAACCCAGCCTGTCAGCAGACTATAGCATTCGCATCTCCAGAGACATTGCAGCAGCTCTCTTGGATCAAATACCGTTCCTTTAACCCAAGGGTCGGCAACCTTTCAGAAGTGCTGTGCCGAGTCTTCATTTATTCACTCTGAGTTAAGGTTTTGCGTGCCAGTCATACATTTTAACATTTTTAGAAGGTCTCTTTCTATAAGTTATAACTAAACTGTTGTTGTATGTAAAGTAAATAAGGTTTTAAAAATGTTTAAGAAGCTTCATTTAAAATTAAATTAAAATGCAGAGCCCCCCCCAGACTGGTGACCAGGACCCGAGCAGTGTGAGTGCCACTGAAAATCAGCTTGCGTGCCGCCTTTGGCACGTGTGCCATAGGTTGCCTACCCCTGCTTTAACCTATGGAAGGGAGAGAGTAATTATTGAAACATGAATATGAGTTAGCAAATGGATTTCTTTTTTCGGTTTCTGATGTGGTGGTAGAAATGTAGCTAGTGGTTTAAAAGACAAAACTAGTCTTTAAGAGTGTGAGTTTGTACACTATGAACTTGACCAGCAAGGTTCACAAATAGTTCAGATTTTAGATAGCAGAAAACTGTGTATTTATAAAAGGAAGTTAATTAAAATGAGGGCAGGGAACTGGACTTGATGACCTCTTGAGGTCCCTTTCAGTCCTAGAATCTATGAATCTATGAAAAAATGAATGAGCTTCTAGTGCTAAGTGAACAATCCTATATATTTAATCTGTTTTAATCTGACTTGCAATCTATGTATAAGCAATGGCACTCCAGTAGAATGATCAGAAAAGATGACACAACCTACCTGTAACAGAAGAAGACAAAACATGTTGTCTAGATTTCCTTTTTGGGTAGAAGATTTTAACTTATACAAGGTTGAGTGCTTAGACATTTTGCTTATCATAAAACTAAGGTAGGAAGAGAGGATTTAAGTACTACAGGAATGATATGAAAAGAAGAGAGGAAGATGTTAAGAGTTCCCATTTTAATTCTTGCTGATAGTTTCTCTGTTAAAGGGTCAAAAAATCAGGTTTCTAGGGTCATTTTTATGTATTCTCTTTTCCGTCCTAAAACAAAGTGCTTACTGCAGAAGAAATGTGGTATATGTGGTTTTTTACAAATTATCTTTAAAATATGATTCTCTTTCTGGTTGGCTGAGAAGCACTTGCTTGGTGAACTGATCTGGACAACGGAGGCAACAATTAAAAGCTCATCATCTGTAGCTGTCAAGTGTGGCTTTGGGGTTTTAATTCAGCCAACTGGTGTCCATCACGACTGGTAGATCATGGAAACTTCTTACCAGGAGGGTGGGGGAGTTTCACATAATTCTCCTGAACATGTGTTTTCCTGACAAAGCTACAACTGTAGTTTCCTCTTGATTATGTCATTCCATCAAAGTAGTAATTGATTTTTTTCACAATTAGTGTGAGGTGAAACTAACACTCTTAAATCAAGCTGAGTACTTGGAAAGGCACCCAAATACCATAACAGCGTGGAAACTGCAATGTAGAAACATGACTTGACGTGCAGAAACACCATGATTAGACCAGGACTTATGTGCTGTTACATGACAGGCCTTTTGCTAGTAAAATGTATTTGTAATGAAATATTGGATCCATTGAGTTTCATTCTTCACAGTGGCCTTATCAAAGCTGTTGTAGGTGTACAAATGGCCTCTTGTCATTTCTTTTACAGGCTCACGATGAGATCTGCCCTAAATTTCCACTGAGTTGTGAGGGCTGTGGGAAGAAGAAGATTCCAAGAGAGAAGGTATTTGAACATTCTTGTTTCATAGCACACACTGCATGTGGTTTGAGTTCTGACAGAATGTGACTTGAATTCTGTGAGCGTAGAAGAGGGACCCTTGAGTTAGCCCATGAGAATGTTCAGTCTCTATTAAGAAGTGAAGGAAAACAATTAAACACATTTAATTTTGAGAGGCAGCTACCATTCACACCCAGTTACAGTGTTCAATAAGGCTCTTAGCACTGGTGTTGTCTCAATTTGTGATGCACTATAATGACTCAATCTTTTTCCATGAGTAGTGAGTAACTCCACCTAAATCAGACTCTGATTCATGTTGTATTTGGGTGCTCACCACAATTACCAGAGAGACTCTTTCGTCCTTGCACAGTGGGTAACATAGCCTAGGTAAACATCTTTTATTGGACCAACTTCTACTGGAGAGTGAGACAAGCTTTCAAGGTTACACAGAGTTCAGAACTTGTCTCTTTCACCAACAGAAGTTGGACCGATAACACACATTAGCTCACCGACCTTGTCTCTTATATCCTAGGACCAACATGGCCAGAACAACACTTATCATAGGTGATACAGTTGTGTTAACTGCTCTAGTTGGTAGGGAAAGAATGCCACTATCCCACCAAATGAAAGATCTGCAGCCCTTCAGACCTAGCACTAGACTCCACATCGATTGCCCAAAGAGTGACTCTTGGGACAAGTGATGAGGCACTGAAGTTCTAAAACCTTGATTGTGAGTCCCTATGGAAAAGTGTACCCCTCAGTCACTCTCCCATCTAATAACTGAGAGCTGCCTTGGGGCAGCTGAAATGGAAACAGGAGAGAGTGTGAAAAGTTGGGTAAAGAAGGCTTCAGAGTGGACAATAGCAGAGGCCTCAACTCCTATAGCCTTGGCATTGTGATCATGGGACGCTAATCTACCTGATTCTGAAATCTGAAGCCATTACAGCTGACCCAGACTAGTACCAATAGGGAGCAGGACTTTCAGTGGTTTAAAGTTTTGACTTCCTCTCCCTCCAAACTTTTTGTTGCTCCACAGTAGACATTGTCCCAGCATAACCACGCTACTGTGTGTAACTCAGAAAATAACTTGAATCACTAAGGGTTTATCTACTCGGTGCGTTAGTCTGCACTAGAGGGGTGTAAATTCTAGTGCGCACTAGCATGTTGCACACTAACTGGTCCACGTTGTCCCTGCTGGTGCACAGTAAAAGTCCCCCCCCCGAGGTCATAGTGTAATATCTAGGGAACTTTTAGGTATTAGAGCACACTAGAGCACTTTTAGTGTGCGCCAATAGGGTCCATACAGCCAGTTGGTGCTCATTGCACCACATAATGAGGCGTGTGGCTGTGAATTGTCACCCGGTAAAGGCCCAGCATATCTAATTGGTAGAAGGAAGATTTAAAAACAGGATGGTGTGTGCCAGTGCCTGTTTGGGCTCCCATGTGCGGTATGATTAGCACTAACAACTCCATGCTCCAGTGTAGGCTGTTGGCACTTCCCTCCGAAGGGTATGCAGCCATGGTCCTGAAGGACAGCTACCAAAAAGCCATTGCCATGCTGACAAGCAGCAGATTTTGGTGTGTACCTATCTCCATGAAGGATTACTGGACCCAGCAAGAGGGCACCTGCTTGTGGCAGAGTGTTTGCAGTAAGGACTCAAACAGGAAATAACATGAGCATGCTCCTGGTTCTTAGGTCTTTAACACTTAGCTGGAAATAAAAATATCAAGCTGTGAGGTGATCTCACCACACTGCATTGGGAGCCATAATTGTATAAAGTCATGGGTTTGATACAGTGCACCATCTTGAACAGCCCCCAGGCACAGTTACATCAGAGAAGTGAACTGGAAAATATGCGGGGGAGAGGGGAAGCTTTAAGACTCTGTGACAGTAGCCGAGGGTGGAATGGCACCCTTCCTCTTGAAACCTCCTGGCTTTTGTTGGCTTGTCACAGCCATGACTCTGTTTTTTTGCTCAGTTACGTCATTGTGGGACCTGCACAAAGTTGAAAGAGTGTGTCCATCTGTCCAAATGGCTAGTCCACCCCGAAAAGCGTATGAGCTTCCCACATGGCACCACTTTGAAGGGGTTTGCATCGGTCACGCTCATGCCCATTGAGCTGGCACATTTTGTATGTGCTCCTGGGAAGGAGCAAGACCTTGCAGCCATTTTTTTTTAAGGGAGCTTCATTTTCAGTTGCAAAGGGATGTTTGAGCTCTGGTGAGAGCCGCAGTGAGGTCCCCACCTTTAGTAGGTGGCTTCTTGTCTTAACTGGCCACTTCAAAGTAATCCCAGGGCTTCTTGTGCTGCTTTGCTTGGCCAGATGCTGGGCTGCCATGTTTGTGTGTTCCCTTCGACAGTCACTGAAGACAGATCTCATTATGCAGGCAATGGTCAATTGTATCTTCACTAAGGAGCAAATGCACAAGTGGCAGGTGGGATTATCCCTGCTCCGCCTGGGCCCTGCCAATCCCTGCATTGTATCCTGTGCTGTTGGGGCACCTAAAGAGGAAGTGCCCGATCAATACCATTGGGTGAAACAACTCTCTGGCCCTTCAGCACTGTTGGATTAGCTTCATGGACCACAACTGTGTCATGATCAGTAAAGGGTCAGTTATCCTCTAGTTCATCTTCACTTTCCTATCTTGTCTTGGATGTAGGGCGTGGAGTTTCTTGGGGTATGTAAAATGGAAGAATTAGGCTTATATTTGACATGTTGTTTTAACCTTTTCTGTAGTTTCAGGACCATGTGAAGACTTGTGGCAAATGTAAAGTGCCTTGCAGATTTCAGGTTGTCGGCTGCACTGAGATGGTAAGGCCAATTTCTTAATATCTGTCTAGGGCCTTGTCTTCACTGCAGTGTTAGCTTTGGTATAACTTAAGTGTCACCCCAGCTCGTCTTGCATCCACACACACAGAGCTCTAGATGGAGTGAAGTGAAACTAGCTGGCCTATGGTGGGGGTGAGGGTTGAAGTTTGAGTGCTGCTGATGGGAATGCAACTTGTGTCTGAGACTATTTTGATCCAGTATCCAGAGCTGGATGTATCTAGAGAGTTAACCGTCTTGAAGTGATTGTTTCCTCAGTGCAGAAAAATACCTCGTAGCAGAATGCTAATATACAGAGAAAGCAGACTCTCCTGTTCCCTGGGTACATGGTTCAGGGGTCATCCTTACAGACTGTTTTGTGGGGAGGTGTGTCCAGGCTTCTGAGCTTGACCAATGAAGGCTAATAGTCACTCTTGTCTCTGGATCCGGGTGTTGTGGGGAACGGAAGAGAAGCCGTTCAGTGAGCTCGCTGGGGCGGTGAATAGCAAACTCCCAATGCTTAAAGTCAGACTGCTGCTGATGGATGCCAAACCACGCTGATAATCTACCTTTAAAGACTGTAAGGCTCTGCCCAGTGGGGCTTATCTCCCTGGGAATAGGACACATTTTTCATTCTGGGCCCTAACCTGCAAGCACTTTGCACACGACCCTCCACTTGACCCTACACAATTGCAAATAATTTCAGCCTGTCTGTAACTCACTAGATCCAAGTCCAGGCAGCCCAGCAGCCTTTAGATGCTGAAAGTACAAATCAGCCTGAGTGCAGTAAAGAAGACCTCCTGGATCAGGACCAGGATTGGTATTAGATCCTTTTGGTGTTGGAGCCAGAACCCAGAGGAATGCTTTTGGCGTCTGCCTGCAGTAATTTAGCTGAGTGGTCCTTTCAGCTATGCAGTAGCATGCCATAGCACACTGCTGCAAGGAGCTGCCAAAGGAGGTTGTAATGCCTTAGGAGTAACTCATGCTCGGGTGCGTGTGTGTTGGGGGCGTGGGGCAGTCTTTCATAACAGACAGTGAGAACTGGGAGAGTAGTAAACGTCTCTGTTTAGAACATGCCAAAGGATAGATCTCAGAGGGCTTTCATGTAATTCCTGAGTAGCTGGGAGATGGTATTATTACAAATGGGATTTTATAAATAAAGGACTCCTGATTCTGTGTGATGACTGAGCTCATGGGTAAAGCACAGGACAGGGTATCAGCTGACATAGGTTCTGTTCCCAGGTCTACCCATGACTCGCTGTGGCAAGTCACTTCCTCTCTTGGTGGCTTGGGGATAATAATAGTAAGACATCCCCTCCTGGAGGTTTCGGGAGGGTTCATTCACTAATGTTTGTAAACTGCTTCTGAGGGATCCTTGGACTGCAGGTGCTATAGAAGGGGGGCAAAGCTTTATCAGTTCTACAGTGGGGTGAATGTTCAACATCTGTCATTGTGTAAGATTAGAATTTTCCTTAAAAAAACCTGCTTGCTTTTGGACAGTTTGTAACTGTCTCTTTCTTTGCATTATCCTTGGCTTTTATCAGTTACAGTTGTAACCCACAGGGGATGAATGTGTCCTGTGGATCTCGTGCCACAGTGGGAAGCTGACTTGCTGCATATGGGAATGTGTATTTCTTTTTCTGCAGGTGGAAAATGAAAAGCTGCTGGAGCACGAAACCAAATGTGTGGGGGAGCATCTGTATATGTTGCTGGGCTTTGTGCTCAGCCTCAAAGCTGAGTCTGGAGACTTAAAGCACCATCCAACCCTTACGTCAGTGCAGGACAACTCCATGCTCTTAACAACCAATTCACTGTGCTCTGAATCAGAGCTCTCTGAGTCCTTAGAGCTGCGGGGAAGGTGCGAGGCGCTGGAGAGGAAGACGATCACGTTTGAGAATATTGTGTGCGTGCTGAATCGGGAAGTGGAAAGGGTGTCTCTGACAGCAGAGGCGTATAGCCGGCAGCATCGGCTGGATCAGGAGAAAATTGAAATGCTCAGTAACAAGGTCTGTAACCTCTGGCTTTGGACTTCTGATTCTTTATGTTCTGTGAACATCTTTCAAATCATTTGTCCCAGTAATTAAAGTGCTTAGCTTTAGTGGAGGTGTAATGTGTGCAGGGGTCTGTGATATGACCTCATGGCTATCGGAAGCCAAGCTATGAGTATATTTGAGATGTTCTGAGGAAAAGCTCTCTGGACATGTACTCCTGTGAGGTGTACAGAGGAAGCACCATTTCAGCTTTCTGGATGCTGAAAGATCCTTGAGCCTGGTCAGTTCCCCACCTTTATAGTGAGAGAACCTGAATTTCTACAGTCTTACCTGCATCCTCAGCTTGTCTGCTCTAGAAAGGTTTGTTGCTTTAACTGTTCCAGCCTACTTAAAGCAACAAATCTCCCCACACTAGTGTGGATGGGAACCGAAGTAAGCTAATAAGGCATCTGTATACATGTGTCCACACTAGAGGTTATACTGGTATAGATGTATTGGTAAAAACTCACATCTCCAACTGACATAGTTACACAAGTATAACTTTTTGAGTGCAGAGTAAGCGTTAGACATTTCCAGGATGCCCATGACCCTAGTATCTAGATGCCATCTCAAAATCACATACATGTTAGAGTGGGAAAAAACCTGTTATGTAGGTCATCCTCCTACAGTACAGAACTGATCCCCTACAGTATGCTTTGCAATCTTTGTCTGGCTCTAGGTTTGTATTCATTGTACTCTAGACACAGTGTCCATGGGAGCTCTGATAGGGAGCACACCTTTGTTTTCCAGAGGAATGACCTCACAAAGCAGAGGCCACGATACTTGACAACAGCAAATAGCTGTTTAGAACCCTGCTTGACTCAGTTTGTCGGTTTTTCTGTCCCTCGGTTCAGTTTTGTCATAAACGTTGATTTTCCACCCCCCTCCCGTAATGTTCTTAATGGAGTGGAGACCAACACCTCATCCTTCATTGACTGGATTCTGCCATCCACAGCTGGAAAGTGCCCTGCTCTGGCAGTGAAGAGAGGTGTTGGTTAACTGTTTGCTCAAGAGCAGCAGGGCAATCTCAAATTATTTTTAGTGAGTTGGCCAACAGTGGTGGATTTCTTCCCTTTCCTGGCCACCATCACATCTGGAGAACATTTCCCGCTAAAGATCAGGCCTGAATGAGGTTCACAGGATCCCTTGACTTTCCTGGGTCCCTTAGCAGCTTATATTTCTAAACAAGGTGCTCTGTGTATGCCACTGATCAGGTCCGGCAGCTGGAAAGGAGCATTGGACTGAAAGATCTGGCTATGGCTGACATGGAGCAAAAGATCCGTGACATGGAAGCTTCGACATATGATGGCGTTTTCATCTGGAAGATTACAGACTTTGCCAGAAAACGTCAGGAGGCGATAGCCGGCCGCTGTCCTGCCATCTTCTCTCCAGGTTGTTTCCTAGAAATTAGCAAAATAGTGCAAAGCTCCAGCTGTGTCCAGTCATTTGGGTAGTGTTGAAATGACATGTGGCATGCAGAGATTGTTTCTTCCAAGTTCTTTCCCTCACTCCCCGCCCCCCCCAAGAATGCAGTAGAGACTGATTTTTTTTACAGTGAGATAAGTGAAACTGCATTGCTATAAGATATCCCTTTTCCCCTGCATACAGAAGATTTTTCTTTCCCTAACAGGAAATGTAGCCCTCCTAGGCCCAGAAATAGCCCTGCAATAATAGTCCTTTTTACATAGTACAACCCAAATTAGGGCCATCAGGGAGATGGTTAGCAAGGGAAGGAATCGAGGTACCTAGAGCATAACATGACAATAGACAGTGTGTCCACAGGGGCTGAGAAACATGCATATCTCCAGCGAGGCTTGTGCAGCTGCCTGCTCTTCAGATAAAGTCAGCATGCTCACCCCAGCCATGCAGCATTCCAGATCTTCTAGAGAGTCTCCAGATCACTCCCCATGTTGTTCTTGTCTGAGCTGTGACCTTGCTAAAGCAGCAGCATCCCAGCAGTCCAGATACCGTCTCTTTGAAGGACATCAGTGCTGAGCGAGCCATGGAGTCTGCTAGTGCCATAGTTGAGGGACATGGAATCTGGGTCTGTGCCAACGGGACCAGCTCTGGTTCTAAACCAGCAGGACGATTCCTTTTTAAAGCAGCCAGTCCTTGGAACTGCACATAAACTAGAGACAGACTAGTTTAAATGGACAATCTAAAGAACAGTTCTAAAACACCAGTTGTGATTATTTGTCTATTGTATGGTGTCTTTTATTTTCTATCCAAAACATTTTTGCCCCTTGGAAAATCCCTTTTCTCTTCCAGTTTTTCAGTGGAACTGAAGCTTTCCCATAACTGCGTTTGCTCTACTAACTCTGGCCCTGTCACTGGAACTTCCTCTTAAAAACAGTGGTCAGCCTCGAACCCCCCAGGCCCCCTGCTAGCAGAGCTTCACGTTCTGCAGGGTCAGCTCTGCCCATCATAGTTTCCAAGCAGACACACTGAGTTGCACACCATTTTGTGTGCACCTTTGAGACGAGACCTTAAAATCTTATAGCCTGTCTGCTCTGGGCACTAAACTCATACAGCCCTGGAGGGGTTTGACCCAGTTTCCTTGGCCTAAATGTCTCCTCTCTCACCCCCACTTCCCTTCTTGTGTAACATGCTATATACTGGCTGATGCCCAGCCTCTTCCCCAGAAGTGGATGCATTTTAGTAGTGCTGTGTGGCGAAAACACTTTGGAGTGAGATGCTGTATAAGATATTAATTCTTACAACCTGTGTCACATCGTTATTAATGAGCTAGGATCATTGATGATCTCACAGCTGAAGGAAGAGTGTGTTTTTTAAATTGCTGCAACAAAGAGCACATAGAAATTTGGGGATCCTGTTACAAACAGGGTTGTTTTTTTTGTTCAAGCCCCAAGGCCCACAGAAAAGCAGTGTGTTGTGCTTGGTTTGAAAGGGACTGGAAATGAGAGAGAGAGAGGTTTTTTCTTGGAAAAACACTTGAGACTGTTTATAGGAAAGGAAAGACTTACCTGCCAGCACCTGAGTTTCCTGCATGTTACTTAGACCCAGCACCAGGCAGGAAGCTGCAGTCCTGATGCTGCTTTAGCTATGCAGAAATGAGGCAGAGAAACAGAGGTTAGGATTGGTTAAAAATTGCCTTTTGGGTGCGTAGTTTTTCTTACTGAGCTGAATGGACGCTTGGTGCAGACTTCTAGCATATGTGTCTCTGGTACCTTGCTGGCTGGTCTGTCTTCACCTGAGCTTGCCTCGTACTTTGCTCAGCTGTCCCTCTCCTTCTTCCCTCAGTCTGTTTTTGAATTATGAACGTCTCAGTAACATTTGGAGGCCCCAGCTGAGCTCAGGCCCCCATTGGGCCGAGTACTGCACAGCTCCATAGTGGAAGTGACAGGCTCTGCCCCCAGGAGCATACAGTCTGCACCGACAGATGGTGCAGTGGAGAATAGAGATGAAGTGACTTGTCAGTGCCAGAACCAAGAGTAGCAGCCAGCTTTCCTAAGTCCTTACGAAAGGGCCTGATCACATTACCCTCCACGTGCACACAAGCTACCCGTTCCCCTCACATTCTACCAGTGTTAGCATGTTGTGTATCCACACGGGTGCATTGTTATGAATGGCTGTTCCCTGCACGACTCCTCCAAAGCACACTGTGCAACGTAGCCGCAGCTACGCAATGTGCTCTCTCCTTGTGGGAAAGGAGATGCACGGCTTAAAGAAAGAGGGAGTGAAAGGCGGCAGCTGAATGTAAAACTACCCCTCTGCCCTGGTTTGAGTGTTCCTGGCACAGTGCGACTCCGTATCTGGGCCCTGGACTTCAGGTCAAGTGTAGCAAATTTACAAGTACAAAGATGTCTGGGCAGGTGTTGTCTGCCAGCCTGAGCTCTCAGCTGCAGTTTGGGCTCTTTCCTGCTCGAACACTCCTGGCTAGTCATAAAGGGGAGTGGGCCAGACTAGGCCCTAAGTGACGCTTGTGCAGCCCTGTTCCCTTTAATGGGCTGTGACTGCCCTCTCACTGGAACTTAGGCAGCAGCGAGATTGTTTTCTAAGCAGGTTTAGGCTCCAGCTCCGTCTCGCACATGGAGTTGTCTCCGCAGGGCAGGACAGGAGTGGAGAGAAGTCAGCAGGCTCCTTCTTCTTGTCCTGTAACAGCAGGCGCATGTTAACTAGGCCTAGTGCCTCAGATACTGGGGCCCCAGTGTCTTGTGTGCTTTTAAATACATGTACCTTTATCTGTACCCAGAGGAGATGCTCCTGTGGGCCCCCAGCTCAGGGAGCTCTCCCCTGCTTATGCTTCAAAAGTCAAAGTCAATAGACAGTTGAAACGGTTTGGGAACCATCTGGGCTCCCCTGCTGCTCTAGCCCGTGTTCTGCACAGCTGTTTATTCTTGATGTTTTGCATCACTTAGCCTTCTACACAAGCAAATATGGCTATAGGATGTGCCTGCGTGTGTACCTAAACGGGGACGGCACTGGACGGGGGACCCACTTGTCTCTGTTCTTTGTGGTGATGAAAGGACCCAACGATGCGCTTCTGCGATGGCCCTTCAACCAGAAGGTAGGTGCTGGGAGTGAGCGCAGAGTCAGTCCTGGTCCCTGAAAGGCCTGCTTGGCCTAGTGATGTATTTCCCTTGTCTCGGGCCATGCAGATACCTGCTCTCCTAGACAGAGAGCTGGCCCGTCCAGCAAGCAGAGGCAGAGAACGCACTAGCCAGGGGTTCTCAAACGTCGTTGCACCACAACCCCTTCTGACAAGGAGTCGTGGTGAGGCGGAAGCTGAAGCCCAAGGGCTTCAGCCCCAGGCAGGGGGCCTGTAACCTGAGCCCCGCCTCCCAGGGCTGAAGCATTTGGGCTTCAGCTTTGACCCCAAGTGGTGGGGCTCAGACTTCAGTTTCCCCCTAGGTCCCAGCAAGTCTAAGCCAGCCCTGGCGACCCCATTAAAATGGGGTCCTGACCCCCAGTTTGAGAAACGCTGCACTAGCCATTTGGGGGAGCTCTTCCATGCAGGCTCCTGTCCTGATGAAAGCCCAGGATACTACAAGAGAGGCCCAAGGGAGAGGGGAAAGATACAGTCAGGAGTAGGGTGATGATGTGTTTGGAGAATGACCAGAACTTTCATACTGACCACGCTGCGTGTGCTGTGATATTCAGGGACCCTGAATTGTGCTCCATGACTGAGCTGTCATTTTTATTTTCTAAATTAAATTTCTAAACCTTTGCAGTTGTGATGAAAACCTTAAAAATAAGAACCAGGTATAAACTGATGTAGTGACATCTGGCTGACTCCGCAGACAGCCTGAAACTACCCATTGGAGCAGCATGATCTGCCTTGCTTATCTCAAAGGGACATGCACGCAATGGGGCAGGATCAAACTGAATATCAAAATCTGCAGCTGCTGGCTACCCGGGCTGCTGCTGCACTTCATTTTCACATTGAATTTAGCAAAGTCTCTAGTCAGTTGATCTGAACCAAGTGCAGAATTTCCCTTGTGGCACAGCAGAGATTGAGAGAAAGCAGGGAGCCTTCTTGCAGGGTGTAGATCTAGCTGGGGCTTGGCATTGAGCCTGAATGCAGGCATTACCCCAGCTTGCTGCCACATGAGTGCGTAAGGCTGCGTGTGTGTCTGCAGCTTTCGAAAGGTAAAAATGAATGGGAGTCACAGACGAGGGTTTGCATGTTTGCCATATTTCTTCAAGCTCTTTCTCTTGTGTATTCACCTCTAGGTGACCCTGATGCTGCTGGATCAGAATAATCGGGAGCACATTATCGACGCTTTCCGACCCGATGTGACATCTTCGTCCTTCCAGCGACCTGTCACCGAGATGAACATTGCCAGTGGCTGCCCACTCTTCTGCCCAGTCTCCAAGATGGAGGCCAAGAACTCTTACGTGCGTGACGACGCCATCTTTATTAAAGCCATCGTAGATCTCACGGGCCTCTAAAGCCTCCTCCCCCACCAGGAGCATTGAGCACAGTGCCAGCCGACCAGGGCTCACCCTCCCGGAGCTGCACCCTCAGCATGCCCCGGAGCAGAGGCAAAGTCCAGACCTGGCCGCATCCCTGAAGGGACCTGCTCCGCTCTGAGTGGAAATGCAGTGTCTGATGGGAACCCTCCCTTGGTGTCAAAACACCAGCTTTTCTAGTGCAGATCTTCCTTGAGAAGAGGCTTGTGTTGAGGTTAGTTTGAGTTTGATCCATGATCAATGGGGACTGGACGATCCCCTGGAGGAATCAGCTACCAGGGCTCCCTGCACCTGGGTTTCAAGCTAAAACGAAGGCAGCTCTTTTGTACTTGTTTAATGTACAACTCCTACAACGGAACAGGCATTCAGCCTGCTAGAGCACCACTGCACGTAGCTCTTTGGCCAGGCTCTTTCATGCTCTTAGGAGATCTCAGTGTTAGAGGGAGCTGGTTTCTCTCTGGTGTTATTGCTTAAAGGTTCTGTAATTCTGTGTTGCTGGTTGGTTTGATCTTTGACATGAGGGTGTGAGGGAAGACGTGGACTAGGAGCAGGCAGAGGAGGTATGTGGGCTTCGCACAGCAGAGATTGTTGTTAGCTCTCAGTGAGAGGGAAGCAGTTTAGCACAGTCTCACTGACCTTTCCTGGCAGCCATAGCTGCAGAGGCACTTTGAGTGGGACCGTATGTCAGTAGGGCAAGAGAGAGCTGTTCGCAGTGTCCATGTCAATCCCTGCCTGCGTTTTATCTGGAAGGGATCTGATGGGAGGGGAAGTGTAGAGTAAGGGAGGACAGCACCTGAGGAATATTCTCCTCCTTTCTTTCCATGTCGGTCTCCTATAGAACCTAGTGCTCCCGGTGCCTTGGGCATAGCTTGTGTTTTAATGACCAAACGGATGAGTCTTGTAACTCTGGAGCGGGTCCTGACCTAGTCAGAGAGTTGCCTTGGAATCTGATTTGTTGCCTGTGAATAGTTAACCCTGGAGCTGGGCTTAGGGCAGGACAGCCTTGCTCCCCCGTCCCCGTGTGTGAGTTGCTTAGCCCCCAGAAATGAGGGTTTAGCTCATTAGCTCCTTTCCCCACCACTCTCATTCTGGCTTTTAGCGCCTCTCTTCATTTGCCTTTGTGGGCAGGCCCCTTCTGGTGTGTCCTCCCTGGAGTTGTTGGTCCCCCACCGAGTGTCCTCCTGCGGGCAGCAGGTGGCAGCTAATCTTGAATGTGAAATCTTGGGCTCTTGGCTCTGTCAAGGGAGTGAGTTGTTTATAGCCTCACCAGCACTGCAGCCCCGACTGCTGTGTGGCCAGCTTAGTGTGCTCTCTGCAGTCAACCAGTCTGCAGCTGCTAAGTTAGAAACTCTCTGAGGGCTTTCCCTCCCCGGGCTCCTTGCTCTTGGGACCCCATTTGCTGCCCAGTGGTCTTTCTGTTTCATGGAGAATGGGTCCCTCTCAGCCTGTTGCCATTGTGGCTAACTGGCCCCTCAGAGTTACCCTGTGGTGGTCACCTGTAACTCTGGAGTGGCCATTAGCTCTTTGGAGCCTTATTCTTTGTGGTTTTCTGTCTCTCTCCCATCAGTACAAACCCGCAGGTTCTCTTTGGCCAAAGCACCCAGCTAGCTGCTTTTTGAACTATGCTTCAGGGGTTGTCCCAGCCCTGTCCAACACTTCCCTTGCTCTTCTGGCCTGGAGGACAGGCAAAGAGGATGGCCCTGCTGCCCATGCCAGAGGTGCTCCAGGTGGTTGGCTGGAGCCCCCCCGAGAGCAGCAGCCCTACTTCAAGTTAGCATCAGTGATTGGCTGCCTGTGTGCAGGGGAAGGAATTCTCTGTGGAACGATCACCAGTTAGCAAACGCAAGGGAATCCAAGATTGTGAAATTGTGGCCCTCTCCGTGGAGGAAGGCCATAGCCCCTCTGTTGTGTCCTCCAAAGAGAGAAATGGTGTGTTCCCCACCTGGGCTCAGGCCCAGGGGCATCTACAGAGCTGAGGCACTTCTGCCTTCACACTGTCCTAGCTAGGACCAGTGACGGGTTGTCTCATTGTAGGCCACCAGTTGAGCCTCGGCAGTGGCCTGCTTCAGTCCCCTTGGCCCCCTTCCACACACCTCAGCTGGGGTCAGAAATCTGTCAGTGGAGATGAGTTTTGATTCCAGGCTAGGGTGGCAGGAAGCTTCTGCCAGAACTAAAGGGGTGTGAGTTGGCTTGTGCCCACAGCGAAGTAAGCCGGTGGGGGTCTCCAGTACGGCGCTACTCTCCCACTGAGAGGCCACTGTTATTGAGCCGCTATTTACATGTATCTCATTTCTGGGCCAGGAGCGGTGGCTGGTTCTCTAGGGATGGTGGCGGGGAAAGGATTATCTGTGTGCAGAACTCCCCAGCCAAAGAGGGGCCAATTCCATGATCTCCAGCTGCCAATAAACAGATGTAAAACAGCTGCCCCATGGGAACCAAAGGGAATTAAATCAGCTCAGTTTAAAGACTGACATCTAGATACTGGAGAGTCACTGGAGCAGGCGGGGGTCTGAGTCCCTAGTCTGTCTAGGACGCTGCACCTCCCTAGACCCCCAGGCTGGACAGTACTCCACAGCAAGCTGTCTGAGTCTCTCTGCTCTCGGAGCCCTGCACAGACTCCACCCACCGTTCCTGCCCTGAGGCAGCGCTGCTACGTGCCCAGTGGCAACGGGCCTGGGGGCTGCTCAGTTTCAGACACTGTGTCCAGATGGAGCCCAGCCCCTCAGGAACTAGCTGTTTCTCCAGCCTGTTCCCCTTGGCACCAGGAGCCTGTTTTCTGTTCTGTGGACTCCCCAGATCCCCCTTGCAGTGCCTCTCCTGAGCCTTTGGGCTTTTGCTAAGAGAGGTTTCCCTACATTGTCTGAGAAACGAGGTGTCCAGTGAGGACGCTGGAGACTACACGTTCCTGTAGACTGAGCAGCTGATTGGCTGTGCGCAGGGGCCAGCCTGACTCTTGGTACTACCGTGCTGGAGCCATGGGAGGGTCCACCGACAAGGCCATGGCAGAGTTAAACTGCTGCAGCAGGAGGAGGTGAGTTCTCCTCTGGTTTGGGAAGTACTAGCTTTGTCTTCAGTGGCTGGGGCTGGCTCTTTGAGAAACCTCATTGTCACTGCTAGGCTTGTCCCTCCACAGCAAGCTCCAGGGATTTAGAGCGCAGCTGCCTTTGGGGGGGTAAGCAGCCAGGCAGTATGGGGACCTGGGCCCCAGAGGGTATCAAAGGCCTAAAGCTCTAGCAGGGACGTCTGAAAGGCATCTCTGGCACACACTGTACATTGGCATCTGCTGTGGGTTCTGTCCAAGATTCAGTCTGGAGGCTGCGGTGGAACCCAAAGCCAGCTCCATACAGTGCTTGTGGCAGGAGAGACCAAGGTGTGTGCTAGAGCTGGCTGGCTGGCTCTCCCGCCCTGTGGAGAGGTGTTGGGATGAGTTTTTAGCCAAGGTTCAAAGCCTAAAGTGTGGTGGCTCCAGCAGGCAATTCCGCCATGCTGCACTGGTGTGGAGGCGCTGCTGATCCCTGTGTGACACGCAGGATGTTGGGGGATGCTCGCGTTACCACTGCTGCACCTTCCCTCGTATAAATTCACCCAACATCCAAAAAGCCTGCACTGGCTTCCTGCTGGAGCCAGTGTTCCCATGCTGCAGATGGGCCCCCGCCAGTTCCCTCCAGGCTGTAATATTGACCAGAGGAGCCCAGCTCTGGCACAGAAGGAACCACCTGTTATAGCCATCTCATGGAAGAGGGTCCTGGCTGCATGAGCAAGCCTGTTCCAGCTGAGAGCACAGTTGGGCTCAGCAGTGTGGATGCGGAGAAGAAGGGGCTTTAAGTTCTGAGGGAGTCACTTGAAAAGACTTGCTGCTTTTCATGTTGCTGTCTGTCCCCCCTCCTCAGTTACCAGCTGTGCTACGGCTGAAGGCTCTTTCATGCAGGACCTGCTCCCCTGCACAATTATTTCCCTGCAGCTTACTCCCTCCTTCAATTACCGTCAGTGAAATTGATTGGCTGCCCCCTGCTGGTGGCTATGATGCATTCAGCTGCAGCAGGGTCTGTGTCCATAAACTCCCAGAAGGTGAGGGGCTAAATGGCACCTGTGCAACGCAGCACCCACTTTGTGAAAAGGTGGGGGCTGGAAAGCCAGTGGAGGCATGGCTGGGCTTTCCCCTGTGCTGCTGTTCAGTGGATGTAAAGCAATGCATGGACGAGGCTTGTGCTGCAGTTGCTGCCGTGGTGCTGTTTTGTGCATGGAGGCACTGAACTGGCAGCTTAAAATGTGCTGTATGTGTATGTCCCTGAGCCAGCTGTGGATACCTGCTTCCTAGCCGGGAGACACAACAGTCATGGCCCATGACCCTTGTCACCGCCCCGCCCCCGAGTCCAGTCAGTAATGGGATAGTTGTATTACAGCTCCACCTGTCCTGCCTTGAAAGACTCTAGCAACTCTGGCTGGCCAGCAGCGTATTGGTATTTACAGGAATCTTTTGCTAAGCCTTGCAGGGGAGGATTCTTGTAAAATTCAAGCCTCTTTACCCACAAGCCTGTGAGGGAAAGAAACCTTAGACCAGTACAGCTGTTACGGGAGAGGAATCAGTGCTGAGGGTTTGTTGTAGGGTTGCTCAGGAGCAAAATTCAAAAGCAAACAAATCACGTCTATGGCTAATCCAACAGAAGTGCAGCAGGTCAGGCTCCTGCATGAGAGGCTCAGGTGCTGAGCTCCATGCACTGCCGACAGCCAGTGTGGCTGAGGGTAAGAGGTGTCGTCGTATGATAAAGGAAAGTTTGGTGAGAGGTGCTGTGTAAGTTTTGCCTCCCCTTTAACTGCACTAGCCCGACAGAGCCAGAGTGGGTGCTCTCTGGCTGGAGATGGTAACAGCTCCCCCCAGGGATTGGCACACTACTTTCCAGTGGGCAGCAACTGGGTGAACGGCAAGCAGGAATGAGGCCCGGCAGGAAGGTTGCCCAACACTTCAATTTTTTTATACAGCCATCTCCAGAAGAGGCTCCAGGTTCATCATCATACATTTCCTTGTCCCCACTAGGTAGCTAAACCAGAGATGGGGTTTTACTTCTGCGGCGTCTCCTCTGAGGCATGGCCATGTTTGTGTAGCACGCAGGGTGCGGGTTGTTTGGCACTTGTGGAAATGCCTTTAGTTTGATAGAGCTGAGGGGTCTTCCAGGGGCCTGACCTGATTGCTGTGTGCTAGTGTAGCCATAAAAGATTGCCTTCAGTAGCAGCTTTGCAACACCTTCCCTAGCCCAAGGGCTAGGCTCTCACCTTTCATGGATGTGTCCAAACACAATGGCCTAGGTGCTAACTGTGAAATGAAGTGTCCTCTGGGCTGTTGTATGAGTGAGACCATTAATAAAGTATTGTATCCCAAGGGAAGGTTGGACAGTAATGGGACAACATGCAGCACCATCACGAATGGGAACTAGAAACTGTTCCTGTGAAATTGATGGGTTTGAAAGTGGGATCCCTTGTGTGCCACAGCCTCCTGCGGGAGAGGGGCCCAGCCCTCATTCCACTTACTTTGCTAACAAACAGGACAAATAATCCTCCCCCCCTTACTGCGATCGCACATGCTGGAAGCTGTTCAGACACAGGCCCTATGCTGCTGAGTTTACTTACTTTGAAATAAGATGCAACAAGTTCATATGGGACTGGAAGGAAAGGGGCTCACCTGACTAAAGACCCACCGGTCTATAAATTTTGTTCAAAAGAAGCCCCCCCGAAATGCCCCAGTGGCTGGGTCATGGCTGCTCGGCCTGCCCCAGCAGACACTCGTGGCTGACGTGAAGTACCCATGTTGCCCCTTTCAGAGAAGGAAGAACAGGCAGCGACCACCACCATGGGGCTGTGGCCATGCTGGTGCAGGAACACAGCTCTGACTCCCCTCCCCTGCCACCATGCTCATTTCTCCAGCCCTCCCTGCTGTTCACACATCACCCCCCTGCCTAGCACCAAGCTCCATAAATGGTACCTACATCTGCCTTTGGGCTCCACTGCAATCTATGAAACTCCCACAAAAAGCGGTAGAGGCTAAAAATCACTCAGTGCCTAAAGTTGCTAGCTTGGGGCCTGGGCTCTGTTGGCTTCCTCTAGGCAGCCAGATGTAGGTGCTGCCTAAGCCCCACAGCAATCCCCAGACCAGGGCAAATGGCATGCAAGGGGCTTGTCTATGTGAGCAGGGCCCATGGAAAATCTGACTGCAGGACCAGCAGCAGCTACCACTGCCCACTTTAACTGTTCAGTCCCTGCCTTCTGGGCTGGCTTTTGGGGCTCTCTGCTGAATGGACAGATAGAGCCTAGGCCCCTCACTGGAGTACGGTGGTCAGGAGGGTCTCTTTTTTCCAGGCACTGCTCCACTCAGCAGTGCAATGCCGCCATCCCCTCTAGATCCCAAGGACAGACCCAGCTAGCACCCTGCCTCTGGGCTAGAGGGGGTTGTTTTGGGCTTGTACCTCGTTGGGAGATGAGGGCATTTGATGATACGAGCTCAAACCCCGGGTAGCAGAAAGCCACACTGCAGCCACAGCAGGGCAGGCCCTTTATTCATTGCTGTAGCGAGGAGCAGAATGTTTGAACAAGAGAAAGCTCCTTGCTGCCCTCAGGGCCTGGCTGTGCCCAGGCAGGCCACAGCTGGCTGGGGCACTGTGCTTTAAGCCTAGCGCCAGCGAGCAGGAAAAGGGTTCACAAGCTCACAGCTATTTAAAAAATCCCCACTCAGGGTGAGTGAATTTAGTTTCTGTAATGGTCAAACAGCTCCACAGGAAGCATCCATGTCTTCCAAACCATTTGCAAACAAAACGTCCCTGCTCTCTGTGGAAGCTGTTGCTAGTGGCAGACAGACCCGTTATGTGAACTCTGGGCGGTAGAGCCCCTGCAGCGTGCTGCTGGGGGAGGGTAGCAACACTATGAATCTTGCCAACCCCCATAAGAGGAATTAAAACCCTGCATGGCCACGCAGCACAGAAGGCTGCAGCCCAGAGGACTGATAGAAAGCAGCAGAAGCACCATTTAATTTGACTTGTGCCTCTGCCTGAGCAGAGCGTACAGACAACTAACAAGTATACAACCCTCTTCTTCCCCAGCCGCTCCTCTGTTTTACAGACTAGAGCCACTGCTTCCAAATTCAGAGGCCTAAAAATTCCATCCTGCTATTTTCAAAGCTGCTGAGCACCTGCAGTTTGAAGTCACTGGGAGCTGCAGGTTACCAGCACCTCAGAAATCCAGGCCTATGGATTTAGGATCCTAGTTCAAACACCAAGTTAAAATCCTAGGGCCAATGCTTTCAAAGACAAAGACTAGTTCTTAAACAGGGATCAGCTTTGACCCAGGGCCAGCTACTGGATCAGTCTTGGCTTCCACAGGCTGCCTCATCACACCCAGCTCCAGGAGCCTTGAGTGAGACCAAGAGTGCAGCATGACAGAGCACAGAAAAGACTGACTCGTTAGATGAGAACTTAAAGGCGCTGGGGGAGGCCAGTAGCACTGCAGGGAGAAATCACCCACAGTGAAAGAGCACTTGGACAGTTCTCATCCAGGTGGCAGTTAGTAAGCAACTCAGACATCAGCTGGGATGGCGTAGCCGCCTGCTATGTCCTGCAGAGCAAATACCATGAGTTTGTGGCTCATGCTGTGACAGTTGGACTCAGATTCTCATGGCCAACTCTAGCCCATAAGCTGCCCTCATTGAAGGGGTGACCACAAAGCTGAGGTTCCCACTGCAGTGGATTGCCTGGAAAACAACACATTAGCAATGCAACTGGAGCATCTTAATGTTATTTAGCAGCTCACCAAGGCCCATCCTGTGTGACCCTCCAGCTCTCCACATACCCGTGTGGAAGCCACAGGCTCACAGCTAATGGAAAGCAGCGACAGAGGCTTGCCTTGAGCTGGCTGCAGTCCAAAGGGCTCTGGTAGGCCCGAGGTGGAATGCGGGGCAGAAAGTTGCTAGCTGCCATCAGCAGACTGTTAGAGCTGCCAAGCCAGCACCGGTACCCTAATGCTTTGCACTTTTTGAGCGAGAGCCTCTCTGGAAAGTCTCATTGTTCGCCGGTCTGCATTCAAGACCTGGCTGTAGGAGATGGGAGGAGGGTGACCAGTAACACTGTCAGCACTCCTGCATGGGACAGACAGACAACGATAAAACAGCCCTGTCATGACAAGAGCAGTGCTGCGACATTCCCCTTTGAGCCAGCAGCTCTGAGGCTAGACCCCCAGCTCACAAAGAAAATAAACCCCCCCAGTCTGTGCTGATCAGTGACCAAAGCTTGGCTGCAAGTAGCGTGACCGACTAGCAGCACCTGTGATGTGGAGGGGGAGTTTGCCCTGCAGTGACCCAGCTCAGAGACTGCAGCGACAGTGGGGCAGTCTGACTGTAACAGTTCTGTCAGATGCCAGCCATTGGTGGGAGTGCAAGGTTCTCTCTTGGGGTAGGATCCTTCCAGGGCCTTGTGCCCACAGCTCCTCTCCATCAATGCTCCCACTGTCCAAAGCACAATAGAGGGTGTGGCTGGAGTGAGGCAGCAGCACGAACAGGTGCCTTGGTTCAGCTCTGCTGGTTCATGAGCCAGGAGAAGAGCAGCTTGCGGGGCTTCGGTTTCCTGGCATGGTGGATGCGCACTGTGCGGGGGGAGCGCCACACTTTGATGGTGGTGTCATCACTGGCCGTCAGGAGCAGTTCCTGCTCAATGGGGCTGAATGCCACGGAGTTGACCACGTCGTCATGCTGCAGCTTGGCCAGGCAGATATTGTAGTGCCGGTCCCAGATGTAGCCATGATGATCCTCTGCCCCACTGCATTGAACAGAAGACACCAGTAAGAACCCAGCCCGGCCAGAGGGTAAGGGGCCCTAACCCTGCTTCCCCCAAAGCCTCACAAATGTATGGAGGAAACAGGTGCCTCTCCCATAAGGCCTGGGGTTACACCCAAAATACTGGCCCAGTTAGTGTCCAGTCCTCAGAGCTGTGAGAAAAACCTTTCCCAGAAAGAGCCAAGGGGCATCGATGCAGGGGTGTTTGTCTGAGTGGGCACTAGTGCTGGAGTGAATGGTGCTACTCAGTTCAACGGGCACTCACCAGTGTCGTCTTTAGGGTTCACAGTTAACTGACCCATCAACATGCTCCTTCCACAATCCCAAACCACCAGAAGCCTCGACTATCTCCTCCTCCGATACCACCTTCCAAAGCTCCGTCACCCAGTCCTGCACTGTCATATCAAGAGCCCGAGGGGAAGGGGAGGCAGCGTAACATACTGACTGTGCTAGCCTAGTGGTTGGCAGTCATCCCATTCGGTACAAGCCTCCAGAGTTTCAGGTACATCATGCTGCTGCAGGAATCGCCCTCTGAGCGCCTCCGAGGCTGGGCCTGTGCTGCAGAATCTCAAACCCAACAAACCCAGGGGCCCAAGTAGCATGGTACAGGGGTCGGGAACACTGGGCTTCTCTCCCCTCCCATCGCACCAGCTTTGCGGCCAAGAGAGACAGGCCCACTGGGCACCTGGCTACGAAATCCCTGCTGACATCAAGGAAGATGAAGAAGCATTCATCGCTGGGAGTGTAGGCCCGGTGCGAGCGGAGAGCTCGCTTCACCTCCTTCATGGTCTTCAGATCAAACACATGCAGGTCAATCTCCTCTGCGATGGGGGGTGGCTGCTTGGGATCAGAGATCACACAGTCCCGCGGCCAGGACCGGCTGTTCACATACAGGTACCTAGGGGACAGGAGGGGAGAGGTTACACTGCTAGGTCACTTCTGTCAGCATCACCATCCAGTCTAGAAAACCTCTCAGGTGTGACTGCGCTGGGGCACTGGTTGGTTTCACTGCCCGGCTCTCCAGCACAGCTCGGAGCCATGGTGTCCGAGTTACACATACTGCAGAAGGAGGGGCAGGCTGGAGTTTTGGAAACAGCCCGTTCACATGAATGATTTTTAAGATTTCAATTGAGCCATTTCCATCCCTGCTCAGTTCTGCAAGTAGGAACCCCCCCAAGTGCCTAACAAGGGGCGTTTGCTGCTGGGAAACTCCAAGGAGAGTTCATCTTATACACCAAGCTCCTCAATCCAGGCCAGCCACTCAGATGGCCTGGCCCAGCTACAGAGCCAGAGCACAGAGATAGGAAACCCACATCTCCATAGGCAGCTCCTACATGCAGTTACTAGAATCAGCATCTGGCTGGTCCCCAATTCCATTTCTATCCCTTCCAGCCAAGACTCCTGGCCACCTCTTCCCTGGTGGGGGCTAAACCAAGCACCCCCCTCCCTGCCATCTGTGGGCTTCAGGCCTCACGAATCTGAAGAGCACAGGAAATCCCCACATGGTGATACACACACACGCATGCAAACACACAAAAGGAAAGCCCAAGCTCCTCAGATCCCTGCACTGGCAGACAGGTCATGAAGGCTACACCCAGCTGAGCTAATGGAGAGTCCTCTCAACTCTCTCCCCCACATGCTTGAGTGTGGAATTCCTTCCTGACCCCAGATCAACTCTGGGCACATGAGCAAAGCATCACCATGGTTACACGCAAGAGCCATTTACGCTCTGTAACAGCCTCGGGGTCCCATGCCCCATTATTGCAGCCTCTGGCATGGAGCAGCTCCCGCGTGCTGAGCCTGACTGCAGGGCGTGGAGGGACTCCGCTGCACAGAGCCGTAGCTGATGGTTTACAGCACCCTAGGTTAGACCCCAGCAGGGCCAACGTGGCTTATCACCCTGCTAACGGGCACACCAAGTTCCATGCGGTTTGCTTTGTGGCAGAGGTCGGGAGAAGGGATCTCAAACACCAAGGGCCTGTGTACACCTATTAATGAGTCCATGGAGGCAGAGGCCAATCCCTGTGCTCGTCTCAAATGAGTCACCAAACTCTGGAAACCCCCCCGCCCCCCACACTAACTATTCTTAAAGTGATCAGCTGGCAGCCAGGAGTCCAGTGCCAGTGGCCCCATCCCCATGGCAGACCCTCCGCTCTGCTGCGCCTCACATCCTGCCTCACCCACCTGTGATCAGGAGAAAGGCCCATTCCAATAATGTGACCGTGGATGTCAATGACATGATCCAGCGAATCAAAGAACTCATCTGAACGTCTCTTCTCCCCAAGCACTGGTCCAGCAGTCGTCATCTGATGAGGCAAGATCTGCTTAATCCCTTCAGGGGAAAGGGAGGCAGGAAGGGGGATTAGTCCGCTCTGCAAGAGGGGGCTGCTGCTGCCCGACTGTCGGTAACATGCAATAGTGAAAGGACTGGAGCCTGGGGAGCTCACTGCAGAGCAAGGAGCATCTCTCCAAAACCTTATTACAAGCTGCGAGGAGAGAGGAACCCACATGGGGGACCCTGGCTCGGGTGGTGACCGAGTCATGGCACAGTATAGGTCACCAGTCCCTTGGCACTCTCTTCTGCTGGCTACTCCTGTGGCATCAGCCCAAAGCAGCATTTGTGCCTTTCCAGTGAGGTTTGCAGCCAGGAGGGGGGTGTTTAGGCCCTTCACTCCCGCTGTTTATAGCCAGAGCAATTCCCAAAGCAAACACAAAACACTTCCTTTCAGCCGGGACCAGGGGTGGTTTCCTGATGCGGGCTTGAGAGAAGGTCCCTTCCCTGCTGCCTGGGAACAATTAGCTCAGTTGTAAGGTACAATTCTGTCATGGAGGTCACAGATTCTGTTACTTTCCAGGACCTCTGTGACTTCTTGCACAGCATCAGCTGGTCCTGGGAAGGGCAGAGCTGCTGGCTGGCGGGCTGCCTGCTGGAGCTGCGGCCCGGGCTGGATCCACCCCTGTGGGGCTGGAGCAGCGGCTGTCAGCTCTTGCCGCAGGAGCAGTGGTGGGGCTGGAGCAGCTGCCGGAGTTCAGCCCCTGGCAGCGCTCTGACTGTCAGTCCCCCTCCCCCCCCCCACCCCAAGTGTATTTTTAGTAAGAGTCAGGGACAGGACGCGGCTTTCTGTGAATGTCTGTTTATTGCTCATACCTGTCCCAGACTTTTACTAAAAATACCTAAACAGAATCTTAACCTTAGTCATTTACGACCGATTCCTCAGAGGCATCCTGCAAAGGCAAATATAGCAGGATGGGTCCCTGTATGCAGAGGAGACCGAGTTGGGGGAGGGGGTGTAGTCAGATGTCTGGTTTGCACTTTTTTAAACTCACTGTTGAGAGAGCAGCTCTGTGCTAAGGACCTCGCACCAACCTCTTCAGTAATTTGCAGAGAGCTCCCTAGCCACAGCTCTGAGTGCTCCAAGCTGGATCAGTCCTGGGACGATCCCACTCGACCCTCCCCCCCGACCAGTTCTCAGTAACACACACTTCAGGCCTTCCAGAGGTAGAGGCCGATCTATACTAGGAAATTAGATCAGTGTAACTACATTGCTTCGGGACGTGAAAAATCCCCATCCCTGAGCGACAGTTACACTTCACACTGGAGAATTTCCCCATCAACCTAGCGCTGTCAACACAGTTACCACCTCTGAGGGAGTGGATGGGAGACCCCTCCTGTCGGCACAGGCAGTATCTTCCATGAAGCGCTAGAGCTGCGCTTTAAAGTGTAGAGAAGCACAGAAGTGTGAAAGTGGCCCACTTGTCAGCCTTTTCAGGCCATGTTTACAGTTCACTCCTCATGGGGACGATACTGACCAGGTGTGTAAAGTGCTTTGAGATCTGCTGATGAAAAAGTGCTTTAAGAACTGGCATTACTGTTGTTATTAAATGAAGGGACACTGGTTGTTCCTGGGTGACTTTCATCTGCCGATCAAGGCAATTTACAAGACCTCAATGATTGTGCCCACAGTGGATCAGCCTGTGGGCAAGACAAGAGTCACATGAAAGGCCTGTTGTGACACATAGCTAGAAGGGGTTAAACATCCTGCAAAATAAATAACCCTCATCAGACATGTGGGGAGATGTTTGTCTATTTACGTATGTATGAGTAGGGTCGACAAAATGTAATCAACAGTCCCTGCCTATGCCATATTCTGATCATTCAGAGGTCAAAAGAACATCCTAGCATTTAAATGAACTGTGAACACGGGATATCTTGGTATTCATCTCTCTTTGAAGTGTACTGTGAATGGTGGAGGAACAAGAAAATTGCCTTATGCTAATTCTATGGCTAAGTATGGACCTCCTTCAAAGTCATGCTAATTACCTTTTGAATGCCAACTTGTCAAAAGACATGAAATTGTATAAAAGATCCTTGGGTCCAGATTCTGTCATCTCAGATCTGCTTAGGCTTCATCAGGGGAAGTTTGAGTCGCAAGACTGAGGTTCCAGTTATACTGGTATGCCCTGAATATGAGATTTGGACATTGGCCTATAACCTATGAACTATTTCTGAAAGAACTCTTTGCAGCCGCAAAGGTCACCATCTCTGCTGTGAATCTGCACCTCAATGAATTGAACTCATCTGGATGTGTATTGATCTTTGAACCATACTCTCTCCCTTTTGTTTTTTAATAAATTTTAGTTCAGTTAATCAGAATTGGCTGTAGTGTGTATTTGGGTAAGATCTGAAACATTCATTAACCTGGGAGGTGATGTGTCCGATCCCTTGAGATTGGTAGAACTTTTTCTTTTATATGATGAAATACGATTTACAGAAATTTTAATCATATTTGACGTGGGTACCTGGCTGGAGGCCTGAGACTGGATCACTTGAAGGGAACTGTGTAGTTTGGACTCCTAAGTAACCAGCGAGGTAATAAAGAAGCTGTTTTATGCTGGCCTGGTAAATCTAAGTATTGGAATATCCACCAGCTTTTTGGGGTCTGTCTGCCCCATTCTTTGGGGTCATCCTAATTGAGTGACCATAGCTGGCCACCACTAGGACCCCAGTCACACCTATCTTCTCTGAGGGATGTTTTACCAAATGAGCACAGCACCATGACAGCTGAATTCCAGCTTTCAGACCCCATCTGGGAGGTGGCTGGGGAAATCCATCCTAGCAGCCCAAATGAGACACAGCTGAGTGCCTGTAACAAGGGCCCTGGGTCACAACTCTGCCTGGACCTCACTAGGAAAAGGAGAGGCTCCTGTGAGGGGTTTTATTTGCATATTAGACTAAGGAGCTCATTTCCCAGATTCAAACCTAGGTCTGGCAGAGATCCTGCAGCATGGGAGCAAAGGACAGCTACCAAAGCACCTGCCAGACTCAGACGAACGAAGCAGAGACCTTTGGTAGCAGGACTGAACGCTGCTCTCACGTGAGTCAATAACGCACCAGTGGGGCAAGTTGGACTTTCGACAGTGCACCCAACTCATCGGAGCGGTGTGGTCCAAGCATGAAGCGAGCAAATTGAAATACCAAGTCCTTGGGGGCAGAGAACAGATGCAGGGGGCTTGTTCTACAAACAAACCTATCAGCGAACGTCCTGTGATGACTGCCGCTAGGAGAGGAAGAAGCCAGTGGTTTGCCCTGGTATAGGATCAATCTCTCTGCTTTAGACAATAGTTCCAAGTTAAGAAATCCCTTGAATTCAAAGGCACCAAAACTTTGTCCCATAGAGGGCTGTGCTGGTAGCTTTACAGGAGCCCAAGGGCCGCACATAATTTGCGGTGGTACCGAGAGATGGATGCGCTAGATCTACATTGTTGCAGTATTACAGTGCACCAGGCAAGTCAGAAAATGCCAAAGCTAGGGTTGGACACACGACCTTAACTCTGCCCCTTGTGTATACCATGCAGTAGGAGTCAGGCTTCAATTATATGATCACAGATTATTTCCCACATGGCTCATCTTAATTGTTTTCTACAACCTTAGAACCTGGAAAACCTTCCCCTCTGGCTCAGGCAGGTGTAAAATCAGATCAGAGCCAAGAGAGCCAGCAGCAACGGGAGATAAAGGCTGCACTGGGGAATGCAGGCAGGGGAAGGAACCAGGAAGATGCAAAGTTCGCTTCACCCTGGTGGCTTCACAACAGATGCAGAGCTGGGAGAGCAGCTTCCCCTCCCTCCCCTTCTGCTTGTACTAGAGGTGGTTGGTTCCTCCCTGGCCTTGAGCTGTTTCTTAGGAAACTCTCGAAAAGAAGCTGGGGGTGGATGAGGGGAGGATCAGCTGTCCCTCCCCCCTCCCCTTCCTCGTGGGGACACTCCTCATAGCTCAAATATTTGCCCTAGAACCACAGGACTCTTCTCCCTAACGGCTCCAGCGTGGGGGATGGAAATGTGGAGGGAAAGCCCCCTTCCAAAGAGGCTGTCACCTAGGCCTGCGGCAATCAGCCGCCAGCTAGCGTGGTGGCCGTGGCTCCGTCTCAGCGAGGGAATGAGGCAGGGGCTGGGAACCACTGAACCTTCTACAATTAGACCACTTAAAAGTGGGGTTCGAGACGTAACACTTTAGAAAGCGCTGTGCGTGGGAATGCTTTCAAGTGAGCATTGGCTGAATGTGCAAAGCCCTAATGGGCTGGAGGTCAGAGCACTCAGATCTGAGCTGATCCTCTTCCAACCTGCCCCGAGTGTCAGTGAGATCTCCGAACAAGCCAAATCAGCACCATGGGGAGGTGTCAGGATTGCCGAGAGCTCCCAGATAACTGGTTGCACCTGCAGTGTTCTAAGTGCCACAGAAAGAAAAAAAAACAAAAAAACACACACATCTGCTGTGCATGTTTGGTATGCAGCTTGCAGGCACTCAGAGGTCTTAAACCCAGCAAGGGCTCGAGCCTTCAGCTAGGCCCATGGCCATGCCGAGATTTACCTCTCAGCCCCAGCATTCCCCTCTTGCTGTAACTAAATAAAGCGGTGGCTAGATTTTTATTTTTAAAAAAAAAATCTAGGGAGTTGAATGTTTTTTTAATCTCAAAAACAGCTGATGGGATTTTGCACAAACTTCCTAGAAAGTTTCACCTTTGGCCAGAGACCAAGCCTGGAAAAATACAGGCTGGTGGGAAGCATTTTTGGAAGGGGTTATAAGGGAAGTGGTTTTGAAACCTTGGCTCTAGCAGGCACCTGGCAGAAAGCCACCGTGCTAGGAGGTGACCAGAGCCTCTGCTCACTTACTATAAGTGGCCAGTCATTGTCCCTCAGCCTGTGCTGCGAGTCAGAGCCAGTGGGAGCCAGAGCAAGGCAGAACTCTGCCACTCACCTATCTGGTGTGGAGAGTAGGTGAGGCATCCTGTGGTGAAGATTAAGTATTTCTTCTTGTTGCTGGCCTCTGTGGGGAACTGGTTCAGCTCAGGCGGTTTAGTCCTGTTCCTGGCAAGCAGCTCTGCCACCTTCGTCTCCAGCTCGCTCTCACTCATGACAGGCATCACACGGCCTTCGAGGATGTCGTCCAGGAACTGCTGCAGCCCGTCCTCTGCTGTCCCGCTCCCACCGTCTGGCGATGCCTGCGCCACTGGCTCTGGCATCACTTTCTGCTTGGGCTTCGCCTCCTCTTCCTCACTGTCACTGCCAAGATCAAAGACCTGGTAGGGAGCGGCAGCAGCTGCCAGCTGCTCCTTGTAGTCCAGGAGCAGGTCCGGGGCATCGTAGCGGCTGCAGTCTGCCACCATCACTGTCCGGATGGTGCTGGCGTTCAAGTTCTGGATTTTGAACAGTCTCTTCACTACATTCACATTCTCAGACTCTATCCCCTGTTAAGAGAAGGGAGAGAGTAAGCAGGTGCCGTCTCGCTGTGACCAAACATACCAGAGAGCACGGGAGGCCTCAGGATCCCTTCTACAACAGACGTCACAGGCGCCCCAAGCCCTCTCTAAAAGGCACAGTGCCCTTTAGGGTCTTTCAACAGAGGCTGTCAAAGCACTTCACAGTGGTGGTGAATGAAGCCTCTGGAGATGGGCCAGTATAGCAGGTGGGGAAACTGAGGCACAGAGGGGCAGTGACTTACGCAGGGTAACACAGCCAGGCAGCAGCAAAGCTGGGAATAGAACCCAGTGTTCTCTGCTTTAGTCCTCTAGCTGACACCGCGCGTCCTAACAAACAGTTTCCATCCTGACCACAGGGTCAGCTGCCTGGCCATTCTAGGAGCGGAAAAACAGGCACCAATGTGCTCCTAGAGTTTGTTTCTCCATTTCCTTCCTTTGAGAGGGTTTCACTGCAGCTACTCCCTCTCGCAATCTGCACTGACACAGGCTGCCAGGGACATGAGTGCTCCACTTCTTTGAGCACGCAAATTGCCAGCAGCACTAAAAAGGGAGGACAGGTTAATGGATGGAGAAAGGACTTGCAGGGTCTACTGCTGGCTCACAACTTGGGCAACTCAACATTCAGGCTTCATTTCCGCCCCCCAGCCCATCTGTAAAATGGGGGAATTAAATCCTTACCTCTCAGGGGCTGCGAGGGTTAATAGTTCAACGTTTGCTCAGCACTGAGCAATCCCTGGTGCTTGTATAATAAAGACTGAGGTTTCAGAGCACCTAGGGAAAGCTGAAGGAACTATTCTCATCCTATAGGGCTGCCGGGGCCAGCAGCAAGACTGCGATGGGCTGCCAGGCAGCGTTTGTCCACCTTCTCCAGGGCAGTCTGTAGCAACTCATGCAAGAAATGGCAGACGGAACAGAGCATGCATGAGCCTGAAGAACTGAGGGGAAGGGGGCACAAGTGGCAAACAAATAATAATGCTCCCGTCTGCTATGGAGAACCCCTGCCAATAGCAGTGCCTGCTGCAGTAAGGCTCAGTCAGCAGAGCTGTACAAACAACAAGGATCTCAAAGCGCAACAAGCAGACTGAGCTCAACCTCCCTATCCAGGGGGAGGGGCCGTTCTCCCTATTTCACCAAGGAGGAAACTGAGGCAAGTGGGTAAGTGAATTCCACAGGTCACAGCGAGCCCATGACAGTGCTCGGATCCACCTCACTGGCAGCTGTAAATTGCGAGATGGCACTTCCTCCAACATGTCATATGACATTCACTTCCCTCATTTCCTTTAGCAAGGAGGATTCTTTGACCCATCTGTGGCCATATTAATTCCCTGTCCAGCGAGCACCTGTGTCCCATAAGGCCAAGCACCCAGATATTGATTCATAGACTCTAGGACTGGACGGGACCTCGAGAGGTCATCAAGTCCAGTCCCTTGCTCTCATGGTGGGACCAAATACTGTCTAGACCATCCCTGATGGCTGACAGACTCCAGCAGCCCCAGGCACCCAGCTCTTGCAGGATCCATCAAGGCATCCAATGACTCTTAACCCACCTGCTCACCATGGCTCATCCTCTGGTCCCTTCCAGAATGAGCCCCCGGGCTGGGCTCCATTCTCCATCCCCACGAACACGACATGAGTGCATAGGAGCAGACAGCAGAGAACCACATGGAAAGTGCCCACTGCAATGGGTGCTGTGCCAGGGAGGCAGCGGGCAACTGGAGGGCCACCTTGAGCCAACTCTACCACAAGGCTAAGCTCCCATCCCTCTTAACCTTCTCCCATGTTCATGCTATCACGGTATTTGCTCCCAGAATGACCCTAACTCCCACTACAGGAGGCATGATGGTGGGACACTGCTCCGTTCTTCACCCACTGGCAGTGCCCAGGGTTCTCTAAGGCCTCAGCTGTGACGTCAGCGAGTCAGTCGGGGCGGCTCCAGGCACCAGCACGCCAAGCGCATGCCTGGGGTGGCAAGCCACGGGGGTTGCTCTGCCAGTTGCCGCGAGGGTGGCAGGCAGGTTGCCTTCAGCTGCATGCCTGCAGAGGGTCTGCTGGTCCCGTGGCTTCAGCGGACCTTCCACAGGCGTGCCGCCAAATCCGCGGGACCGGGGACCTCCCGCAGGCAAGCCGCCGAAGGCAGCCTGCCTGCTGTGCTTGGGGTGGCAAAATACTTAGAGCCACCCCTACAGTCAGTGTCTCACACCCCGGACCCAGCTGATGGGAGCTGTCTAGGCTATTAAACAACCCAGAGCTTGGAGAAGCTTGGAACTGGGACACACCTGGAAGGCATTGTTCAGCCACAGCACAGAGCAGGAGGTGATGCGTCCAATTCGGTGCAGGTTGCCAGAAATCAAGTTGGTTTCATTCAGCCAGCAGCCAAACACATCATAGGGTTTGTTCCTCACCCTGGAGAGGAGCGTGAAGTTATCTGGAGGGAAGGAGAAAGGGGAAGGATAATACAGCTCCACAGAAAGGAGCCCAGTGAAGCAGAAGACAGGACCCATGGGATAGGGATTCAAGCCAGAGGCCCAGCTGATCCCTGAAGCAGTGTGTTAGGAGGCTTATTCCTTCACCCTCCTACTTCCCTGGTCCTTCTCGCATGAACAGAGAGCAACAATACCCGAAGTCCAAAGGCGCAAACAATTCTATGTTTATTGGGGTGAACTTCCAGCAAGCATGATTCCAGTTTCCTTCCTTAGTGTCCCCCTTCCCAGCTCTGACACCACAGAGCCTTGCCTGTGTCCCTGTTCCTGTTCCCACCCCTGTTCCCATTCCCCCTTTAGCAAAACATGATCCCAATTCCCCCATCCCCAGTCCCTGTTCCCATCCCCTCCCTTTCCGATTGACTGCAGACCATATAGTAAAACCTGAGTTTTGCTTTGCTATTCCTTAACCAATCATTTTACTGAAATTTAACTAACCAATCCTAATATACTGTAACATGGTTATTAACCAATTATATTCCACCACCTTCATTGGTTTACACCCAACAAAATAAATTATACAGCAGACAGAAAATTACAGAACCAGACAGAGACCATGCAAATAAACTTACAAAACAATACAGAAGTGAGGATTTCACAACTACATCTGTACAGACATAAGGGTTCTCCAGCTGTGTCTATTGATAAGTGAGTTCTTGCCAGACAGGATGTTATCAAACTAAGTTTCCTTTTACATCTTCTAGGCTCTTCCCTTTCTCTGGAGGCGATAGGAATATCAGGGCAGGACTGTATTCCTAACAGCCCAATAGCACCTTCTTCCAATGTGACTAGTTTGGAATGTGAGGATGTGACCAGACACTTCCCAGCTTATGACTGTCTAACTACATCTTAGCTGAAGGCCTTAGCCTGTCACAGTAAGAGAAGGCCATTACACAGACAGTGATCTTTAATTCTCTCTTTTATACCTCTATAACTAGCTAAGTGATAAGAATACATTCTTAAAGTATAGGCCTTTGCAGACAGGCCTGAATATCTATATCCTAACACAGTGTGGATCTAAATATGGATGGTCCCTCCTACAGCTTATGATCAGTGTGGATTCCCAACACACTCTGCCTTTCAGTGGTGCTAGGTCAGGGGTTCTCAAACTGGGGGTCAGGACCCCTCAGGAGGTCACAAAGCTATTACATGGGGGGTCACGAGCTGTCAGCCTCCACCCCAAACCCTGCTTTGCCTCCAGCATTTATGATGGTGTTAAATACAGAAAAAAGGAGTTTTTAATTTATAAGGAGGGTCACACTCAGAGGCTTGCTGTGTGAAAGGGGTCACCAGTACAAAAGTCTGATAATCACTGCACTAGCAGCTAGATATTCCCCTAGGTCATATAGGGGCTGTCTCTTTCTCGACGTGGTGAGCACCACTGTCGACTGAAACAGGGCCCAGAGGTTTTGAGTCAATCCATCCCTCTAAGAAGCCTCCACTTGAGTAGGGAACCCAGGATAGATATAGCAGGAGATACTGTGACTCAAGATTAGTAGGGACCCAGGATTGGAGCAGCAGAGGGCAATCTAGGCCAGGAGGGACGTGCATGAGCAAAGCTGCGTGTGATGACAGGAACAGACCAGTTAATGGTCTTGTGAGCCAGGGGCTATGGGCAGAGCTGGGATGGCCTCAGGACTGAGCTGCCCGCTCTCCTGCTGCCTGACTGTGGCAATTACAGTCTGCCAAAAGCCCCTTTTAAAGAGGGACATGAAAACCCCATCCAGTCCCTTTCCTAGGCGTAGGCCAAGTCCCAGCCCCTCCATCCTGTCACCTTCAGCTTTCCTAGGGCAATCTGAATCTGCGGCCATCCAGCCAGTTCCACACACACACCAAGGCAGAGCCAAGCTGAAACGAGCATTACCCAGGCTAATGACGGCGATCTCTCCTGACGAGGAGTTACAAGGCCCCACAAAGACCCCTGACACCAAGAGGAGGGTGTCATCCGAGTTGAACTGAGAGAACTGGGTGTAGCTCCAGTTGTACAGCCTCATGTTGGAGCTGTGGAGCAAGGAAATGGCCAGCTCGTTGTTCCAGATCTGAGGACAAAGGGGACAGGGCAGGCTGTTAAGAAACCTGGACAGTTTCACTCAGAGCATCTGTCATTAGATGACCTGGATTTGCAGAGCACCAGTCTGGAAGCACAGGAGCCAATGGCTGGAGACGTGCTAACCCCAGCCTTGCTGCCAGAAAGCCATTCAGAAGGGAACCGGAGGATCTGCAGTCACTGCTATGAAGATCTTTGATGAATTGGGCCCCAATCAGTCCACTGCCCTTGTCATTCTCTCAGTTGTGCCTCTGAAAGGTCAGTTCTGTCTCCTGGTTCATTTTAGAGTCATAGCCTAAGTTCCCTCTAAACTGCGCAGTCCCGTAGTAAGCCACACGCAGGGGCTCAGGGCTGCGGCGGGGAAAGCTGCCCCATCCCAGTGCAGGCCTGTCACGGACTTGCCGTGGACGGAGGAAAGGAGCCCCTCCCTTAGCCCGGCCCAGCCCCACTGAAGCTGCTGTGGCCAGGAAGAGCTGCCTCTCCCCTGGCCCCGGGCTGCTGCAGCAAGGGAGGGCTGGGGGGAGTCCTCTTTTCCCACTGCAGCCCAGGGCAGCCTGCACCCCAAACCCCTCATCCTCAGCCCCACCCCCACCCCCCCTTCCCAACCCTCTGCTTCAGTCCTGACTCCCTCCCACACCCAAACCCCTCATCCCCAGCATAGAGTTTGAAACCCCACACACACCCCAACCTTCTGCCCCAGCCCTGAGCCCCCTCCCATACGCCAAATCCCTCAGCCACACCCCCAGTACATGAATTTTGTTATGGGCACTAATATGAAGGTGATGTGTGACACGACCCTGTGTGACACATCACCTCCATATTGGTGCCCATAACAAAGTACATTCCGCACGTGGACAGAGGGAACTCTGGTCACTGGCTGGGGGAGGGACCTTGACCATCTTCCTTTCTGAGTGCACTGGACCCCAATGCAATGCGAGTGGAATTGGCGCTAGGCCACAGGCCCCTCAGGCTATGCTAGCAGAAGTCATTGCAGACTGACAGGACTCTCCTGGGTGTCTAGGTTGGGACACCTGGCCTTAACTTAGTCCACCTTCCAACCTCCCCATCGCCACTGGCCACCTCAGCAGTCAGGCTGGACCCTGCTGCACCCAGCCAGTTTTCCCCAGCTCAGGACCAAGTGAACCCAGTCAATGTGCAGACGTTACTCAGGAGCCCCTAGATGAGGCACAGGGAGCGGACATGACTCCCTCTAGGGGACAGCAAGTCAGTAGCAGAGACAGGAGCCCTGACACACCACTTGTTTCCTGGGTCCCCTTCCTGCTTTCCCAGTCCCTGCCCAATAATTGCCCATCCCAGCATGACAGCACATGGCTTGGGGCTTACGTCAGAAATCTCAGTGAGGGAATTAGGTTAGGGATCTGCTACAGGAGTGGGTGGGGAAGGGTCTGTGGCCTGTGATGAGCAGGGGTCAGACTAGATGATCATGATGGTCTATGCGTCCAGCGATTGCTTTGCAAAGCCACCTCTAACTCCCCCTTCCCCAGCCAAACCTTCACCTCTGTGCAACCTGCCCACAACCCTGCTCCGCCGCCTTGATTTCTATGCACCGACGAGAGCCACGTCATGCACGAAATGCACTAAGCCCTGCAAAGAAAGTCCCAGAAGTCTCAGTGATAACCAGCCACTCAAAGGGCCAGACTGAGCAGCTCAGATGGCCCGAAGCCCCACAAACGCAGATGCACCCAACCTGCCCATCAATCCTTCTCTGCTTTATGTATTAAGACATTTCAGGCCCAAAACTCCTCCCCACAGCTCCTGACAGCACTAACCAGAGAGGGGCAGCGTATCAAAGCTCAACGGAAGAGTTTCACAGCTGGAGTCTGAATGTGGCCAGCCTAGAAGATGAATTTACCCTTCATAATAACAGCTGCATGCCCTTTACCTTAACTGTGCAGTCCTTGGAGCAGGATGCAAACAGGTAGCCTGTGTGGGAGAAGCTAAGGTGTAAGACCTGGTCATTGTGCTCTGTCAGGGTCTGCACTTCAACACAGGGGATGGTGTCATAGAGCCTCTGGAAGTCCTCGTACCAGGAAACAGCAGCTACAACACATACAGAGGGGAGGGAGGAGTCAAAGCTCAGCATAGGTGCAAGCCATAAAGCCACATGACTTGTCTATAGTAGGGACTTAACACTTCTCACTAGCATTCGCAATGGCAGGAGCCCAAGGTAGACAAGGCTGCCACAGCCGCAGCCATTGGTAATCAGATTTGCTCTGAGCAGCTTAATAAATACAGTAACTCCTCACTGAACGTTGTCCCACTTGTGTTATTTCAATGTAATGCCCCTGCTCAATTAGAGAATATGCTCGTTTAAAGTTGTGCAATGCTCCCTTATAACATCGTTTGGCTGCCTGCTTGTAAGATTCTGTGGACAAGCAGTGATTTTACAAGGGAACATTGTACAAGTTCCGCTTCTCCACCTCCTTCCCCTCCCTCCCAGTGCTTCCCCCCCTACCAAACTTGGCGGCGCTTAGGACTTTCTGGGAGGGAGGGGGAAGAGCACGGAAGCGCTGCGTCTCCACTCCTCTCCCTCCCTCCCAGAAAATCCTAAGCACCGCTAAACAGCTGTTTGGCGGCGCTTAGGACTTGGGCGGGGGGAGGGGAGATGTGGTGTGCTCCGGAGAAGAGGTGGAGTGGGCGTGGGAAGAGGCGGGCCTGGAGCATTCCCAGCAAAATCCAAGCCTGTTCTCTGGGAAAGCTGCCGCCGCTGCTGCTGCTGCTGCAAAGGTGCTTCCTAGCATCCTTGCCTGTAGCGGGCTGTGCCTGTGTGGGGTAAGCCAGGGGCACTTCCCAACCACAGTACAGTACAGCACAGCACAGCACAGCACAGCAGTGGTCCCCAACCTTTTTCGTCTGGTGCCAGAGGACCGTGGTGGCAGACGAGCATCCGCCGAAATACTGCCGACAAATTTAGCAGCAATGCCTCTGGATGATGCTGCTTGTCGGTGACAAGCAGCGGTGTCGCCGCCGAAATGCTGCCAAATTTCAGCGGCATTTCTGTGGATGCTCGTCCGCCGGCCAGTATGTGGGCGCACTTAGATGCTCACGGGCACCATGTTGGGGACCCCCACTGTACAGTATAATATCTTTTGTCTGTCCCCCACAAATTTCCTTGGAACCTAACCCCACGCATTTACATCAAATCTTATGGAACAATTGGATTCATTTAACATTGTTTCAGGAACATAACTACAACATTAAGTGAGGAGTTACTGTACAAGGAAACGTCTATTGGAAGGATTTTAACTCAGAAACATTGGTGGGTTCTAAGCCACACAGCGAGATGTAGGGTATCACCATGGAAAGCCCAATGAATGCCAACCTCTGCTCAGGGCTCAGAAGTAAAGTGCAAACCAGATGTTAGGATGCATAAGGAATGGGATAAATGTTAGTGAGAATAATACACGACCACAGAACCACAGGATTAGAAGGGAACGCAAGGGTCATCTAGTCCAGTGGTTCTCAACCAAGGGTACATTTATGCAGAGGTCTTCCAGGGGATACACCAACTCATCTAGATATTTGCCTAGTTTTACAACAGGCTACATAAAAAGCACTAGCCAAGTCCATACACACTAAAATTTCATAGAATGTCTTGTTTATCCTGCTCTATATACACTGAAATGTAAGTACAATATTTATATTCCAATGGGTTTATTTTATAATTATATGGTAAAAATGAGAAGTCAGCAATGTGGCTGTGACACTTTCGTATTTTTGGGTCTGATTTTGAAAGCAAGTCAATTTTAAGTGGGGTGAAACTTGGGGGTTGCAAGACAAATCAGACTCCTGCCAGGGGGACAGTAGTCTGGGAAGCTAGTCTAACCCCCTGCCAACACACAGGATTTGTTGTGTCTAACCCATCCAAGGCAGATGGCTCCAGCCTCCTTTTGAAAACCTCCAGTCAAGGAGCTTCCATGACTTCCCTAGGCGTCTGTTCCATTGTTCTACTGTTGACAGGTATATACATTAATTGGAGACCCTCATCTGAAATGCTGAGTTCCGTTCTGTTCCCTCTGTCAACAATGAGAGAAAAAATGAGAGGTCCAGAAACGATCTGCAGTCTGAAGAGGCTTTTATACGAAGTGGGATTGAGAACAACAGAACCTGTTTAATTTAGAGAGGAGATGCGACAGGTACACAAAAATACATCAGGACCTCTCACAATATAAGAACCTGGGGACATTTAGTGAAAATGAATGGTCACAAGCTCCAAAGAGATTTTTTTATACAAATGCATAATTTGTGGCAGAGAGTCCTTTTTGAGGACTGACAAGGCCAAGGATCCAGAGGAGGAGCTGACATTTACATAGGTAATGAGAACCTCCATAGTTATGTTAGATAGGAGCTCAAAAGTTAGGGAGATCAACTCTCCTGCTCCAGGGTATAAGGCAGCCACTAACTGAGGGCTAGGAAGAAACCGATGGGCAGCATATTCCACAACCATCCATTAAGGGAGTCTTCCACCTTCCTCTGTTGTATGCAGCACTGGCCCCTGCTCGACAGAAGAGTGCGCTAGATGGGTCACAGCTCTGATCTGGCCATTCCACTAATCTCCTAATCACAGCAGCCCCTGGAGCCCATTTACTGAGCCTACGGATATGATGTTTCTCCCTAGGTTTGAACTGGAACCCTGATATTGTAGCCCCTTCTCAACAGGGGCAGCTTGACACGGGCAGACATACCTGCTGACCAGACCAGGGGGCTCTGCTCCTTTCCATCAGTCCCCTAGGAGCGGATGATCTCTTTGCAACTCCAGTTCAGCCATTCATTTTGTTGGCGGTAGCCTTTAATATCAGCCTCTTGTCACAGGTATGTCACATGGGGAGAGCAGCACAGGCCAGTGCACCAAGTGCTCCAGGTCTTTTGTTCTCAGCCCCCTGCCAACAGAGCTGGGGAAGTACCCAACCAAATTCCTGGACTTACTCTACTGCACTAATGGGTCAAAGGACCTAACAGCATCTAACACACAGGTCTGCCAGCTCTGGTCACAGAGTAAACAGGAATTAGAGAAGCACATGCACAAGTCAAACAACACTAACCTGCAAATGTTAAACACACCTTCATTTTGGATTTACTTATGCTGGTTACAGCTAAAAGCCAGTTATCCGAGCATCTGCAGTGACACAGAAAACCTTCAGGGTTCAAAAAACAGGCAGCAGCCCCATGCTGGAGCTACACATCCTAAAGGCTGCAGCATGACTCTCCTGCCTCACTCAGCTGGAAGGTCAGGCATTCTCTGCCTCTGCAACCCCTCGATTCCCACTCTTTTCCATGGGACTGGAACTGGAAGACAAGCACAAGGCTGCTATACAGGTCACATGGTGGGGAGCAGAGTTCTGCAGAGTCATGATAAAGCCTGCACCTCCCATCTGGGACTTGTCTGCATCTTGGCAGTGCCCAGTCCCTGAGTGCTCTCAGCAACAAGGGTCTTTCTAGACTAGGAACATGACCTGGTGACCCATGGTTAAGAAGCACTGTTGTCTTCCTTGGCCAGTCCTCAGTGATTGAAGATGTTCAGGTGCAAGACCAAGTGAGACCCACATTTGAAAGTGGATAATACGCCACCATCATAAACACGAGATTCATTGTACCTACTTATGCCCTTCTTAAACGGACAATAACCACCCAGCAGCCCCGATCTAAGTACTGTCAGAAACTGTCAATCTGCAGAAGGGTTTAAAAAAATAATCTTTAAATTTTAGACGGGGGGGGAATCTGTGAATTTTCAGCAAATGAAATTTCACAATTTTCAACAGGGCCTGATGTGCAATAGACCCTTTCCCCTCTAAGTCACTATGTGATGGCTGATGTGACAGGAACTAGAGATTTCAGTCCAGGGAACATGGACCAATACCCCACATCACATCTGACCTGTCCAAGAGGCTAAGGATTAAATAATCCACTGGGAACTGCATGTCCCTCACACACCTTGGTGCTTAGCTCTCCGGGGTGGGCCCTTACAGAATACCATCAGTCAGAGGTGGGGTCCCTACAGGTCAGAGTAGGGCACACTGGCAGGGCTGCATGGAGGAAATCCTGTGCTGCTGCCGCCAATGCTGTTCCTGTTTTGGGTATTAACAGGACTATGGTCTACCAGTCAGCTAACCCAGCCCTTTTCAACAGTGCAAAATTGATATCTTACTAAACGTAGTTAAAAATACCAGACCTGGGTGTCGTGGCACTTCCCGAGAGACCCTGTAGTATCTATAGAACAGCTCCTTCCACAGGAACTCATCCCGGGCCACCGCATGCCATTGCCGACACACCAACCCCACCGAGAGCACATCTACGTGGTCCAGGTACAGGAAAATCTCATAGAGGATGCTGTCTGGGAGAAAGGGACTATCCCCAACATCCATACTGTCATTCTGTCACCAAAGGGCTCTGAAAATAAACACAGGGGGGAAGTTGGTGCCTGCTCATCACAGAAGGTAGAAACTTCCCCAGTTTGGGGGCATGCAGAGTAGCAAGGTTCTCCTCTCTGAGCAAACTTATTTGGAGTCATAGAGGGAAAGAACAGCAGCTTTTTACAGGCAGCAGCAAACACACATATAGGGAAAGTGAGATTTCTAAAATTCACATTACCAGTCACTGGCGTTTGTACCATAACAACATTTGGTGGTGTGCTGTGTATTTTTTTTTTTTTTAATTCCCTTTGACTTTATCCTTAATGATTTTCTTCTATTTTTTTGTCCCCAAACAGAAACGGCTTCTTAATGAATTTTCTACTTTTATTTTTTAATGTAGCAACTCTTTAAAGCTCCACAGTACCAACAGAGACACTAACATTTACTATGAAATTGTTCACATGTGGAAGATCAGCCACTACAAACAGAGGCCCCAGTACTACAAATGCTCACATACGGACCATCTTTATTCATGCACACAGAGGGACCCCCAACACAGGTTGTCAGCAGCCTTTGATCCTGGGACTTTCAGCACAAAAGCACAGCTTCCAGTATTTCAGCTAAAAAACAAGATCTGTCAGCTGGGGGCAGCAGGCAGCAGCTACACTCTGGGTGGTGGAGATAATGCAGGGTACTTTACAAACTTTTATGGAGTGTAGTTGTAGCCATGTTGGCCCAGAATATTACCGAGACAAAGGGGGTGAGGTAATATCTTTTACTGGACCAACTTCTGTTGGTGAGAGTGACCATAAGAGCAGCTCTGTGTGTCTCAAAAGCTTCTCTCTCTCACCAACAGAAATTGGTCCAATAAAAGCAATTACTCACCCACCTTGTCACTTTACAATCTTGTTATATATCCTACTCAGGGAGGCTAAAGGTCTATATTTTGGGTTTCAACCGCAGCTATTGGCTCAAGACAGAGTTTATTATAGAACTGGCACCTAAACAGACCGGAACTCTAGGACAGCTCAGACACTGCTGGGGAGTAATCTATAACATATTTGTAAAGTGGGCTGTCTCTCTCACTCTGGGAGTGGTCCAGAGAAGAGGCACAGCCTGCTACTGCAGACAATTAATGGACCTAGTCCTTTAACTTAGGAGGTAGACTTCTAAGCTTTGGTGCTGAAGGCTCCAGGTTCAAACAGTGCTGATAGCCCATGGTGGACTGTGACTTCAATGGGGGTACTCACATGCAGCCAGAATCTGCTGCTGCTGCTTCACATTACGGCCTGATCCTGCTTCCACTGAATTCACTGGGAGAAGGATTTAGTCCTGAGTCTTTTTCAATTATCTGCATTAACATCACACTATCCTTTAATAACAGTGCACATGACTATAGCACCTTTCATCTTGGGATCCCAAAGACCTTTATGAACATTCACTAATTCTCACCCGACTCCTGTGAGACAGGTATTATTATGATGTCCATTTTACAGTTGAAGAAACTGAGGCACACAGCAGTGACTTGGCTAATGCCATACAATAAATTAGTAACAAAACTATTCTGCTACAGCCACTTGACAATGTTCCAGCTCTAGTCCATTAAGATGAAAGAGCAAAGAGGGATTTCAAAGACAATAATATGGACTGTAGAAGGCTGCAGCCAATTGAGAACTTTCCGTAATCTGGAGCGACAGGTTAAACAGCATATATACCTTTGACTCGCAGTTTGCAACAACCCTTCAGAAGTTTGGAATTGCGGTAGCTCTTAGCAAAACCTCCATCTTCTCCTGTGCATGTCGCCAGGAGAGCACTGGTCATGGGTACTGGATGGCTGCAGACAGAAAGAGGGACAAGATAATGACCCCACATGCCGACTGCATGGCCTTGGCACAAGATGCAAGGAGCCCTAGAGACCATCTTTCCACTAGGGAATGTTTCCACATAGAGGTTTAACTAAGATAGCGATGAAAATGCCCCAAGCTGCCAGCACCTTGCCTACAGCGGGGCTCCCCCTGGCCCCACACTGGCACAAGCGGGTACACGTCTCAGCATTGCCCACCACGGAGAAGTGGTCTGGGGAGGGCAGAGGCTGAGCTCCCACCCCTGCTGGGATCCCTCTACCTGACACAGACTCTCCCATTCCCAGCCTGGATCGTTCAGGAACCCAGCCCCCCCCCGCTCCTCTCGGCCGGCTCCCGGCGCTGCCAGCTGCTTGACGCACCGGACGGGCACGGAGCACAGGGCGGGGCGGGGGATGCTCCTGTCAGAGGCAGGCTGGGGACCACCCCCCGGGGGGGCGGGCCCCCCCCCAGCTGCCCCCCAGCTGCTCCCCACCCCCACGCCTCTAGGGACGGGAGAGAGCCAGCCACAAAGGAGCACCCCCCCATCTCCCACCTCCGCTCCACGGCCACCCGGCCCCAGCTCCGCCCACGCCGCCGGCTTCCGGCCCCCCGCCCCTCGCTTCCGCTCTGGCCGAGCTGCTAGAGCCCCTCTAGCCCCTCTCCATGGCCCGCAGCCGCGCCCCCAGGCCGGATTGGTCCATCCCAGAGCCCAGGCCTGCCCAGGCCTGACTAATGGAGCCCAGCATCGTCCATGCCCGGAGGCGCCCACCTGTGTGGCCAGGTCTACGCTGCGCGCGAAAATCGATTTTAGATGCTCAATTTCAGCTAGGAGAATAGCTGAAGTCGAATATCTAAAATCGATTTACTCACCCGTCCTCACCGCGCGGGATCGATGTCCGCGGCTCGCCATGTGGATTCCGGAACTCCGCTGGTTTTGGTGGCGTTCCGGAATCGATATAAACGCGACGCGATATATCGATCCCCCGAGCAATCGATTTTAACGCGCCGATACGGCGCGTAGTCTAGACGTGGCCTGAGTGTCTTCCGCAGGGCCCGGGCTGGGGGCAGAGGGCTCAGGCTGTGAGCTGCACAGCCCCGGCCCGGCCTGTTGGTGCACAGCTGGCATCTATGCTGCGGTGACCAGATGTCCTGCTTTTGTAGGGACCGTCCTGATATTTGGGGCCTTTTTTTTATATGGGCTCCTATTACCCTCACCCCCATTCTGATTTTTTACATCTGCGTTTTGGTCACCCTAATCTCTGCACAGGAATGCAGAAATATGCAAATTAGAACCTGTGCATTAAACTAACCGCCAAAGGGGAGGGAAGGCTTGGTTACACTTGCAAGTTACTATGCAATAAAGGAGCCCCAGGTGCCCTAGCTGACTTCCCATCCACACTGGCAAGGCATGTAGAGTGCTCTGACTCCGCGGCTACAGCGCTGCTGATACTCCACCTCTGTGAGTGGAATAACATTTGCTGCACCCCAGCTGGAGCGCCGCGGTGCCAGTGTGGGCGAGGTGCTGCATTACTGCACTCTGATCGGCCTCCGGAAACATCCCATAATCCCCTTAAGTCAAGTGGCCAGTCTTCTCATTCTTTTGAATCGGTGCAGGAATGTGGAAATGCCCTTTGAAAGCTCCATTTCTGACAGCCGGCTGCTTACCTGCTCCGAGACAAATCAACAATTAGTGTGCAATGCTGTGTGTGAGAGACAGAGAGGCGGCGGGGGGCGACTGCTGCTGTCTGAACTCACAAGACAGCAGGCTGACATGCTCTCAGCCCCCCAAAAACCCACTCTCTCTCTCCCCACATACACACAACACACTCCCTGTCGTACTCCACTCCCACAACTGAAAAGCACATTGCAGTCACTTGCATACTGGGATAGCTTCCCATAATGCACTGCTCCCAATGCCGCTGCAATTGCTGCAGATGTGGCCATACCAGTGCGCAAGCAGCTGTCAGTGTGGACAGACTGCTGCGCTTTCCCTGCTGCACTCTCCGAATGCAGGTTTAACTCACAGCGCTCTACATCGGCAAGTGTAGCTGTGCCCTTGGGCCTTGTCTGCACTGCCACTTTACAGTCCTGCAACTTTCTCACTCAGGGGAGTGAAAAAGCACCTCCCTGAGCACAGCAAGTTTCAGCGCTGTAAAGTGTAGTGTAGACAGTGCACCAGTGCTGGACCCAGAGCTGGTAGCTACTCCCCTTGTGGGGGTAAGTTTTTTACAGCGCTGGGAGAGCCTTCTCCCAAAGTTCAGGATGATGGGATGAGTTCACATACACTTCTCCTCTTTAAGAGTGGGCAGAGGAGCCCTTTTCTCCTCTGATGTTCCACAATGGCTTGTCTGGTGTCTATGGGCCTTCTTTTGTTGGGCAGAAGATAACATCTCCTGTGCCAAACAGTATTTTACACTTGGCAATGCGTCTCTCCTGACTGGGGGGGGGGAGGGTTTACATTTTCAGAGCAAACACTTAAATTTATAATGGGATATAGATATTATCAGTGAGATTAAAGCAGGCAGCAACACACAAGCTCACAGTTTAAAATGCTAAATACATTCTTATAAGATTAATACCTATTTTGAGCAAAACTAACATACAGGTGACCTGGTCCAGTCTCCAGCTAAGAGGTTGTCAGTTTGCCCTGGCAAGAGCTGGCATCTGGGCTGCCAGCATCACAAAGGGTACTAGTTGGTATCTGCTGCAAAGCACCAAATCACACGAAGGAAGAGGACGATCTGCTCCTTAAGCACCTAACTATAATGGGAAAAAAGTTATGTGATCATGAAAGGAGACTCAGAGAGCTTGGCTTGTTTAGCCTAGCCAAAAGAAGACTCCGGGGGGATATGCTTGCTCTATATAAATATATCAGGGGGATTAACATTAGGGAGGGAGAGGAATTTGAGCTTATTACTATGTAGACACAAGGTCAAAGGTACAAACTGAGACACTAGGAGTCAGACTCTGAAATTATACGCAAGTTTCTAACCTAATTAGAGGCGTGAAGTTTGGAACAGCCTTCCAAGGGAGTAGTGGGGGCAAAAGACATGAATCTGGCTTCAAGACTACAGCTTGATAGTTTATGAAGATGTATGATAGGAAATAGTTTAAGGTTTTGGCATACTGTTTTTCGTGATTACGTCAGCAGATAGTCGCTCAATGGTCTGGATTGGATGTTGGATGATTTACGGATCGTAGGTTACTTTGCGATGAGAATTCTTTGCCTGCTGCTGTGCTGGGACCTTTGACCACAGGTGCTCAGTGGAGTTTAGCTTATTCGTCATATTGGGTCGGTGAAAGGAATTTCTCCCGAGCAGATTTGGCAGAGGGCTATAGATTACGCCTTCCTTCTGCATGCGTGGGGCATGGTCACTTGCGTGGTGGATTTCTCTGCTTGATGGGTCTATTTCAAAGCTCACAATTTGAGGGACTTCAATAACTCGGACATGGTTGGGGGTTTTTATAGAAGTGGATGGGTAGGGTTCTGTGGCCTGCATTGTGCAGGAGGTCAGACTAGATGATCATATTGGTCCCTTCTGACCTATGAATCTATGAGTCTATGGGGGACTTCAATCTGGGTGACATGCTGGAGGGCTTATGCTGACAGTACTAAAAATCTGCAGAATTTCTAAACATTATATAGATGACAATTTCCTAATTCAAAAAGTGTTGCATCCAACAAGGGGAAATTCTATATTAGACCTTGTCTTGGGAGATAAAGAGGAATTTATCACAGAACTAAAAATGAGTGGTAGTTTACATGCAAGTGATATGGCTTATATTACGTGCAAACAGAATAAAGTCCAAGCCAGGAATACACATACTTGGTGCTTTAAAAGAGCCAGTTTCACAAAACTGAAAACAATATGAGCCATATCAGCTGGGAGAAAGAATTTAAACAGAAAACTGTGACTGATAATTGGAACTGATGATTCAAAACATTTTACTAGTGAGGTTACTTTTACCCCTGTGTTGGCACTGGTGCGATCGCTGCTGGAATAGTGTGTCCAGCACTGGTGCCCACAATTTAAGAAGGATGTTGACAAATTGGAGAGAGTCGAGAACAGAGCCAGAAGAATGATTAAAGGATTGGAAAACCTGCCTTATAGTGATAGACTCAATGATCTCAATCTATTTAACTTAAGAAGAGGGGTGACTTGATCACAGTTGTAAGTACCTACATGGGGAACAGAGGGTTCTTCAGTCTAGTGGAGAAAGGTTGAACAGTAAGCAATGGCTGGAAATTGAAGCCAGACAAATTCAGACTGGAGATAAGATGTACATTTTTGACAGGGAGGGGAATTATCCAATGGAACAACTTACTAAGGATTGTGGTGGAATCTTCAGCATTGACAGTTTTTAAATCAGGAATGTTTTCTTCTAAAAGCTCTACTCTGGTTCAAGCAGGAATGAATTCAGGGCAGGTCTCTGGCCTATGTTATGCAGGGGGTCAGACTGGATGATCACAATGGTCCCTTAGTTCTGGGCTCAGAATGTATGACTCTATAGTTTAAGGGTAATACTCCCTGCCTGAGCCAGGGGAGGGCAGGGAGTTGCACAGAACTTGGCAGCTTGGTGCATGCTGCAGGGGGTTTGGGAGAGAAAGCTAGGGCAGATGGCTTTGTAGAAGTACCCTGGGGGGAAACTAGGGGAAGTTGGGGGTGGGCTATATAGGGACAGGTGGCTGGGGAAAGCCAGGGGCAATTAAGGGACAGTGGGCTTGTGAAGGTATCCAGAGGGCAGTGGGGGGCCGGTGGTAGGAAGCTGACTGTGGTGCTATCCAGGGAGAGGGAGGAGGAAGATGGAGGCAGATGAAGATGGTGGCTGGGAAAAGTTGGGGGGTAGAGGTTGGGGGGCATCTAAAAGGGACAGTGGATGATTGTGGGGATGCCCAAGGGGGTTGTTAGCTAGCTTGGGAGAGAATCTTGGCGGGGATGGAGGGAGGGGGGCATTGTGGATGCTGAGGGGGGCAGGTGTATAATGTCACTCAGGGGAGGGTCACTTCTAGGGGCTAGAGCACTGGACTGGGACATAGAAGACCTGGGTTCTATTCCCAGCTCTGCAACTAACTTCCTAGGTGACCTTGGGCAAGTTACTTCCCCTGTGTGTGCTTCAATTTTGCCATATGTAAAATGGGGATAATAGACCAACCTCCTGTGTGAAGTGCTTGGAAATCATCTGATAAAAAGTGCAATATTGAGCCATAGCTAAATTTCATTTATTTTTAAGTTATATGATTTATTATGAATTCTGTTTTTATTAAGTGCTGACAATGTGCTTGGGTCAGCACAAGATGCAAAATACAGGCACTTTGTGCCCTGCAGCTGCAACGTCACAATAAAATCTCGCATTCCCTTCCCTTCTTTCCTAATGCTGTTTCTACTTGGTGTTGCAGCCCAAGTCCCCATGAATAACAAGGCCCCAATAATAATCCCATACCAGGTTTTTTATTTACAAACTCTCTAATAACGTTCTCCCAGGGGGCCCGATGGAAGGCCAGAGGCCGGAACACAGGCGCCACCATGTGGAACTCTGGAGTAATCATAATAACACTGCACCTTTAAGCCAGGGTAATCAAAGCACTTTGCAAAAGTTAATCAATTCACTTCAAGAAAACACTGGATTGCAGCTGTCTCTGGGGTGGAATACAGGAGCTATTTAACAGCACACAGCAACACCATGCAATATTGTAAAACAGGACATTCCAAAGTATACCATCTGCTACTGAAACTACCGGGGATTTCAGGAGTAAGAAAATGATTACAAGCACTCACTGTTCATAATTCTGTGAAAAGTGCTATCAATTATTAACAATCAGAATCTTAACAGACCTCCCATAGCACCAGAGTGGAGTGTTAATTCAAGAGAGACAACAATAGCCAGCACTTAGATGAGGTCTCCTTTCCACCTACTGGCCAGGCCCACGGCTACTTATTCGATACATTCTAACTGCAACCCAATACACAGTGGTGGGGCTGCGGGCAGTGTAATGTCTGTAACTCCTAGGTCGACTGGAGGATCACATCTAATGGACCATATACATTGCAGGAGTGTATGCTCCCATATCTACACCCAACGGTCAGGGTACACAAAGCTGGCCTGTCCAACAGTGACTCCTGCTGGGCGGGACAGCTGGCAGCCTAACCCCTTATATCCATTTTCAAAGTCTCTCAAACCACTTCTTCTGGGACCAAGTTATCAGGCCCTCTCAAAAATAACTTGGCTAAAACTAATGAAAAGCATCTCAGTAATACTGTTTAAATTAGCAACTATAATCAGCAACGCGTCTCTTTCTATCCATGCATGGGGCATTGGGCTGAGAGTTAGGAGATCTGGGCTCTGTTCCTGGCTCTGTCATTGAGCTCCTGAGCGATCTTGGGCAAGTCATTTCCTCTCTCTGAGCCACTGTTTCCCCTCACCCTTTGTCTGTATTGTCTATTTAGATTGCAAGCTGTTTGGGGAAGGAATGGTCTCTCACTCTGTGTTTATACAGCACCTGACACAATTGGACTGTGCTATTGGCTGAGGCCTCTAGGTGCTACTGGCATAGCTTATTGTTTGCTTGAACAGTGAGAATTGGGAGAGCTTTGTTCCAGGTGGGCTTTGAGTGGGCCTGACTGCTATAAAAAGGCAGTCAGCAACGAACCAACTGAGCGGCGAACAGCAGAGCCTAACAGAGGGAGTTTGCCTGGGATCTGTCCGTGAGGAGGTATGCTAAATGCTGCATCGGGGGACTGTGTTGGTGAGTATCTGAGTGTCTATTGCAGGGGACAGTTTGTCAGTTTGACAGTGTGTTTGATTGTTTGATTGTTTGCTTGAACAGTGTGATTGGGAGAGCTTTGTTCCAGGTAGGCCTTGAGTGGGCCTGACTGCTATAAGAAGGCAGTCAGCAGCGAACCAGCTGAGCAGCGAACAGCAGAGGCTAACAGAGGGAGTTTGCCTGGGGAGAGCCCACTGAGGCTTTCAGCTCGCGGGCTTCTGTGAGTTGCTGCAACAGCTGAGGAAGCTTTTAGAAGCAAGAAATTATGGAAGGTGAGCGTTCAGCTGTTGTAACCTGCACAGGTTGTGCCACGTTTATCTTTCTTCCACAGGACAGAAGCGACTTTGTCTGTACAAAGTGCAAGCTGGTCGCCATATTGGAAGAGAAGGTTCGAGGTCTGGAGCAATGAGTATTGACTCTGCGTTGCATACGTGAAAATAAAGATTTCCTGGACAGACATCAGGATATGCTCTTACCAGCACAACGTCCTGAGGAATCGGAGCAGGCTGTGTGGAGGCGTGAGATGGACAGTGAAGAAATTTGGCAGCTTGTGACCTCCAGAAAAATAAAGAGGAGTGTCCATGTACCAGCAATGGAGATACAGGTGAACAACCATTTTCATGTTCTCTCCACAGGTACTAATGCGGAGAGTGGAGTAGATGGTATATCTGAGAGAAGGGAGCAGAAGGAGACTTCACAAATTGGAAGGCACAAGATGCATTGTCCTAGGGATGGGGGTTCCACAACCACTGCTCCCAAGAGAAGGAGGAGGGTGGTGGTGGTTGGGGACTCCCTCCTCAGGGGGACTGAGTCATCTATCTTCCGCCCCGACAGAGAAAACTGAGAGGTCTCCTGCTTGCCAGGAGCTAGGATTCACGATGTGACAGAGAGACTGCCGAGACTCGTCGAGCCCTCGGATCGCTACCCCTTCCTGCTTCTCCACGTGGGCACCAATGATACTACCATGAATGACCTTGAGCGGATCACTGCAGACTACGCGGCTCTGGGAAGAAGGATAAAGGAGTTTGAGGCACAAGTGGTGGTCTCGTCCATCCTCCCTGTGCAGGGAAAAGGCCTAGGTAGGGATCGCTGAATTGTGGAAGTCAACGAATGGCTACGCAGGTGGTGTCGGAGAGAAGGCTTTGGATTCTTCGACCATGGGATGGTGTTCCAAGAAGGAGGAGTGCTGGCATAAGCACGGGCTCCGACCCTACAAGATCGTCACGGAGACAGCAGCATCTTTGCATGAGGCATCTGGCTAACATTAGTGAGGAGGATTTCTCAAGCTGTAGGTTCAGCTGGTGGACCTAGCAGTACCACAAGCCGGCTGAGGTAGTGGGACAATGGGTATAGCCAGGACTAGCCGAGCAGAGGAAGCATGAGTTCAGCCGGTCGGAGGAGTGGCAAGAGGCGGAGACTCCTGTCTCTAGATCAAGAAACCGGGGACAATCAGCCGAGTCATACTTCTTGAAGTTGCCATGTACACCAATATTGCACAAGGTAGGAACGCTCCTGGGGAAACAGAGCAGAGAGATTGGAAGTCTGGCAAACAGTCCAAGGGAAACTATGATGCTGATTGGAATAACACGGATGTGCGATCAAAATTCATATACTGGAGCAGCTGTTGGATGGATATAAAATCGTGTTCAGGTTAGGACAGGCCACGGACAAAAAGGCGGTGGAATGGAGGGTTTGCCACTTCGGTTAATGGTGAAGGCGGTACAGTCTACATTACGCATTCATTCTCCGATTTAACATAAGAGCCAAAATTTTTGTAAAAATTGTAAAAGTCGAGAACAAGTCCGGCCACAACTAAACAGAGATTAATATTCCGCTGGACCAGTTAGGTGCCCGTCCACATACTCGGGCAGCCGAGGGCTAGGGTCGATTTCGTGGGAGGAGTTGGCACTTGAGTAAGCTATCCGCGTAGCTATCCCATAGCTCTCCAGCATCCTGCCCCCACCATTGGAATTCTGGGCTGTGATGACCAAATTCAGCCAGCCAGCTGATGATGCAAATAAGCAGCCATGGTCGCAGTGTGAGTCTCCGGGTAAAAGTCGCACTTCAGGACATGTCCTTCCTCCGTGAAAGCATAAGAGTGCGGACAGACATATCATTTCGCGCCCTTTTCCTAACCTTGCCTCTGGCAGACCACACCATACTCGCGCCACAGGCACCACGAGAGCCATATCAGTGTTTTTACTGACACCAGTATGTCTCTTATGACGTGAATGTCTTGCTAGTAAAGACTTGAGATACTGCGGCGGCTACACCAGTAGGGCCTATTTCATCTTGGTCCGCGCGCCTATTGGCAGATAGCAGAAAGTTAAGACGAGATGTTATTTTACTGTACTGTCTGCTCATCGCCTACTCTTGTATTGCGTCACACGAGTAACAATGGTTAACAGCTTATTCTGTAGCATCTCCTGCTGCGGGTCATAGAGCCTGCCCCTGGTAGTCCAGAGAACCCGGGGGTCGCAGACAAAAATGGGAATAATCTCCCAAGTCAGAGTCCAGTCGTTTATGGCTATTAGAATGAGTCAATCCTGCCTAGAATATGGGCCAGTCCACAATGTACTAGAGCGAACCAGATGTAGCCAGAGAGCCATCATGCGACTGCCATGTGCAGATCCTGCAGAAATATGAGTGGGCTAGCAGCTGCCATTCCTAGGCCGGGTACCTGCCTCTTTGCTCCAGCGAGACAACCCCACTTTGCTTCCCTGGCTCCCCCAAAAACCCATTCAGTGGGCTACTGTTGCCACGTGTCCCCCATATTTGTGTGATGACAGCTAATAAACCGAAGCAGGAAACTAAGAAACGCTGATCCAATTGAGTGAGATAAAGAGAGGGGCGACCCAGCAGCTCCCAGTCTCTAATGTAGTCAGTGCAGGACATTAAGCGGTGGCGGGGGAGAGGGAGCCCAGGACGACTACCGCACCGCCAGCTGCTAAGATAGTCCGGCAGGAGAGAATCTTGTTATTACTGCTAACCAGTGAACCAGGGATCGGGGCGCTGAATGGAGCTCAGCCTCGCAGTCTGCGCGCGATGATGAACAGACAGTTAACCAAAGCCATTCTGTAACCATCTGCTGGGAACGACCAGGACTCACTGGTACGCTATTTTTTGTGACCCAGTCATTGGCGCTGGGGCACCCTGCCACACTCAGCCTGTCAAGATGAATATGAGCAGGGCAGAGAGTGTCAGGCCGATACATTCCAATTACACTGACTCCAGTCGACGTCCGGCTCGCCATCAGAGCCACTACGTCGCAACCTGATTAGGGGCACGCAACTCCGATACGCTCACCGTGCCAACACCGCGGCCGGCGGCGCACTATGGGGCGGCTTCTCAATTTTTGGCGCCGCTTCACTCGAGTCCCACTGGCAATCGGATAATGCAGTTGCACTAGGGCTGCGCGCGCCTGAAAAAAGTAGATAACCGCAAGAGGGGGATCGACGATGTGATCAAAACGAACTCTCTCGTGCAGAGATGATGGTTTATTGCCGCAGGCACTGCCGAGACGGAATCCCTGCGGCCCCAGAAAGGAAAAAAAACAGACATACGGAGGATTGAAGCTGTTACAACAGCCACTAAAACGTCCGGTCCCACCTGAAACACCTATCTGCCTCAGAATAGCATACAACAGCATTACTGCGCACAGAGTCGACGAACTAGAAGACAGTCCAGCCTGCTGAAAGAGGCAGCACTGGGGCCCTTGCTAGACCTCCTTTGCCTGACTCTTCGCTACTCAACGGGTGCGACCATATGTGTTAGCAAATCTTTCCTCTCAGCTATCCACCATTAACCCCAACACGACACCAAGGGATGAACAGAGGACCCACACCAGAAATTGA
>NC_133792.1:3095011-3142834 GCF_003597395.2 Chelonoidis abingdonii
GAGCAGGGGGTTGGACTAGATACTTCCTGAGGTCCCTTCCAACCCTGATATTCTATGATTCTATAACAGAAGATAGTGCCACTGTAAACCTCAGCCACTAAATCCCCAGAGTGGGAAGACACTATGCAGCTCCATAGCAGTAGCTGGACCCGTCCCATCTTCCATGCGAGACGTGTTCTGTTCTCAAGTTGTAATGGTTCTCCATAGCTCACGATCCCAAATTTCTCAGTGCTTTCATTAACAACTTGGATAATGGAGTGAAGAGTATGCTAATAATGCTTACGAATGACACCAAACTGGGAGGAGTTGCAATCACTTTGGAGGACAGGATTAGAATTCAAAACAACCTCGACAAATTGGAGAATTGATTTGAAATCAACGAGATGAAATTCAATAAAAACAAGTGAAAATCTCTTCACCGGGATGAGAGGAGTAAGTTTTCCCCAAGGCCTATTGTTTTTCCTAAAGATCCATTCCCCTGAACAGGCCCTTCCCAGCCACCTATCTAGACTGTAAGCATCTTGACTAGTGGGTGTCACCCAGGAGCAACCACATTTGAAATACAGATACAGTCAATATTCATAACTCCAGATATAAAAATGCTACATGCACACAAATAGGATACTCGTATTCAGCAAATTGTAACTTTTCCAATGACCCCTCACATGCCCCATCTTGTACAAAATGCATCATATTTAGGCCATAATCATATCATAATAATATCACTGGGGAGAATATGGGGTGCAGTGTCACACCACCGTCCTGCTTTCACTGAGAATGATTTTGATTAATAGGCAAGCGGCTGACATCCCAAACCACCGATTTAGTTGACTTAGTGCAACTTCTCTATATACTCACGTCATACATCGTTTGAAAGCCTATTATGGAGATGAAGTATGATGTGAAGCTGTCAAGAGGTGCTTTACCATAGAAACGGGGATAAACACATTAAAATGACCACTTGGATAAGTTTGCATTCATTTGTGTTAGTTTAATGACTCTATGTATTATTTCAAGACATAAAATTGAATTTCTTTGAGATTTGTACAGGTATTATTGAAATGTAATAGTGATGGTGGCAGTTCTAGTCAAAATCATTATCTTGTTCATCACTGTGATCTCTGTTGAGATCTCTGCATGGGTTACCACAGTCTTCACTGCATTGGCATGGACACATTCTGTGCAGGGAAGATTGTTCCAGCTTCGGAGACAGTTGATTTTGCAGCGACCCTCTACTAGGACAGGCACAAGTAAGGTCTTATAGAAACTGAGATGCCATTGGGCTCTTAAAGCACATAGAAGATAGTTCATCATCCACATTTTTCAATCCACCTTGCAGTAGTGGTCAAATATCTGGTTTATCTATGAGCAAAGACGTCCATATCTTTGTTTGCTCTTTTGACATACTCTTGAAAACTGTCCTCACAGGCTGGGAGCTTGGCCAGTGATGTGTCCTTTTTCATGGCTAGATTGAGGCACAAGCAATTCAGGTCTCTGTCTTTCCTTTTCTTTCTTGCTCTGATCTTACTGCACTGCTACCCATAGGTGCCAACTTCTACTGGCACCGGTGGATGCTCGACCCCCCTCTGCACCCAGCCCTGCCCTGACTCCACCCCTCCCTGCCCCCTCTCGCCCCCATTCCAACCCCTTCCCCAAAGTCCTTGCCCCAACTCTGCCCCCTCCCTGCCCCTATTCTGACTCCTTCCACAAATCCCCTCCCTGGCCCCACCTCTTCCCCACCTCCTCCCCTGATCACATCACGTTCCCACTTTTCCCCCTTCTCTCCTGGAGCTTGCTACAGCTGTTTGGCGGCAGCAAGCGCTGGGAGGAGTAGGGACGCAGCACGCTCAGGGGAGGAGGCGGAAGAGGAGATGAGGTGGGGCGGGGTGGGGTGAGAAGCTTGGCTTCACCCACTGATTTTTCCCTGGGGGTGCTCCAGCCACAGAGCACCCATGGAGTCGGCGCCTATGCTGCTACCAACTTCCCTTAAGCAGAAATTGCAGCTTGTCCACCCCTCTCTCCCAGTTTGGCAAGATCTCTGAAGCAGTAAGCTCCCTTTGTTTTGACAGCTTTAAACAAAGATTTTTTTCCCCATCCCGGTCTGTACAGCAGGAAGTAAGTTGTAGGAGTCAGGAGTGAATGTGTCACAAATAGCATGAACAGATGTGAAGCGACACTTGTCAGTTGTACCAGTAATGATCCCGTTCAGATGGATTGGAAGGCAGTGAGCAGTAAGGACCAAAACATCCATCTCAGGTGACCTAATTGCTATGGTGCTTTGACACCAAGAGACCCAAACCAATACTGGCACACACAGCATGTGTCCACTTCTTCCTGTGTCCTATACAGGTCTTGGGCTTCTTCTGCACCTCTCCTAGGGATGGTCTTTACTACTTCGTCACTGGAAAATCCTCTCTCAAGAGTGTGCTGGGCCTGCTCCTACACTCTCAGTGTGTTTTGAACCAGAGATTCTTACAGCAATTTGACATGTGACTGCTCACTGGATGCCAGGTTTAGAAACTGTTTCCATGGAGTCTTAGGGCAACCACCATCACCTGAGGAGAGTGTCTTTTCTTTTTCACACTGTGATGCTGGACTACCCACAGACTGTTCTTGAAATACCACTATAGCCATTGGATGGAAGATATTTTTTCCATCAATTGTCTCTGTGCTGATGTCTATATTATCATCTTCCTGGATGAGATTTCCACCACCATGATGTGGTATAATTCCATTTAGAATGGAGGCTTTCTGCTTCCTTTTTTGCAGCACTAGTGATGAACTGCCTTTGCTCATCATAATTGATGCAGAATCCAGGAAGGTGCAGTATGTAATTTGCAAGCCCCTAACTCATGATGTAGCTGTGCAGTGAGACTTATGTGCAGTGGTGTGATGATTTTGGAACTGCTAAATATTATGCACTCTGCAGCCAAGTTCCCTCTAAGCTGCATGGCCGCACAGCTGCGCAGATGCCTATTAAGCACTGTGCAGGGGCTCAGGGCTATGGCCGGGAGAGATGTCCCTCCCCCCTGGCCCCAGCACGGACCTGCCAAAGACGGGGGAGAGGCGTCCCTCCCTGCAACCCCAGTGCGGACCTGCTGTGGCCAGGGGAGAGGTGTCCCTCCCTTGGCCCAGCCCAGCCCCTCCAGAGCTGCCGCGGCCAGGGAGAGACGTCTCTCCACTGGCCCCAAGCTGCTGCAGCGAGAGCGGGGGGAGTTCTCTCTCCCCACTGCAGCCCTGGAGCAGCCTGTACCCCAAACCCCTCATCTCTGGCCCCAGAGTCCACTCCCCGCATCCTAACCCTCTGCCCCAGCCCTGAGCTCCCTCCCGCACTCTGAACTCCTCATCCCCAGCCTCACCCCAGAGCCCGCACCCCTAGCCGGAACTCTCAGCCCCCTGCACCCCAACCCTCTGCCTCAGCCCTGAGTCCCTCCCACACCCCATGAATTTGGTTATGTGCAGCGATATGGAGGTGTTGTATCACACATCACCTCCATATTGGTGCACATAACAAAATTCATTGCACACGTGGACATAACAAATGAGAGGGAACACTGCTCTGCAGTTGAGGCCCCTTCTTTGAATATCTTCGGAAGGATGATGCTCTTTGCTGGCTGAATTATACCCATCTTTTTCTGTCAACCAAAGGACAAATTCTGATACTAATTGGAGCACAAAAGTAGCTGATCTCTATAAACTACGGTCACCTGTCTTTTGATAATATTCTGAAGCTTTTGTTTTGGCTATTTCAGTCTGAAGGATTGGAGAGGCATTATACAAAACCATCCGTTCATTTGAAAGCTCTTCATCAGGCTCACTTCCCAGAAGAAAATCCACAAAACATTTAGATGACTTAAATTCCTGCTTCAGATGACTAGCAGTTTGGATAACATCTGTTAATGTTATTATGCTGCATAGACCAACTGTAGACTTGCCTTGTCCATGCTGTGCGTGGAATGAAATTGCAGAACCATAGTGTTTTTCTACTCGTGCCTGTAATTTGCTACTGGAAAGGTTTGCAGTGTCTGCATTGGAGGGAATATGGCTTTATACCTTTGTGCAGCTTGGACAGGAGAAGAGCCTTCTTGTTGTACATAAGATCACTGTCTGCCTCTTCAACCAGGTGATAAAATGCAGTGTCATAAGGTGACTGTAGTGTTGCTGTGCAGATAGCTGGTTTTACTTTAAGATTCGTTTTACTCCAGTAGGAAGAAAGGCAGGTGAGTGATACACTGCATCCTTAGCAATCAAGTGTCATCATCTCTGCTTTGATCTGCTGCCTCCCTGAGATCGATTGCTTCCTCCAAGTTTTCTATGTCATGAATTACATGTATACAGACTGGTGCTAAACTAGATCTATACATTAGTTATCAAAATGGCCATTTTTGTTCTGTGAGCACTTCGATTGAAGCCCAGGATGAAGCTGTGTGTTGTCATCTCTAACACTGATACTGACCTGTGCATAAGTGTCACTGAATTAAAAAGCTAGTTTCTAGAATAGTTCAACAGCTAGAACTGCATACATAGGCAGTTACAAATTAAAACCTTCTACCAGGCAGAATAGATGCTACATTGTACCTACAAAAGCTTAGAAATGGAGAAACATTTCATTAGGTTTTCATGTACATTTATATCTCCCCTTTATGCAGCACAGAGAATGGGCACGTGATCTGCTGCCTGGTGCCCAGCCTTCATTGTGAGAGTGATCTGGTCAGTAAATGTAAATGTTTACTGAAAAAGTCAAAACCTGTTATAATCACTTGTGAGATACTTTGCCAATTCAGAATATGTAACATGAAAACATTTCATGGTAGCATAGTGCAAAATGTTGATAGTTGCTGTTTTTGCTGCCTTCTAAACAGATTGATCATTTCTGAAAAAAAACCCCACATCCCTGCCCACGCAAAGCAATACAAATCTTTTAATACATTGTTGTCTGGTAGCTTTGACCAAAACTCACCACATTAAGGTACAGAAATTACCTTAAGCAGTAAAACCTGTAATCAAAGTCCTGTTGCAGCATTTCTGGAACTGCGCAAAACAATGACGCTTTCTCATTCGGCCGTTGTTTCAACTCACTTACAGGCTTATGCCAGACTGGCAATGCCACATCGTGCTTCACCTCAATGTCCATAAAATGAGCTTTCTAATGATGTCTGGTGTGGTTGTGGGTAGGGTGGGTACATTAAACTCAAAAAATATGACCCTTTTTGGAGAATTGCCACACTTTTTATAAGATTAAAAAAGCAAACTGTAAACGCTTTTTGTGCCCGAGATGATCAGTCAAAGCCCCAGCGAGAGAGAGCTTGAGCCCACAGATTGTTTATATAGTCAGCCACATTCTTCTTCTTTCTCCACCGCCCGACAGCTCTCTGTGTGGACAAGACTTTTAAGCAGGGGAGTTTTACAGAGGCCAAAGAAAATAGAGCCTAAACAATGGCTTGGGAGGTCATTTCTCATCAAGCAGGCCAGGCCTGTTTGGCACTAGTGTTCTGCTCTACCCTGCCCCACGAGATCTGGGGTCAATCCGCAGCTCAATCCAGCTCCCACTTCCTGGACCCACAAGAGCAGGAGATGCCATGTGGCCACTTCCTTCTTGTTAACTTCTGGGACTCACTCCAACAGGATATACTCATAGGTGCTGCAACTAGGGGTGCGTGGGTTGCAGCAGCACCCTCCTGGCTCAAAGTGGTTTTCATCATATCATAGAATCACAGAAGTGGAAGGGACCTTGAAAGGGACCCCTGCACTCATGGCAGGACTAAGTATTATCTAAACCATCCCTGAGAGGTGTTTGTCCAACCTGCTCTTAAAAATCTCCAATGGAGATTCCACAACCTCCCTAGGCAATTTTTTCCAGTGCTTAACCACCCTGACAGTTAGGAACATTTTCCCAATGTCCAACCTAAACCGCCGTTGCTGCAATTTAATCTAGGGTTTACAGTTTGGTTCAGTGGCTCTCAGCACGTGCACACACGCGCTCTCTCTCTCTGTTCCAGCGCCCCGGATATGCTTGAGCAAATAGCTGAAGCTGAATATGTTTTAAAAAACAAGTTTGACCTTGTTGGAGAAAAACAGAGTTTTTACTTTTAGGTTGGGTACAGCAAGTTAGATACTTTTTATTTTTAGCAATTGACTGGAGAGAGAGAGCTAAACAGGTTTTTTTACAGGTAAACAATCACAGCAGCATTTATACCTTGTTACATACAGTAATGAGCAACAGCTGCATTTTGTTCATACATAGGTTATTTTGATATATATATTTTTTACCTTTATCTAGACAATAGTTTACATTTTATACTTATTTAACACAAGGTTGCAACAACTTTTTACACAGTTCTTTTCTACTTGCCTTACACAATTTTTGCTTTTGCAAATTTTGAGTTATTAGGGTTACGGCTAGCCTGACTTTTGCTTACAGGGGGGACTGTTTGCACTGACATTTTTTAAAAATTTCTGTTAGTTTTTGCTTTACTTTTACAACCTGAACAGGAATAAATTCTCACTCACACTGGTGCCTGCACTGAAGCCCATGGAGTTATGCTGAATTTATACGGGTGTGTTGAAGAGCAGAATTTGAACTGTAATATGAAAAAAATCTAACAGTGATATGTTTCAGGGTTAGCAGTCCTCATGCTTCCTGGCATAAAGCTGATCAGACATCAGGAAGTAATATAGGAAAATACCAGGAAGGTGGAGCAAAATTTGCTTTACTGAAGTCAAGGCTAGAAGGATCCCAGTCAGCAAAGAAGTCCCATTAACTTCAGTGCTTACAGTTAAGCACGTGCTTAAGTGCTGACGCAGGTTGGATTGAGGCATGTGCTGAAGTGCTTTGCTGAGTCTGGGCCTTAGGCTCGCTGGAATTAAGCCCAGTTTATGGCTTGGCCAGGTGAGCCCCTTTCTGTCACTTGTCGTTTGCAGGTCAATGCCAGCTCTTCCTGGCCATCTCGCAGTGTGCAGCAGGAGTTTGTCACTCCAGACGCAGTGTGGCTCTCCCTGCCCAGCTCTCCCTCAGCGCATGAGTTAATTCAGGTTCTGACTATTGCACAGGGAGGTGCACTATGGGATGTTACCTTTGGCATGCTGGGCTGGGGAGAAAGAGCCCTGAGACACGTGACCAAGGGCTGGGAGGGCTGCCTGGACGTTCAGGGACTCCTGGACTGCATAGCTGTTCCCCTGTGGGAGGCATAGTGCCGGGGGGGAGCTTTGGTGACACAGCCGCCGCTAGGTAAACAACCTAGAGATTTGCTTCTGGTCACTTCCAATAAGAGAAGCAGAGTGGCTTAATAAGCAACCAGCCCAGCCCTCCCCTCCCCCAGGGCCCCACCAACCACAGCCAGGTTCACCAAGGGACTTAGATGGTCCTGGGGAGAGACCATGGCGCCTGCTGCACCCACCCTGCTCCTCATGCTCCTTCTTGCTTCACTTGCTCCTGGACAGAGACAAAGGAGGCCCCCAGCCCTGGAGAGTCTCTTTGAGAAGATCAAGATACAGGAGAACTTTGACCTCCAGCAGGTGAGGGAGGGACTGGGGAATGCTGGGCATCCCAGCTGCTGGCACAGCTCCACAGGGGGTCCTCTGTGCTAGAGCTGCTGACCTGCTCCATAACTTTCCAGGCAGGCATCTAGGTTTGCCCAGCCCCAAGAGACAGGCTTGGGTGATGGCTGCTACCTCGGCCAATATCCCAGGATTGAACCAGGGACCTCCAGAGTGAAAAAGCACGAGCTGCTACTGCACATGCTAAAGATGCCGGGCTGCTTAGAGGGGCTGAAATCTCCCCTGTGGCTGTGGCCTGCTGGGGCTACCTCAGCAGGGTGTCAGCGAAGGGTCCCAAGGCTCCTGGGAGCTAAGTGTTGCTGAACACTCAGTGGTCTGGAGTCTCACTCCAGTTTCCCCCAGTAGCCTCAGCAAAGATGCTAAGTACTCAGGGGGCCATGGGAGGGCGCTGGGGGGGCTGAGGTTGGTTAGGAGGGGAGCTCACTCTGCTGCTGCTTGTGGTATGCCCATGCCCTGAGACCCCCGGCCGGGTGCCCAGGCTCCAGCATGGCATTTCTCAGTCTGGCAGCTGGGTACATGCACCCCTGAGGCCAGACAGAGAAAGGACGTGAGCAGCTCTTTCCCCTGCCTCAGCTTCTGGCTCTCAACAGCTAACCTGAGGCCGTTCCTGGGGAGCTCCTGTGTGATTGCTGAGGTGCCTAGAAAGCTACTGCTGGGAGATACTATAGAAACATGGGGCCAGATCCCACCTCCCTGCACAAAGCCCCAGGGAAAGGGCTTTGTGCTGCAGAGCTGGGGTGACGAAAGGGAATCCAAGTCCTCACAAGCTGCCCTGTGGCCACTGTGATGCCCTTATGCCTGGGGCTGGCCCACCAGCCCAAGCAGTAGGCACCAATCCTCTGGCCACACTATGCGCCTACTCCTGGGGGCATCCTGTGCCAACAAATTCAAAATTCTGAACACAATATTTTAAAATTCTGCACATTTTATTTGTCAAAATAACACTACATAATCACGCCAGTTTAAATTATTTTGGAAATTTATTTCAACATGCCTGTCAGCAAGTATGTCTGTAAAGTGTTACAGACACACACAAAAATTCCCCAGGAGTAGAGTTAAAGAAACCCTTATGACAACCCAGTTCCTGTTTTTCTGCCCCTCCCCCACAGAGCCCAGCCATGCCCCGCCACCCGCCAATACACTCAAACCCCCTTTCCCCCAGGCCCAGCTGCGGGGCACCCACGAGCCAAATACCCATGCCCACTGCGCTATGGAGCCTTGTCTCAGGGAGGGTATCAGGTGCTGCTGTTATATATGTGTCACAATATCAAATCTGTGCATTTAATTTCTATTTTGAGAAATAGGATAAATGCAGCTGAAATCTCACAAAATGGTACTTTTCTGCTCAGAATCTGGTCAGTGCTGTAATTTAAAAAATCAAACAAAAACTGCAGCATTTCAAAGAACAGGCTTAGAAATTACAGTTCAGTGATGGCGGCATGTCTTTGTGTTTTGATGCCAGAAGTGTCACTCCATGAGCACATTGGGGAGTGGGAGGCCAAAAACCAAAATTTGGGGGCCTGTGAGTAGCCAGGAACAAAACTATAAATACTGGTTGCAAATGTCACCAGAAGAATGCTGCATTTTTGCCTAGCTGTAACCAGCACCCAATCCAGTGATCCTTGTGAATTCATTTGGCAGTCGGGGAAGCAGGCACTTGTTAAGCCCATGGGGACAGCACATGCGCCAAAACCATGGTGCCTTAAAATTGCTCCTTGCAGGGCCAGCTCCAGGGGGTTTGCCGTCCTGATCTGCGGCAATTCAGTGGGAGGTCCTTCGCTCCAAGTGGGAGCGAGGGACCCTCCACCGAATTGCTGCTGAATACCTGGACGTGCCGCGCCTCTCCAGAGTGGCCGCCCCAAGCACCTGCTTGCTAAGCTGGTATCTGGAGCTGGCCCTGGCTCCTTGTGTCTGTTTGTGGAGCAGAGCGGTAAGCCTGTATGTCAGGGTCTTGCCCCCAGTGGATAGTCACTGATAAGCCCTTTTGCCACTATCAGCCATGGGAAGGAGGAATTCCACCAGCTCAGAAGCCGCAGCTCCTGCCTTTGGCTCCTCAGGGGCCTCGCTTCAAGACCCAGCAGCAGCACCCAGAGTTTTGTCCTTGCTGTGGGAGGGATGGGGCAAAGGTGACTGCATTGTGCCACCCCCGCTCCTCTTGTAGTTCTCAGGGAAGTGGTTCCTGGTTGGTGTGGCCTCCAAATGTGACTACCTAAGAGAATATAATCACCAGTTGGAAGCAACAACCATGGTGGTGTCTGCCTCAGAAGGGAAGTCGCTGGCCATCAGTACCTTCCGGAAACTGTAAGTGGCCCACTGAGGAGCCCGGGTGTTGGGCCGGGAGCCCAGGTGTTGGGATCAGACTCCCTGGCCTCCTATGCTGTGTGTTTGCTGAGTCCGGCCAACAGCTCTGAGCCCAGCCTGTAAGACTTGTTTATGACCCCTTGGGGCTCAGCTCCTGCAGCCCTTCCTCATATGCTCACCCCAGCGGAGCAGGCCTGACTCCCCGTGTGAGAGCACCAACAGCTCAATGGTGCTGATGCCTGTCTGTGTGAGGTGCCCTGATACCCCAGTGCTCCAGTCTGGGGGCCCCACGGCAGGGCCTGCAAACAGCTTCTGCCTGGCTCTGCCCAGAAGATATTCCAGCCCAATGTGTAGGGTTTGGCCAGCCCTTGCAGTTCCCCGGCACGCAGCTCCTCATTCAAGGAAAAGAGGAACAACCTGGAAGGAAGGGCGGTGAGGTTGGGAAGTGTGGCCCTGATTCCGCACAGCAATTAAGCACATGCTTGGCTTTAAGCACAAGGACTCAGCCCTGTTTCACAAAGCACATGCTTGAGTTCAGTGGGCTCAAGCCCACATAGCTAAGCACTGGGCTGGTTCAGGGCCCACAGCAGCAAAGCCCTCCATTAAGACTGATGGCAAGACTTGGGGTCACTGCTGAGCTGGTAATGCAGAGTGTGCATTGCAGCTTGGGAGCGCTGGTCCAACGTGTTACCTGCTGCCGACCCTGCTAAAGAAAGCTTCCCCCCCACCCCGCTCCCCGGGCTGCTTTGGGGTGATTAGAAATGGAGAGGAGAATCTCAGTCACTTCCCAGCCCCTTTGCCTGCAGAGAGAACCTGGAATATGGAGCGAGAAAAAAACTATCCCTGGTAGAGAGGGGACATTGCAGCTTGGGGGCCTAACGATGCTGCCCATGTGCGCGCGCACACACACACACACACACACACACACACGCATTCACACTAACACACACATGTGCACAGGCACACACATTGAAAAGCTCAGGCCCAAAGGAATTACCTCACTACCCTTCCCCCAAAGGCTCAGCCTGTTCCCATGTGTAGTGTGGTGATGCTGCAGGCAAGTATCTGTCCCCTTCAGCTATATGCCTGAAGTACAGTCCCACTGTGACGGCATCCCTGGGTGCAGCCTGGGACTGTGGGTCCTCTGCGCCCCCTGAGCTCTCTCCAGCCTGGGCTGTCTCTCACAATGCCTTGCTAGTGACCAGCAGCAAACCCCTCCAGGCACTGTTATCCCTCAGCACAACTGCAGGTGGAGCCCCACACCCACCTAGATTGCACGAATGTGCCCCGAGCCACTTACAAATCACACAGAGAAAGGCACTAGCCAAATCCCCCCAGCTCCCAGCACTGTACCCTAGCAATGTACCACCTTGCACTGCTCGAGATGAGCAGTGCAGATTTATTAATTGGTTCCCCACTTCATCAATGAAAAGTGGATATACACCAGGCTTTGTAAAATTGAGCAGATTTGCCACATACTTCATACAAACTCACTGGTGAAGATTAACAGTTAAACAAATGTATTGACTATAAAAGAGAGATTTTAAGTGATACTAAGTGATAGGCAAAAAGTCAGAGTTAGTTATCCAAAGAAATAAATTACTACTAAGCAGCCTAAACTCTCAACCCTATTAGGCTGGGCAGCAACTAGATTAAGCAGTTTTCTCACCCCACTGGATACTGCAGTCCTTAGTATACAGATTTGTCCCTTAAATCTGGGCCAGTCTCCTCTGTTGCAGTCTTCAATCTTCTTCTCAGTGTCTTTGTTGCATGCAGCATAGGTGGGGGCAGGAGAAAGGCCAATCCTGGGCCCCCTGTGTCTGTTTTATATCCTCAAACCATGTGCTTGGAGAACACAAGTCCAAGCATATCTGGGGGCAAGGTTGAGCAATTCCCTAGTGTGGTCTCATGCAAGTGAGTCATTGCATTGTAGCTCCCTTGCTGGACAATGGCTGGTGATGGTTGTTTCACACCCCGCCCGGACGTTGGTTATTTTCCTTGCTGTTGCCTCTGGGGAGCTAATATCTGACTGATTCCCCAACTTACAGCATGTTTTAGTGACAACCACGCAACACAATTCTCATAACTTCACATGCATTAATGATACACATCTGTGATAGAGAAATGACTTTCAGCAGATCATAACCTTTCCCCTGATCCCTTACAAGGCCTGCTTTATATGTAAGATCATGATTATCTCTAGATGAGGAATATGGGGGGTGACAGGGTGCTCCCCCAAGGTACAGAATATCACCCCCACCCACAGGCCTGGCGGGCTCTCTCGTCTGCCAGGGAGGGGAGGATTGCTCACTATTTCCTGTCCGCATTTCCTTTCATAGTGTCCCCAAACGAGCCTTTCTCTGACCTTTCCCTTTTCTTTGCATGAGCGCACAGAGTGCTGCCTCCGGGCACTTTCTGGCTCACCTTCGCTTCAGAGCTGGCGAGTCAGCCAGAGGTCAGGCAGCTGCCTGGCTTTGCATTTGGTCACTTCTAGCCCTGCCATGTTTGAAGTAATGTGATAAAAACAATTGCTAAAATCCTGGGCCCACTGATGTCAATGAGAAAACTCTGCCCAAAAGCCGATGGTCCCTAGCGACCCTGACCTCAGTGGGAGTTTAGCTTGGAACTCACTGCCATGTAGCTGTGGGATATTAATTCAGAGCCAGCTAGTGTATGACTCGCTAGGCCCTGAAACAGGATTGATTCCCTTCTCCTAAACTGTCACCAGACACTTAGCCCAGCCCCCTTCCCCACCCCATAAGGCAAGGGAGGGCAAAGTTTTTGGACTGAGGGCCCCATCGGGTTTTGGAAATTGTATGGAGGGCCGGTTGGGGAGGGGGGCGTGGCCCGGCCCCACCCCCTATCTGCCCCACCCCGCTTCTCATCCCCTGATGGTCCACCCCCAGGACTCCTGTGCCATCCAACCCCCACCCCCTGTTCCCTGATGGCCCCGTGGGACCTCTGCTTCATCCACCACCTCCCCCACTCCCTGTCCCCTGACTGCCCCTGGAACCCCTGCCCCTGACTGCCCCCCGCCACCCCATCCAACCCCCTTCTCCTTCCTGACTGCCCCCCGGGCCCCTGCTCCCCACCTTCAATCTGCCTGCTCCTCACCCTCTGACCACCCCAACCCCTATCCACACTCCTGCCCCTTGACCACCACCCCAAACTCCCCTGCCCTCTATTGCAGTGGGACCAGGCATGCTCTGAGGTACAGGACTATCTGAATGACCAGCTAATGGCCATTTGGACCGACCTTAAACATCAGACCTGACCCGCTGCCCTTACAAACACCTCGGGCGTTCACTCTGATTTGTGGCCGTGGAGACACGCCCGGAAATTCTCTGGGTGGAATTGTTGGAACTCGCAATGTTCCTTCCAGGCATATGGGCCTGTGAAGGGAGTATGGGCCCCCACCTACCTCATCCTCCCCGGACCCTGGGGGGGCTTCATGTGGGATTGGGTCGTCCACCAGGATGTTTGGGAGGTGCGACCTCCCAACGGTCCTAACCGCTTTTTGATTGGAGCCCCAGGAATAACCCCTGATATCTGGATAGGAATAGGAAACCAATGGACCTATTGGCCACTCGAGCCCCCTCAACGTCAATGTTTTCGGAAGCTCCTACCAGGGGAAATCGTCACTATTAATGACCATATCTGTTGGGAGGGCATGGGGCTACTCACTACCATTGCATCACACCCACTTTTCCAGCCAATAATAGCTGTGTACATAGTAACGCGACCATTAGAAGGAATGTTCTTTTTACTTTGGCCACTGCTTCAGGAAATCACGTTGTATACTGGCCAGCAGACATGGCCATAGCAGTTACCCTCCAGTTTCAGATACCATTTGATTGGACCGCCCTGGTACCTGATCGGTTCCATAATCTGCTCTCTCTGTTACCGGAGGTCCAACAAATTTCCCAGTTGCAAGGGCAACTTCACCAATTAGAAAATATCTATCACACTGAACAGCATGCTTTTCAGACAGCCTATAGAACCGCTACCCTCTGCACCAAGACAGATGTCTTGTGCTACATTTCTAAGACCCTCCACCAGCCTCCTCCCCACCAGGTAATTATATGGGGTCTAGTAGCCGCAGGCATATTAATCAATGTATGCTTCCTATACTGCTGCTGTAAGACTTGCTGTCCCTACCGCGCACCTGCCCCGCAGGCACCCCCCGATAAGGTCACCCTCGTTCCCCTTATGGAACTAAACTCCGAGGTGCTAGAATCCCATGTTTACTATGTGAAGTTCGAGCATGACGAAGGGGACGTCACAACTGGCTCTACCACCGAAGATAGCAATTTGATGCTTATTCAGTTGTCATGTGATGCCATATAGGGCATCAAAGGAGGGGGTTGATGGGGAAAAACCTATAGAGGCCTATCCTGTCCTTGCTTGGCTAAAGTTTGCCCAGTCCTGCTCTCTGAGCCAGACTCCCTTTCTAGCTTCCCTTTTATGCTGCAGCATAAGTGAACGTAGGGCATCTGAGGACTAACAGAGAAAAACAGGACCCCAGAAAAGAGGAACCAAACCCAGAACAGGGAATTAAGATGGAACAAAGGGGTCCTGAATCCTTCTAACTGTCTGTACACAACTAACCACATTCCAGGGGTCGTTGGCACAGACAAAACCACAGAAAGGGCAATAACAGGAAAACCCTAATAAGGGAAAGTTGGTCCGCCAGCTTGCTTGTTTTAGTATTAAGCTACCAAATAAGGCAAGAAACCTGTATAACCTAAGCATTATGTTTTGCGGTTTTAATCTTTATAAGCTCAGGGACATTTGTAACTGGGAGAGCAGCCATCTCCTGTGAGGGGACCATGCTCTCCATGCATGCATGTAAGGCCAAACAATAAAGAGCCTCGGGCTGTCTGACCTAAAATCAGCGGTGTGGTTCGTTTTTCCACAACAATTTGAGGGCTTGTCCGGGATCCACGCATGACTTCCTCGGACTGGAGGACCGTGGGCGGTCTCCCACCAAACCCTGGGCCCATCTGAGAGGTAAGAGACCTTTTGAAATTTCTATCTTGGGTTATTGGTGGAGGACTGACCCGTAGGCTTGGGGTCCGGGTGAGTTATGAGCTGGATCTGAACTTTTCCTGTCAGACAAGCCAGACGCTCCAGGTATATTGAGGTTGGTTATTTTTGTGTTTTGGGGAGGTCTCTGAGGAGGACCCGATTTGTGTTTTGAGGAGGTCACTAAGGGGTGACCCGATGGGCCCAGCGGCCTTGGACTAGCTCCTGTCGGTCCAAAGGCGCGAAGTCAGCCAGAGAGGGTGGCTGCGTGGATCAAGCCAGAGAGGGTGGCTAAGGGATCCGGTTTTCTACCCTGATGGCTATGTCAGGAACGTGCCTGTTTGTGTGAGGGCCGTGCGGCCGGTATGAGTGATGGCTGTGGGAAGACGCCCCGAGCCTCCTGCGAAGTGAAAACTCGTGACCGGGAGTGTCTCGAAAGCAAGCCCCACAGCCAAGCTTGGAGTGAATGTGTAGCTTCCTGGCTGGAAAGCCTTGGTGAGTGGTGACCCAGCTAGGGGCATGTATGTTTTCCTGTTCTCTTCCCTTCCCTTCCATGACCTATGACCCTGTGACCGCTCGTAGAGCTCTATCCTTCAAGGACCGCAGGGTCCCTCGTTTTCCCCCCCTCGGCGCTTTGAGCTCCCTTCCCTTCTCGGAGAGGAGGGAAGCCCCAGGAATTCGCACCGCTGACTCTGCAGCTACAGAGACACCGTTGGCTTACAGGCTGGTGCTCTGGGCGAGCGGGAGGAGTGCGGAGACCGTGGGTCTAGCGTTAGGGTAAATTCAGCCAGAGAGGGTGGCTGATAAGTCCCTAAGGAGACCCTTCCCCCTTATCCCTTTTTCCCTCCATAGTAGAGGAGTCTGCAGCCTTCTGAGGAGAGGTGCAGAGTGGGTGCCTACTACTCCCGTCCCCTGCCAAGGGCAGGTACAGAGAAGCCACAGATCGAGATTGTGGCAGTCCCAATAAGCTTTCCTTCGTGAATGTGGCTTGAGCGAAAGCGGGCTGGAGTAAGAATGGGGACTGGAGGCTCGAGAGGCATTCCAGTCCCACCCAAGGGCACGGCAGCAGCCTATATGTATGCGCATTACGATCCGTCGACGTGTAAATATTTGAAACAGTGGAATTGGTACACCAGAGATGATCCGAAACTACGATTCCCCCCGGAGGGCAGTTTTGACCTTGACAGGATTGTGCACCTGCGAGGTGCTCTTCTTGCCAACGCTGTGCCACAGGGGCAGTTTGATGCATATTTTAAGTGGTATGATGAAATGAGCAAATGACGCCAGGAATCTCACACTAGGGGTTTTAAGGATTCCCAGGAGAAGTTAAAGCTCAGACTCAAGGAGACCCAAGAAAAATTGGCCCTTGCCCAGGGCTCGGTGGGAAAATCTGTTGTTTGCCCTGGAGCCCCCCTTTTTCCATCGAGAGCCCAACGAGGTGATGCTGCCCCTAGGCAGATCCCCTTGGTCCCTTCCGAGGACTTGATTGACCTTTTTACTGAGTGTAGGCAATGGCCTGCTCCCCAGTCCCCAAAGGAGGCAGAAGGCCATTCCCATGACGAGACTGTAGAGTCACTTTCCTCTAATTATCCCCCTTCCTACCAGTCGTCTGTCCATCTTGAGGTTTCTTCTCCTCGGGTCACGTCCTCAGTAACCTCCTCCCCAGTTTCTCAGAGGGAATTAGTTGATTTGTCGGGGAGGATTGAAGAGGCACTCGCAGAAATAAGGGTAAGACAGGCTAGTGGGACTAACCTCGATACTGATGATGATTTACCAGGACCGGCAAGCCGGTTGTCTGACCAATTTGCTATTTTAAAAAGCTATATAGAGTCTCCGCAAAACTCTTCTCCCCCAGCACACTGTACTCGATACAGGAACCTATTAAAGGAAATGCAGAGAGCTCTAAGATCTCCACAACAAAACATATTAGAATACAACAGATCTCCAAAGCAGAATATCTTTCCCTTACGACAATTACCAGGGGGACAGGGAGGTCTGGTAACTGTGCATGCCCCCTGGTCCCCTTTGTTCCATCTTAATTCCCTGTTCTGGGTTTGGTTCCTCTTTTCTGGGGTCCTGTTTTTCTCTGTTAGTCCTCAGATGCCCTACGTTCACTTATGCTGCAGCATAAAAGGGAAGCTAGAAAGGGAGTCTGGCTCAGAGAGCAGGACTGGGCAAACTTTAGCCAAGCAAGGACAGGATAGGCCTCTATAGGTTTTTCCCCATCACTCCCGCAGCGCTGAGTATTAGAAGACAAACTGCGTCCCCTGCATTGATCTCTCCCTGTAACACGTTTTGAGTGTGTAAAAATAACACTTGCAAATGAGTAATACATAAACCAAGGTAATAAAGAGCACGGCAGCATGGTGCAGCCGCGACAGTGGCAGGCATCACATCTGACACCTTTCCCCTTTGATAGGTCCTCACCAAGCGGTGGCTTTTCTCTGGCTGGCTCAGAGGAACCTAACACGTATGCTGTCTTTCTCCCTTCACGAGCACAGGGATGGAGTATGCTGGGAGATTAAGCAGCAATACCACTCCACCAAAGCCCAGGGGCGATTCCTCCTGACAAGTGAGTGAGGGGCTGGGGTTGGAAAAGGTTAGTGTTGGGTGGGTTTGGCGTGTTCCTAGGCAGGACTTTGAAACAACCAAGCTAGCGACAAGGCATGTGCTGGCCAGGGCCAGGTCTAGGGTTTTTGCCACCCGAAGCAAAAAATTTTTTGGCTGCCCCCCGACCCTAGCCCTGGGCTTAACACACCTCCCCCCACCAGTGCCGTCCCCCACCCGCACCCCCTGCCACCCCAGCCCTGGGCTGCTCCCTCGCCTCCAGCCAGTCTGGAGCTGGCAGGGTTGGGGTGAGCAGCAGGGCTCCCGGGCTGTGCCTCACCCCACGGTCCCTCCAGCGAGGGGTCCCACCTCAAGGACTGGCTGGGACCCGGGAGGGCAGAGCCAGGGGACTGCCCTAGCAGGGGGCTGAGGAGCCAGGGCAGGGTAGCCCCCAAAGGGAGTGGAGCCCCCGAGAGCTGGAGCAGGCCCCACACGGCAGTGCCCCACCCTCTATGGCCCCGCTGCCGCTGCTGCTTCTGGCCGCCCTGCCGCAGTCCCTGGGGAGCTCAGTCCACTTTGCCCAGCCCCACCTGCGGGGTTGGGTGGGCAGCCGCCCTGCAGCACCTGCAGGTGGCTCCGTGTGCCCACGGGGCAGCCCCCAGCCCGAGTGTCCCCCTCTCGGAGCCTGCCCGGCCCAGCCACAAGGTGCGAGCGCTGCTCCCTTGCGGCGCGAACCGCAGTAGCCCCAGGGCACCCCCTGCGCACGACACGCTGCTGCTGCCAGGGCTGGCTCTAGGCTTTTGCCGCTGAAAGAAAAAGAAAGATGGCCGGAATGCCACCCCTGGAAATGTGCTGCCCCTGGAAATGTGCCGCCCCAAGCACGCGCTTGGTTTGCTGGTGCTGAGAGCCGGACCTGGTGCTGGCTGAGCTCCCAGATCTGCCTGTTATTAGCATGGCAGGAAATATAGAGGCTGGTCAGCATGGCGCAATTCTGCTTCGCCAAGCTGCTGTTTGTCCTATTGATGTTTGCTCCTGTAGGGACTCCAGATGGAGATCAGGGCATGGCTTGTGGATGGAGAGGCCAAGTCATTCTGCTTCCTGTGTTAATTCTCTGTTCCCCAACAGCATAGTATGTGAACATCTCACAGTCTGTAATGAAGAAACAAGAAGGTAGCTTGTAATAGAACCTAAGAATGGCCACACTGGGTCAGACCAGGGGTCCATCTATCCCATCTTTGGACAATGGCCAATTCCAGGAGCTTCAGAGGAAATGAACAGAACCATCACGGAGTGATCCATCCCCCATCATCCACTCCCAGTTTCTGGCAGTCAGAGGCTTAGGGACAGCCACAGCATGGAGTTGACTAATAGCTACTGATGGCCATATCCTCCATCCACTGATGGGCCTATCCAGACAAGCTTTAGAGCTCTACAGCGCTCTTCTTGAGAAGCTTGCAAGCTTGTCCCTTCCACCATCAGATGTTTGTTCAATAAATCACCTCCCCGATCTTATCTCTCTCATACACTGGGACAAACACAGCTACAACAACTCTGCAACATTCCTTCATGTATTTCTCCTCAAACACCCCTGGGAGGCAGGGCAGGGCTATTATCCCATTGTACAGATGGGGAACTGAGGCACAGACAGGCTAAGGACCAGAGTTTTAAAGTACTTAGGCCCCTAACTCGTATTGCACAGGGGCACTCAGAAAGCACAGAGTGGAACGGGGACTCAACACCCAGTCTCCTGAGTCCTAGGCACATGCCCTAACCACTGAACCACCTCTTCTTTCCTTAGCCAGCCTTCATTGTCCAGCTACTGTCACTGCAGTTAGTACAGAGCCAGCACAATGGGGTCCTGGCTCATCATCCCTGCCTGGGCTCCCTACACATGAGACCAGTCCATAATTTGCTCTCCCGTGGCTTTGGCTCCTAGGCCGTAGCAGCAACGTGGATGTGGTGGTGGGGGAGACAGATTACAGCAGCTACGCCATCCTGTACTACCAGAAGCTCCGGAAGATCTCCATCAAGCTCTTTGGTGGGTGTGCAGGCTTATGGCCACTACCCTCGGGAATTGCCTCCCCATGGCTAGGCACTGAGGCACAGTGGGGCAGGCCGTCAGACTGGGGGGAATGTTTGGACCCAGGAGGCACTAGTGGCCTTCATGGGGTTGGGCCCAGACAAGCGCCCCAAGTTTTTTTTGCTTACAGGTTAGATTGTGGTGACTTTGCTCAGCGCCCCAGCTTGTGTCCTAGGGCATTTCCTCCAGGCTGCTCCCTCTCAGCTCAGGTCTATAGCCAGGGGGTCCAGAACCAGCACTGTTTGTGCTCCGGCTGCTCCCCACACATAGGGGTGGCACTGTGCCAGAGGGGTAGGGCTCTGTTCTGGGGAGGTGAGGGCAGTGGGGCTTTGGGGCTGACTCTATTTCACGTGGCAGCAACTCTTCCTGGAGGCTGCAAATGTCTTGGTTTGAGGCGGGGCTCAAGCGTGTGGTAGGAATCACACTTGCTCATGGGAAGGCTGAATTTGGTCTTGTGGCTCCAGACACTGGATGGACAATCACCAGACTTGGACTAGAGGTGGGCTTGAAATGCTTTTCCTGCCCCACAAACATGTTTGAAATGTTGGAAAATGGCCCCATCCAGCACAGAGATAAAAAAAATCAAAATCTCGAAAATTTTCACAAACTAAACATCAGAAAAAAGTGTCAACTGGGTCAATCAAAATGTTGAGTATTGGCCTGCTAAGCCCAGGGTTGTGAGTTCAAGCCTTGAGGGGTCCAGTTAGGGATCTGGAGCAAAAGTCTGTCTGGGGATTGGTCCTGCTCTGAGCAGGGGGTTGGACTAGATGACCTCCTGAGGTCCCTTCCAAGCCTGATATTCTATGATTTAAATTTTAACTATTTAAAATGTGGTGGGGGGTAGTATAATTAGCTTACATCTCTAAATGTAGAGTCACTTTGAAACAGAGAAACTAGAAGGTTTTCTTTAGAAAATATCAAAATGAAGCATTTCAACAATTTAAAAACTTTTTTTTCGGAGCGGAAAATTTTGTTAAAACTGCCCTTTTCCCTGGGAATGTTTTGGTTTCAACAAATAGGCATTTCCAACAACAGGGGTGGCTCTAGGTATTTTGCCGCCCCAAGCACGGCAGGCAGGCTGCCTTCGGTGGCTTGCTTGCGGGAGGTCCCCCGTCCTGCGGATTCAGTGACAGCCTGCAAGAGGTCCGCCGAAGCCGCGGGACCAGTGAACCCTCCGCAGGCAAGCCACCGAAGGCAGCCTGCCTGCCACCCTCACGACAACCAACAGAGCGCCCCCATCGCTTGCTGTCCTAAGCACGCGCTTGGCGTACTGGTGCCTGGAGCTGCCCCTGTCCGACAAGAATCATTCCATGGAATGGGTCCTGACCCACTCCCCACAGTCACTGGTGTCCTGGGGCTGAACACAGTGCCTGCCATTGGATTCTCTTTATTTCACCCCTCCCAAAGGACGCAGCGTCAGGGTCAGTGATGCCATCGTGGGTAAATTCGAGCAGCGCATCACAGAGATGAACATGAGCGAGGACTTCACCTACTACTTCCCCACGTATGGTGAGTCCTGGCTGTCCTGCTGCTCAGTGCAAAGGGGGTTATCTTCCTCTGCACCCTGGGACACAGGCAATGTTCCCTCTAATTTTTATATCCATGTGTGGAATTAATTTTGTTATGTTCACTGGTATGGAGGTGATGTGTGGCAGGGGTGGGGCCCAGGGGTTCGGAGTGTGGGAGGGGGCTCAGGGATGGGGAGAGGGTTGGGGTGTGGGGGGTAGGGTGAGGGCTCTGGCTGGGGGTATGGACTCTGGGGTGGGGCCAGGAATGAGGGGTTTGGGTTGTGGGATGCCCTGGGACTGCAACGTGGAGAGAAGAGTGTCTCTCCCCGCCACAGCAGATCGAGGGACATGATCATTCCTCTCTATTCGGCATTGGTGAGGCCACATCTGGAGTATTGCGCACAGTTCTGGGCCCCACACTATAGAAAGGATGTGGACAAATTGGAGAAAGTCCAGCAGAGGGCAACAAAAATGAGTAGGGGGCTGGAGCACATGACTTATGAGGAGAGGCTGAGGGAACTGGGATTGTTTAGTCTGCAGAAAAGAAGAAGACTGAGGGGGGATTTGATAGCTGCTTTCAACTACCTGAAAGGGGGTTCCAAAGAGGATGGATCTAGACTGTTCTCAGTGGTAGCAGATGACAGAACAAGGAGTGATGGTCTCAAGTTGCAGTGGGGAAGGTTTAGGTTGGACATTAGGAAAAACTTTTTCACTACGAGGGTGGTGAAGCACTGGAATGGGTTACCTAGGGAGGTGGTGGAATCTCCTTTCTTAGAGGTTTTTAAGGTCAGGCTTGACAAAGCCCTGGCTGGGATGATTTAGTTGGGAATTGGTCCTGCTTTGAGCAGGAGGTGGGACTAGATGACCTCCTGAGGTCCCTTCCAACCCTGATCTTCTATGATTCTATGTGCCCTTTGTTGCAGGGTTCTGTGAGTCCGCGGATCAATTTCATCTGCTCGATGGTGAGTTGCAGCCCCCAAGGCCCGTTGCTGCTCTACTCACCCCAGCCAGCAGGGCAAGTGCCCCCCATGCTCCCCATCAGCCTGCAAAGCATAGTGGGTGGGATGGTATTGTGCAGCCCCAGCTCAGCAGGAAGAGAGGGTGGGGAGAGGGCAGAGGGAAGGAAGTGGAAAAGTCTCCTTTCCATCATCTAATGCCAGCCTCAGGCAGCTCCCCCATGTATCACAAACTGCTGTCTGAGTGGACTCCCTGGGGTGAGAGGATGGGGTCAGATATAGGGGCTCTCAAGGGATGTGGGAACAGGGGCAGTTGTGATTGAGGCTCCCTGAGGCCTAGAGGGCAGGGTCAGATTGGCATGGGCTCCCTGGGGTGGGGGGATGGGAATAGATGAGGGGCTGTCAGGGGCATGGGGGGCAGGGTCAGATGGAGGTGTGATGGGATCCCTAGGGTGTAGCCTGGGACTGTGGGACTGCTTTGCCCCCTTAACTTTCTCCGGCCCAGGCTGTCTCTCACAATGCTTTGCTAGTGACAAGCAGCAAACCCCTCCAGGCGCTGTTATCAGTCAGCACAACCGCATGTGTCGCCACACACTCAGCTCTATTGCATGAATGCTCCCACAGCCACTTATGAATCACACAGAGAAAGGCACCAGAGCCAAATACCCCCAGCTCCCAGCCTTGTGCCTTGAGAATGTACCGTCTTGCGCTGGTCAAGACAAACAGTGCAATTTTATTAATTGGTTCACCCAGGGCCGGCGCTACCATTTAGGCGACCTAGGCAATGGCCTAAGGTGCCAGAATTTTTGGGGGGTGCTATTTTGCCGGGGAGGCGGCAAGTGGGTCCGGTGGACCTACCGCAGTCATGCTGGTGGACAGTCCGCTGCTGGAAAGGCTCCAGTGGAGCTGCCGCAGTCATTTCGGAGGAAGGTGCGCTGGTCTAAAGGCTCCAGCGGACCTACCGCAGTCATGCCTGTGGCAGGTCCACCACAGCCTTTAGACCAGCAGACCACCCACCGAAATGACTGCGGCAGCTCCACCGGAGCCTTTACAGCAGCAGACTGTCCACCGGCATGACTGGAGTAGCTCCACCAGACTCGCAGGAGGCGGAGAAATGGCTGTCCGCCTAGGGCGTCAGAAACCCTGGCGCCGCTCCTGGGTTCACCATTTCATCAATGGTAAGTGGAGATACAGCAGCCTTTGTAAACTTGAGCAAACACCCTTACCAAACGCTTCAGGCAAACTCACTGGTAAAGATAAACAGTTAAACAAATTTATTGACTACAAAAGATAGATTTTAAGTGGTTATAAGTGACAGGCAAAAAGTCAGAGTTAGTTACCAAAATAAAATAAAATATAAGCACAGAGTCTAAACTCTCAACCCTATTAGAGTGGACAACATCTAGATTAAGCAGTTTTTCTCACTCCACTGGATATTGCTGTCCTTAATGTACAGGTTTGCCCCTTAAACCTGGGCCAGTCTCCTCTGTTGGAGTCTACAGTCTTTGGAGTGTCCTTGTTGCTTGCAGCATAAGTTGGGGGCAGGAGAAAGACCCAGCAGTGGGCCCCTGTGTTCTGTTTTATACTCTTAGCCCGTGTGTTTGGAGTACACAAGTCCAGGCATGTCTGGTGGGCATTGCTGAGTCACAAGGTGAAGCAATACCCCTGTGAGTGAGTCATTGAATTGTAAGTCCTGTGCTGGACAATGGTGATGTCTTTTCAGCACCCGCCCAGGTGTTGGTTACCTCTTCCCTTGTCACTGTCTCTGCAGATCTAGTATCTGGGCGCTTTTCAACCCCACAGCATGTTTTAGTGAAAACCATACAACACAATTCATGTAATTTCATATGCATTGATTATATACATATTTAAATAGAACAATGGCTTTCAACTGCTATCTTACATGGCCTGCTTTATATGCAAGATCACAATTATATAGAAATGAGGAATACGGGGGTTACAGGACTCTTCCCCAAGCAGAGCCGTCCTTAGGCATACGCAGCATACACGGCTACATAGGGCATCTGAAAATCTGGGGCACCATTCCCCTCGCTGGCTGCCACTGGAATCCTCTCGTCTCCAGCCCTTCCTCCACGCTGGGCTGGCGGGCTTCTCCCCACCCCCAACCCCACCCCCTCCCTCCCTCTCTCCTCAGCCAGCTCTGGCGCCCCAGCCCTGGGGAGCCCAGAGCAGCTCAGCCAGTCACTGGCGGCTCCGTGGCCCGGCCCACCTCCACCCAGAGCAGTGTCCATCCCTGGACCTTGCCTGCCTGAGCTGCTGGGTCTCCAGCGGGGCCCGAGCCAGGGCCAGGACAGGAGGAGTCAGCGGGGGAGCTGGGCCGAGCAGGGTGTGTGTGTGTGTGTATGTGTGTGACAAAGTGACAGTGCGCTCACTGTCTCTCACACTTCCCTAACACACCCACCCACACACACACTGTCTCTTTCACACACAGGCTGGCTCTCATCACATCCACATTCATTCTGCCTCTCACGAGTCAAAGTTCCCCAGTACAGATTGTCACACATACACGCAGACTCACACTCCCCAACACACACTCTGTCACGTACGCACACGCGCACACACACTTGTATTATTGTGGTTGTTATTACTGCTTGGTACTTCCTGTCACAGTGCTCGTGGTGAGCCAGGAGTGGCGAGGGGCTGCAGGAAGGCCGTGGGCTCTGGCGAGATGCAGCCCCCATGTGACAGCGCAAAGCCGGCCTTGAGCCACTGCCGCCTCTATGTGTGTCAGCAGTGGGAGGGTTCTGGGGGTCCGCGGGCGGGGGTGGCGGCTGTGGTCCCTCAACACATTGGGGTCAGCGGTGCCAGCTGGGGACTGCCTTCAGTGGAGCACTAGTTTAATAATCCTGGGTAGGGCCCCATAAATCCTAAGGGTGGCTCTACCCCCAAGATATAGAATGTCATGGGGGGCTCCCTGGGGCATGGGGGGCAGGGTCAGATAGGACGGGGCTCCTTGGGGTGTGAGGGATGGGATCAGATGAGGGGACTCCCTGGGGCATGGGGAACAGGGTCAGAAGGGGTGGGGCTCCTTGGGGNNNNGCTTTGGGATGGGGCAAGGGATGAGGGGTTTCGGGTATAGGAGCGGGCTCTGGGCTGGGGCATTTAGAGTGCAGGAGGGGGCTCAGGGTTGGGGCAGAGGGCTGGGGCGCATGAAGGGATTGCGGGATGTGGGCTCCCTGGGGCGGGGGGAAACAGGGTCTGTTCCAGGGAAGTGGCCCAACACCCCTCTCATTAATGTTTCGGGATAAGGAGGTGTCCCTCCACCCCTAACCATTGGCTCTGAAGGGCGTCCCTTATCTCATCAGAGGAAAGCTGACTGAATGGCAGCGGGTGGTGGCTGTGGCCCTTGGCAGGGCCCAGGTGGTGCCCCTCCCCTCAGCCCCTCTCTATCTGCTTTTCAGAAACGAAGATTTAGGTGAAGAGGGAAATGCCAGAGACCCCGGGAGCCAACCAGCCACATCTGCAGCCATGCTGGGCACAGGAGCCTGGCCAACGGAGCTGCCAGTGAACTCTGTGGCCCAGTTATTCAGCCAGGGCTGGGGAGCTCCAGGTGGACACTGGGCCAAGGGAGTGATGAAAGGGTGGGACTAGGGTCTCCTCTGTAGCCCTAACCCTAGTGTTTGTTCACCCCCAGCCCTTGCTCCCCCTCACTCCCCAGGCTCATGTCACTTCCACATGATACCACCACACAAAGGTGGATTTGGGTTTTGTGGGACCCTGCACCAGAGCAGTGGGGCCTGCTCCCCCCCTTCCTCCTGCAGTCCCCCTTAATCCTCTCCGTGCTTCTGCCGGGGAGCGGGACTGGGGAGCAGGGGCTTCCTCTGCCTGCCCGGTGCTCCTGCCAGGAAGTCGGCTTGGGGAGCAGGGGCTTCCTCCTATTTCCCCGCAGGAGCACCAAGTGGGTAGAGTGGGTCAGGGCACGGAGGCTAATCCATCACTGCCCCTGTGCCATCCTGCGGGATCCCCCGCCCAGCTGCCCCTCACTGCTACTGCCCCGCTCCCCCGACCTGATTCGGCGCTCGACCCCATGAGGAAGCCCTGCTCTCCTGACACTGACGCAGCACGGCCGTGCAACCCTTCGCTTCCACGTCCTGTGCGCTGCCCCTTTCAATTGCTCAGGGCCTGGTTGTGCCGGGCTCAGGGCTGACTGGCATGGAGCTGATGCCCAGCTCAAGCTGTCTCTCTGGAATCCACAATAAACGCTGGCCAGGCTGGGGAGGCCCCTGTGCTCCTTGCAGATGGGAAAAGGATACAAGTGTGCCAGGAGGGTTGGAGATGGGATTCCCCCCCAGGGCCCCATATGGTTCCAACCCCTGTGGTGAGTGTTATTCCTGTTGCAGGGCATTCCATGCAGGAGTGTTGCGCCACTCAGTGCTATGGGACAGGAGGCATGAGCAAGTCTGCAGTCCTTCTACAACCCGGTTTGCTGGAGATGCCTCCATTGCCCCCTGCCCCATTGGCTATGTGGGTCCGAGCCCCAGCCCTGTCCCCTTATCACGGCTTTAGTCCCTGGTCCCTGAACATGGTTGATCTGCGGCAGCCTGCGCTTCCCCTGCAACGCCTTGAACAGCTGATCTGGGGAGGGGCGGGGATTCGGAGACACACGTCCATTCAGCCAGAGTCCCACGTGGGGTTAAATGCCAAGGGGCTGAAGCTGAAAGAAGAAACCCCATCAGGGCCCCACCTAGTCACCCAGTTGGGCCCCTGCACAGACCTCTCTACCACTCTGACCCCTGCTGCCACTTAGACCAGAGCATCTGCAGGCACCCCAGTCATGTAACCAGTACCCTGTAACCACGGCTGCAGTGCTGGCCCCCTGCACCGTGCTGCCAGCCAGATGCAGCCCCTTGCACTGGGGGTGCTAGCCGTGTGCAGGCCCCTCCTCATGCTGCTGGCCACATGCAGTCCCCTTCCCCCGTGTGCAGACCCCACCGTGGTACTGGCCATGTGCAGCCCCCTCCCCTGCAGTGTCACAGTCCCCTTCTCCATGTCTCCAGCCATAGGCAGCGTTCCGCCACTGTACTGGATCCACAGAGGTGCCAGTCCCATAGGGGATCTCCTGGAGACATGCAGCCAGTTGTTCTGTGCACCTCATCCTCCACAGAGACACCAGCCACCTGCGGGCCAAACCGAGAAAACCCAGCATTGCACGTGGAGATACCAGCTCTAGTCAGCATGACGGTGCCACTCTCATCCTGCCCCCCATGCACACAACCTGGCACCATCCCAGTGTCCCTTGTTGCCAGCCGTAAGTTACAGCTCAGCCAGTGCTGGATTCCAGCCCCAGATGCTCGCCCACATACCTGCACACTGTGCCCTTCCAGCCCAGCCCTTTCTCCTCCCCAGACAGACAGCAGGATCATGTGACTGTGCTAGTCCCAGAATTCCAGAGGCTTTCCGAAGGTATCCCGCAATACGCCACGAGAAGAATCCCAGAGTGCATAGCACGCATCATTGGAACAATGCACCCTGCGACACCAGCCCAGAATGCTGTGCACTGATGCAGGAGGAGATGGGTCAAGGCTGGCTGCTTTGGATTAATTATTCTGCAAAAGTCCATATGATCATCTACAAAACTCTCCCCGCGTGGACAAGCCACAGCTCAGTGAGCCCGGGAGCATGCACTGAACAGAACCCAAAGCTCCCACCCACTGGTCCCATTTACTGTGTCACAGGACCCAGCTATGACATGGCAGCACAGCAACATGGCGACACATGCTCCAGTCCTGCAGGGGAGACGCGACCAAAGCATGTTGGAACCATGTTCCCCAATTGAGCTATCGTTATTTACTGATTTGTACTAGCACCCCTATGTGCCAGGGGCGTCCCAAACACCCTAGGCTGGCCATGCGCTACGATCTAATGACCATCTGCGGGGGACGGGGGAGAGCGAGAGGACGCACCAGTATGCGTCACTCCCTACAGAGCTGGATCTGTAAGAGGGACTGAAAGGTGGACAGGGATAGAGAACTTGGGCTTGAGGAATATGCTTAAAAACCTGCTTAGCAAAGCTAAGCCATGTTCGATGTGTGCAGTGTTGGGAGCTTACCCCGTGCAGCCTGGGCTGGGATGTGTCAAGGCCATGCAGAGCAGGGACTGGCAGGAATGTTCAGGGGGGAGAGAAGCCCCTGCATGAGCCTCGTGCTTTTGTTGAGTGGACACAGGGATTGAAAGGACCCTGCTGGGAGGGTGGGCTTGTTGTTTGCAGAGAGGCCCAGGGGGAGTGGTACTGTTTTTGCCCACACCCAACCACTGGGGTTTTGCAATCTCGTCTGAAATTCCTAACACATGTTGTTTATCAGGGGAGCTTACGTAAGGCAACCCCACTAACCCTTTCACTGTGTTCGCTGCTCATTGTTCCTGCTGCCTATGTGCCATGCAGTCATAATTCAGCTGGCAGCTGGCAGTATTTCCTGGGCATCCCACTGCTCCAGCCCTGGCAGAGCAAAATGCCTGGGACCAGTGTCCTGCTGGGCACCACTGTCCCGCAGCAGCAGAAGGATCACTGCCAGGCAGAGGTACCTATGTCTTGTTGACACCCTTTGGAGAGTCAAGGTGCTAGCCCTGGTGTCCTGTCCCATTCCCCACAAATCTGCCCCCCTGCAGTTTCAGATAGTTACAGCTTGCTTCGCTTTCTGTCCTAGATGTACATCATGTTTCTGTGCCCTGTTAAACAGCTGCCATGCTCCTCCCCAGAGGTGGCTGTAGTTCAGTGATTCTAGTATAGGTACTTTGGACTCCTTCGTGATGAAAGGTGCTGTAGAAATGAATGTCAGTCTCATTATTTAACACCCCCCGCTCACTTGAAGCCAGGCCCTTGTTCCCAGGTGACCTACCTAGTTCACTCACCTAGACTCTGAATAGTCAACATCTGATGCCAAACTAACAAGCCTTCAACAACTGGACTAAAACCCCCTGAGAGCTCTGAGGGGCTCAGCCTACTGGGGACTCACATATTGGGACAGCCCCGTGGGGAGCTCAGCCTCGAACCTCATTTCTCCTGCCCCTCGCCCACAGACCCCTGCTGCTTAAGCTAATAGAAATCCTTTTTTATTAGAAGCGCTAATTTCAGGTCCCTTAGCCTATCTGTCAGCCCAGCCAGTGAAAACCAACAGCACATCTGAACCACATGCACATGAAGCCAATATGCGGTGCTCCAACGGAGCAGAGATTTCAATCCAGTTGCTGCTTTCACATCTTCTGAAGTCAATGACATTTCACTAGGGTAAATGACACCAGAAACTGGCCTGCAAGCACAAGGTCTGGAGTAGGTGAGACAGTTTCCAGACACCATCTGTACTCAGAGTCAGCACTGCTGGGATCCTGTCCTGGGTCTGCCCCAGACCCAGGACCAGCGCTAGGGGTTTGAGCGCCCTAGGCGCATGGCCATTTCACCACCCCGCGCTCTGGTCCCCTGGCTCCACAGTCCTGCCTGCGGACGGTCGACTGCTCCTGCGGCTCCAGTGCAGCTGCCGTAGTCGTGCCTGCGGAGGTCCACCACAGCTGCGTGAGCAGCTGACCTTCCTCAGGCAAGACTGCAGCAGCTCCACTGGAGCCGCAGACCAGCGGACCCTCCGCAGGCACCACTGCGGCAGCTCCACTGGAGCCGCCTGCCACCCCCTCTGACAAAATGCCTCCCCCTAATAATGCTGGTGCCCTAGGCGATTGCCTAAGCCGCCTAAATGCAAGCGCCAGCCCTGTCCAGACCTCTTGGGTGACCTGGGGCAAGTCCTATTCCCTCTCTGCACCTCCAGTGCCCACCAGTGAGCTGGGGATAACAATCCTGCCCTTTGTCTTGTCTGCTTAGTCAGTAAATGTTTCAGGGCAGGGCCTGTCTCTCACTCTGTTCACGCCCCGATTGCAGGGGGGCCTCTGACACAGTGGCAATGGGTGAGAATGGGGCTTTGAGGGTGAAGTTAGGAATGTGTATGGGCCAGACACTACGGGGAGGGAGGCCATGGGACTAGATGGGGCTGGCTTGTGACCCCATCTCTATGGACAGGGGCTTTTACAGTCCAGTGGGATACTGGGTGGGGAAAGGCTGCAACCCTAGCCCCCTCTGCCCCCACCCCCAAGGACTCTCCCACCCTGCCTGGCTTCAGTGTTGTTTTAATAAAGGGTAATGCCTCCCCCACACAGCAGCTCTTTCTGCAGGAGAAACCAGCTGCAGCTGGACATAGGGAACGTGTGCAGGGAGCCTGGGGCAGAAAAAGCAGCTGTTACGAAAGCAGACATCTTACATAAGGAGCTGTGGGGAGAGGCTGGGCTTGGGAGCTGGGAGCATTTTGGTGAGGGAGCCCCAGCCAGGACAAAGCAGGACTCTAGAAGGCTATCTTAGTCCTGGCTGATGCACTAATATTCAGGAAAATCTCTGTGTTAAAAACAAGTTGCACATTCACAGCCCTTCCCCTGCAAGGATCTCAAAGCACTTCACAAATACAAATGTATTAACCCCCACATTTCCCCGGCAGGACCTGTGTGCTACAGATGGGGAAACTGAGGCACCATCCTCGCTGAAGGTCACAGAGTCAGCTAGCAGCAAAACTGGGATTAGAATCCAGGAGCCCTGACTCCCAGGACTGTGCGTTAGCCTCAGGGCTGCTCCACAGCACCTCTTACCCTAGCAAAAGGCCAGGGGCTTTATTATCCACATATGCAAAGGTGGAAGCTGGCCACAGAGAGGTGGCTTGACTAATTGAGGGGCACCTCGCCAACCCAGGAAGAGAAGCCAGGCCTCAGGACTGCTGGGCTGAGGCCCTGCTCACTGGAGCACACTGCCCTTCCTTTGGGCTCATCATCTCTCTCCAGTTTAACAATGAGGTGAGCAAACCCAGACATCCTCCCTCCTGCAGGGAGCAGGCCTAGGGGTGGGGGTTCTCTTTGGGAGGCTTCCACTCACTGCCCTGATCTTCCCGGGTTTCTGTCCCTTTCCCTCCAGGCCTCATGTCGTGGCTGTCTTCACTCAGCGCTCCCCCGAGTGACACTGTACCAAACCCAGCTGGTGCCCAGAGCAGGACTGGACTGGGAATGGGAGGAGTGGGCCTAGAGAGGCTGGACAGGGTTTCCAGATCTTATAGATAAAATAATCCCAATGTAGGAGTGATTAGCATGTGGCTGGTTTACAGGGTGACCTCCAGAGATAAGGGCAGGCAATGGGCTGCAAGCTACAAGGTGTGTCATTCTACAGTGCTGCCCTTGAGATGGAAATATTTGACTGCGGCACTGTTCCTTATGCAAACATCCAGAAACTTCCTGGATGTATACAGCTCTGGGGATATAAGCCAAGACCACGCCCCTTCTCTAGGCTGCATAATGGACTGATGATAGCTCATTGCTTGAATTAGTGCTTTTGTTTCTACGGATACAATTTAGTGAAGACAGAGAATTGAACCAAAGCCCAGATCCTTTTCCTCTGCCTCTGTAAAGAGCAGAGCAGCTCAGCTGTTAAACAGGACAAAGAAGTTTATAGATGAGGAGACACTGACAACCTTGGGATTGTTAGAATTCAGTGCAGACAACTGAGAATTGTCCTCACTCAAATCCTTTAACTAGCAAAGGGTTCTTCAGTTAAGGCACCTCGTCTGTTGGAGGTCACTGGACAGGAGGCCAGAGTTAGGGGGATATAAATTAATTGTTAAATCTTCCCATGCAGGAGGCATTGTTTGACAGAGATTGGTGACTAGGTGGAGCACAGTTCTGCCAAAATCATGAGTCAGGCCCCCAAAATCATGAGTGGCTTAAAAATCATGAGATTTTGAAAACCTGTCACCACTGGGTTCTGTTCATTCCTCTTCTGCTTCCTGAGCCTTTGGGCAGTGGTGGGCGAGGGTAGGTGTCACATTTTCAAGCTTTTCTCCACAACCATAAGAGCAAGAAACTGCCATGTTGTTGTTTTTTAACTGAAAGCTGAGATTCTCACCGAGTCCCAGAACTCCAGAAGCTGGGGCTTTAGGAAAATCCCAAATAGCACAAGAGCTCAGGCTGGACTGACAGAGCCAAGCATTGCTGCTTTTAGCGAACATGAGAGGTTTCTGTAGAAATGAACAAGCTTAGGCTGAACTTCACCCCAGTGCACAATGCTACATGTCCCCTGAAAGCCCCGTGTGAAGGCAATTAGGAGGTAGAGGGGCAGGCTTGGTTCAGGTGCTCTGTACCAGGGGCTTTGGGCAGTTTCCTTTTGGCTTTGGCTTTGTTGCCACTAGTCACAAGGGGAGGGCACCCTGTGCCAATCATGCTTTTCTCTCGTGGCTTGGTTGTGTGTGTTTGTACAACGGGGCCAGTGCATCGCCCTGCAGCACACAGCAAGGTCAGAAGGTGCCAGCACACTGAACCATGCTGTAGGACTTGAGCTACAAACAGACAGTTCAAAAGGTAACAGCAAAGGCCTTTGGCCAATGAAGCATATAGGGAAAGGCACAGAAAAGAGTGCTAAGAAATATAAAAAACTTAGATGTAAAGGCACCTCCCAGATAATTCATGGAAAGCGAAATACGCTGGGGCTCCATGTCTGGCAGAGGAAATGGCTCAGGTCTGTTGTGGGAGGCATGAGAAGCTTTCTGCATTCGGTGGGTTTGTGGGAGTGGGAATAAGACCTGTAGGGCTCTGGCTCCACTGAAGTTAATGTGAGTTTGGCCAGGATTTCACCTCCAGAATTTATTCTGCTGTTCCTGCAAAAGACACAGACGCAGAAAACTCTTTGTCCCCAAGAACTGCGGTGAGATGTACGATACAAAATCTGCCCTCTTCACCCCACAAAACAGCTGAGAGAGATGGCTAAGCAAGCCTCAGAGGGTCTGTCACTGCAGTTAAAAACCTGCCAGCTGACTCGGGCTCACGGGGCTGGTTCATTGTGATGTAGACTTTGGGCTTTGGCAGGAGCCCAGACTCTAGAACGCTGCGAGGTGGGAGGGTCCCAGAACTCAGGCAGGACCCACACTGCAATGAAACAGCCCAGCAGCCCAAATCAGCTGGCCCAGGCCAGCCCTGGGTTTTTAATTGCAGTGCAGACTCACCTTTTGGAAGTATCTCAGAAATGCATGAGGAAACCAGGCTCATTACTGCATTTCAGTGGGGGCCCCGAAGAGCTCTGTGGATGAGCCAGAGATGGTGCATGTTAGAGTTACAGGCAGGATGGAGAGCTGGTCCTCACTTTGCTTGGGATCTAGGGCAGCCCATGGAATCATCCGGACAGGGAATAAGAACAGCTTTAGGAGCTGTTGGGATCAAGCCTGAAGAGCTCAAATCAAACCTGGCTGGGCGAGATTTCAATGCAGCTGCAACGAGCATGGGTTGTGCAGGCCTTGCTTAGATATGACACTCCTCACAGTATTGCTGTGCATCACATCAGTAGTAGCCACAAACTTGCTCTTCTGGATTGTGGGAAGGATCTTTGACAGCAGAAACATCAACCCCGCATTTATTTCAAGAGACACTTTCAAGTGTTGCTAATTAACAATCCTGCAAAAGTCTGAGCACCTGAGCCACCCCAATGACTTCAAGGGGCTGGCCAAATGCTGTACTGCTTTGCTGGGCCAGCAAGCCCTAGCAGGCTATTCCTGCCAGGGGACCAGATACAGAACACATCTATGGATATGGTCACAGGGAGCACTCAACTGAGAGAGCAGGTGGCCTAGATCATGGGAAGGGAATGCCAGGCCTAGCTTTCTGCCATGAATTTGTGCTGTACGTTGCTCTGGGACTGCCATGAGTTTGTTTTCTCTGCTTGTTGAAATGCACCAGAGTCTGCCTGACTGCCAGCTTTTAGTGACATGGCTATGTCACTACAGCTGTGCCGCTAAAAGTTGTGCAGTGTAGCCGCTGCTTATCGGCTCTCCTGCCGACAAAAAACATCCACCCCCAATGAGTGGTGTTTGCACTGTGGGCAGGAGAGTGCTTCTGCCGACAACGCGTGGTTCACACTGGCACTTGCCTTGGCAAAACTTTTGTCTTTCAGGGGAGGGGGCTAACGCCTCTGACAGACAGAAGTTTTGTTGTTCAGTTGCCATTGTAGACATAACCTGAGTTGCAACCCTGTGGCTGGTAGACAGGAGACTGTCACACAGAATTTAGAAGACTTTCATGGGGCTTGGATTCATCGCATGATCCAGCTTTAAAGAGCCCTTGGACCTGAGACATGCAGCACGTCAGTGGAGAGGCACACACTCTGTGCTCTCTCTCTACTGGGTGCTTTGTTTTGCTCCTGTCCTGCTTTTCTTCATGTGCCAGTATATTTATGTTTGTATCTGTAATTTTCACTCCATGCATCTGAAGAAGTGGGGTTTTTACCCATGAAAGCTTATGCCCAATAAATCTGTTCATCTTTAACGTGCCACCAGACTCCTCGTTGTTTTTGTGCATACAGACTAACATGGCCACCCCTCTGATACTTGTCTTGCTTTTGTTGTTTTCCTGAGTCTATGACCAAACCATTCAGAAGGTGAGTACACAGGTTGCTCTGTGCATGTGGGGAAAGGTAGAAAACCCTTTGCCTGGGTCAGGCTGGAACCATCTGCTCCCTCAGCCCCACTCTACCTAGGAATAGATTTGGCTGTGGTGTTCTTGCTCATCTGTTGGTTGCAGTTTACATCTTTTCATTCTCAGCCAGCGGAAGCCAAACTCTCTGCTGTTCCTGGGGGGCTGGGAGGGTTGCAAAACTGGCTGGGAGCCACTGTTTCTGCTGTGAGAGTTTTTGGCATTGGGAGGCAAACAGCTAAAGTCAACAGCAGAGAGCAGTTTGTGGGTGCCCAGCCCCCAGCCTGCCCTTTGCATTTCAGAGCCTTCTGCTCGCTGACTCACTCCCTCTTGCGTAAGCCAGTTCAGCAGGGGAGTGATGAGGGCTGGCATTTGCTAGTGTCCTGTTATCCCACCCTGGGATGTCAGCCGCCTCCCAATAAATAGGGGCTCTGCTGGGGCTCCTGCTCATACACAGCCTGCCTCTCTCCCTCCGCTCTGCAGACAGGGACGGGAAAAGATAGAAGCATGCAGGCCACGCTGCTCAGCCTCCTGGGGATGGCCTTGTTTGGTGTTCTCCATGGGCAGGAGGAAGTCACCGTACAACCCGACTTTCAGCAGGAGAAGGTAACCTGGCCCGTCCTGTGTGTGCCCATATCCAGAGGATTGGCTACCTTCCTTCTCTTTTCAGAGGCAGGGATGGTTCTGGATCCTGATTCCAACCGGTCCCGAGAGCAGGGCAATTCAGAGCAGAGGGTGGTTCAGGCCCCTATGAAGGTGGCTGGCGCCCAGCTGAGATTTGGGCTCCCACGCTGGATTTGGGTGCTGAACTCCCCTCCCCCCAGTTGAGAGTGTGTTTGGATCTGGGGTTCTGGTCCAGCCCAGTGTAGGAGAGCTGGAAAATTTGGATCCAGGTTCAGATGCTGAGCCTCCAGTGGGTGGGGCTGTGCAGAGCCAAGCAGCTTGGTCTTCTCTAGATGGGTGGGTGGCATTTGTCCGGGGCACAGAGGGGGCTGAGCAGAGCTGGGTGGGCAGGTTATTCCCAATAATCAGACAATAGGGAGGTTTTTACACCTTCCTCTGAAGCAGGTCTTGCCCGAGGCAGGACCCTGGGCTTGCTGCACCCAGGTCTGGTCTGCCCTGGCCATGCCTGTGGTGACTGGGGGCTGTGTGCAGTTCACAGGGAAGTGGTATAGCATCGGCCTGGCCTCCAGTTCCAGGTGGTTCATGGAGAAGAAGCAGGTGCTGAAGATGTGCACCACAGTCATCACGCCCACAGCAGATGGGAACCTGAATGTCACCTCCACCTACCCCAAGTAAGGCTGCGGCGCCGCTGGAGCCACTGTCCTGCCTGAGAGGGAAGGGCATCGTTCCAATCTCACAAAGGCTCATCCCACCCCCTTCCCAGGGCCCAGCTGGCGCTGGGGGTTCCTCAGCCAAGAGATGCTCTCGCCAGTCCCAGGGAGACCCCAGGTCCTGTCTCTATCTTGACATAGACATTGGGTGTCTGGTGCCCCTTGTCTGCGGGTCTGGGAGTGGGGGACCAAGCAGCCTTCTCCTCCCTGTTATGCCCTGGAGCGAGGGCAGTGCTCAGTCCCAGGGCCTGGGCTCGGGGAGTGCAGCGATCGTTCCCTCCTAGCACCTCTGGGTGCAAACTGCCCTGTGCAGCAGAAGCCCAGCCCCCCGAGCTGACCAGACTCTTGGGGGGATCTGGCTGCCTGTGGCTCAGCCCCTCCTGGAGCCTCCAGGGTGTCAGTCACAGCCTGGCTCTGTCCAAGCAGCAGGCCCCAGCCAGGAGCTCTTGGAGAGTGCTGCTACCCCCTTCCTAAGGGGAGGCTGCCAGGCGCAGCATCCTGTCCCTGCCATGGGAGGGAGGGGCTGGGTTTCCCTGGAATACTCTGCACCCGACATTCTGTATTGCCCCAGCCATGGGATTCCCCCTGGGTCTCCACCCCATTGCTCCTCTCAGTTATGATTCCCAGCTTAGCCCGGCAGGCTCTGTTTCAACTACTGAGGGGAGGCTGCTGCCCACATGGGTTGTGGTGGGTCAGACTGAAAGCTCTCCTGTTGGGGTCCAAACAACACTTTGCCCTCCCATCCAAGGATGTCAAAGCACTCTGGAGCCATTAATTAGCTCCCACGACCATTAAGTCAGTCAGGGTCACCCATTTCACAGATGGGGAAACTGAGGCACAGAGAGGGGAAGGGACAAGATCACACAGTAAGTCAGTGTCAGAGCTGGGAATAGATCCCAGTAGACCTGATTCCTTGATTCCCTGTTCCTTCCATGTGATGTGGATGCCAGGTGATGAGATGGCTGCCTGGCTCTCTAGATGCGCTGTAGAAGCTGGTAACAGGGGGCAGTAAGGGCTGACGTGACTGCTGGCTTGAGGGGCGATATCTGACACGGAGCCTCGCTGCAGATCACACTCTGCCAACGTAGAGAGTCCTGGTATCCAGCAGCAAGGCCAGGAACCCAGAGTCCTTGCCAAGCAGGCTCAGCACATCCAAAGCGGAGCCAAACTTTGTGAAGCTGCTATCTGAGCAGATTTCCTTGGCCAGTGCCGGAGGATCCCAGCTTGGGCTCTTGTGCCCCCTAGAGGTTCTCTCAGCAGTATGGGAAAGGCAGCAGCATGGGGGTCGCACCTCTCAGCTTGCTGTGCACCCAAAGGTGGGGTCTGGCTGGTGGAGTTTGGGAGAATTTCAGTTCTCCCAGCAGTGGCCATAGGGGATCCACCCACACTGGTCCCTGCAAGGTACTGACTGGCCCTAGCTTCCACTGAAGCCAGTGGGAGCTGAAGGCTCAGATGCCAGAGTGCAGGAGACACCTTTGTCTCTCCCAAGCCCAGGGGCTGCTAGTTTTAAAGACCCCATGATCTGAATCTCTTCCACCTTGTGCCAGTGGCAGTGTGGAAGCCAGTGGACTGCAGGGGTATGAGATGAGACCCAGGTACACGTGTAAGGAAGAGGAAGAGAGCCCAGCCAGGTGTCAAGCATTGCCCACCACCAGCTAGACGCTGGATCTCCCTCCATCACTGGTGGGGGCAATGGGAAAATCGCATTCCCTCAACCTGCTAACATGCTTGTTCTCTGCCTTTCCCACGTGCTGCCCCAGGTTTGATCGGTGCGAGAAGAGGAACAGCCTTTACATCAAGACAGAGCAGCCAGGCCGATTCAGCTACACCAGCCCACGTGAGTGCATGTGCTTGCAGTGCTGGCTCCATTACAGCATCCCACCGTGCCCTGGCACGCTGTGCCTTGGGCAGTGCCAGGCAGCTGAGAGCAGGACAGTCTGCCCCTTTGTTGGGCAGGATGGGCAGGAGTCATTAGTTAAATAAACCCACAGCTTTCTCCTTAGAGGCACCTTCCAGCTCCCAACCAGTCCCGAATGGGAGCAGATTTAGCACAAGGATTTAGCATCGATTGAGGAGCTCAGCCTGAGAATGGGACCAGCGCAGGTGTCCAGGTGCCACTGTAGAAAACGTGCGTGCAATGGGCTGGGGCAGCGGGCACCAGAACGAGTGCCGTTGGGACTGGATTCCTGGATCCTGACCCACACTCTGCCATGGCCTGACTCAGGGGTGGGAGCGCTGTGGAGTCAGTGGGAGCGGGGGTGCAGGGCACCTGGGCTAACCAGAGCCCCGCGTTTCAGTCATCTCGGCAGTTTTTGACATGGATCTGTCGAGTGACCATGCTGGGCTCTAGGGTCACCACTGCGGAGTCCCCCAGCCTGCGTCTGAGTCTCTGGCAGAGTGACAGGAGCATTTGGATTGGCAGAGCAGGAGGCACCTAACTCTCCTCTTAGGAGGACAAAATTGTGTCTCTAGAACCAAATGCTGCTTTGGGCGTTCCAAGTCCCGCTGCATGGGGCACCATGCTGAAGAGTGCACTGCCTGCTCTGGCCAGCGTGCCCTGGCATAGGGCTCTTCAAAATCCTGTAACCAGTCCAATATCAGGCAAAACCGTGTGTGGTTTTGTCTCAGTACCAGATGGGGGACAAACCACCCAAAGAGAGGATTGTCGGGCTCAGAATCGGGGGTGTGGCCTCCCTACCAGCTGGCATGAACTGGCTCCGCTCCACTGGCAGCAATGCCTGTTTACACCAGCTGCAGGGCAGCGGCACCCCCCACTCATTAGCTGGGGGTGTCAGGCCTGGGGGGGAGCCCCGCTTGTTAACTGGGGGTGTCAGGCCTGGGGGGAGAGCCCTGCTCGTTAGCTGGGGGTGTCAAGCCTGGGGAGAGCCCCTCTCGTTAGCTGGGGGTGTCAGGCCTGGTGGGGGAGCCCTGCTCATTAGCTGGGGGTGTCAAGACTGTGGGGGAGCTCTGCTCATTAGCTGGGGGTGTCAGGCCTGGGGGGGAGCCCCGCTCGTTAGCTGGGGGTGTCAAGACTGGGGGGGGAACCCTGCTCATTAGGTGGGGGTGTCAGGCTGGGGGGGGAGCCCTGCTCGTTAGCTGGGGGTGTCAGGCCTGGGGGGGAGCCCCGCTTGTTAACTGGGGGTGTCAGGCCTGGGGGGAGAGCCCTGCTCATTAGCTGGGGGTGTCAAGACTGGGGGGGGAGCCCTGCTCATTAGCTGGGGGTGTCAAGACTGGGGGGGGAGCCCTGCTCATTAGCTGGGGGTGTCAGGCCTGGGGGGGAGCCCCGCTCGTTAGCTGGGGGTGTCAGGCTGTGGGGGGAGCCCTGCTCCATATATGTACTGGTATCTGTGCTTGCTCATCTCTGCCCTGCACATCTGTCCATGCCCCCTGCAGGCTGGGGCAGCCAGCACGACATCCGTGTGGTGGAGACCAACTACGACGAGTACGCCCTGCTGTACGCCAAGAAGTTCAAGGGCACCGAGACCTCCACCATGGTGACTCTGTACGGTACGTGGCCCCGGGGCGGCACCTCTGTCTTGTACATTGGGGAACTCTGCCAGCAGACACGCAGAGCTCCACTCCAGCCCTCCAGCCACCCATCTGAGAGACACCCTCTTCCACTCCACATGGCTCTGGTTTGAATTTCTGCAGCTCTGCCCCGAGGAGATGGGGGCTCATCCCCAGGAAGGAGCTGGCTGGGGTCCCGGGGCCCTGCAGAACCAGAGGCTCTGCCTCAGAGCCCAGTGGCAGGGCAGTGGCTGTTGTGTCCCAAGCTGAGGCAAGGCTGGTTGTGATGCACAGAAAGGGGATTCGCTGGTGAGGCTGCCGGACACAGATCTTGGGTTATGGGTCTCTGGTACCTAGTGCTGACACACAGGCTGGCATGGATGGGCTGATTGTAGTGGGAGGGGCTCACTCTTACCCCAAGCATCTTGCTTCCCTGGCTGCAGGCAGAACTACAGAGCTGAACCCCAAACTACAGGAGAAGTTCACCCAGTTCTCCTTGGCGCAGGGGCTCCCAGAGGATGCTATTCTCCTGCTGCCAAAAACTGGTAAGAACAAACCATAGGTAAACAAGACAAGAGAGAAGATTGGGAGAAATGCCCTGTGGAGCTCAGGGGAGCCTAGGGGGCACTTGGCAAGCCTGGCTGCAATGCAGATTGCTTGTGTGCTGTGTTCCCAGCTGTGTAGCTCTAGCCAATGTTCCCTCTAGTTTTTTACATCCATGTGCAGAGTGACGTGCACCAATATGGAGGTGATATGAGATGGGGGTGGGGCTGAGGGGATGGAGTGTGGGAGGGGGCTCAGGGCTGGGGCAGAGCGATAGGGTGTGTGGGCGGGTAAGGGATCTGGCTGGGGGTGTACGTCTAGGGAGTGGCTGGGGATGAGAAGTTCAGGTTGCAGGCTTCCCCAAGGCTGTGGTGTAGAGACAGAACTCCTCCCAGCCCTCTCTTGCCATAGCAGCCTGGGGCCAGGGGAGAGGCACTTTCCCCCGGCCGTGGCAGCTCTGAGGCCGGGGCCAGGGGAGAGGTGCCTCTTCCCACCTGCGTGGCCCTTGATAGCCTGCAGGGCAGCCACGCAGCTTAGAAGGAACTTAGGCGCTAGCCCAGCCTTGTCCTATGTAGGTGCCTCAATCTGGCCATTTGTGTCCAAAGAGAGGCTCCTAAATTTGGCCCCAGCTGACTTGATTGGAAATGGAGGGTGCTCACTGTCCCTGAAACTCACTGGCACTGTACACATTTCCCTAATTATCCAATAACTCCAGCCATGCTGGACACTGCCTCCATTGCTCTGAACCAGAGGGGAAACTGCTGATCCACTTGGCAGCATTGGCCAAGCACCATCACTTGAAGGAGCTGTGACTCTTACACAAATGGCCAGGAAATGCTCCCCACTTATCTGAGCAATGTAAAGCTCACTGCTCCTGGGCCCTAGGCTAGGACTGAAAGTGGAGTGATGTCCTCAGCAGCTAGCTGGTCCACAAGCTCTCTCAAAGAGCTCACCCGCACTTTGGATTAGCTGCTGTTCTCTTTGACATTTGGTTTTGCGTCCAAGGGGACTGTAGTGTTCACCTCTTTGCAAACTCTCCGCTAAACGAGGACTCTTCCATGTCTGTAGTTTAACCTGCCTGGACTGGGAAGGATGCTGGACTGTGAGTGCCAGCCCCTCAGGAACCCAGGCTGCGCTAGAGGAATCAGGTGCACAAAGCAGCAAGGGCCTGTCCTCACTGCTGGCAGGTCCGTCAACCCCCAGACCCAGTTCCGCAGGAGCTCAGCTCTCTGCACACAATGGAGGGCAGAGGAGACAGCCGACCGAGGGATTCGCCCAGAGCACCCAGCATCTGCACTTGCCCCACCACAGCAGACAAAAAAATCTTGCTGACTCTTGCTCGCAGGAGTGAGCACGAGCTATGAGGTTCAGCCGTAGTGCAGCAGCCCAGCCATCTCCTGAGGGCACGGGGATGTGGAACAGAGGTGACGTCTAGTTGCCAAATAAGTTTAAAGTAGCTAAACCCATTGGAAAGGAGGCAGGGCAGGTCCTGCTCCCTGGACAGAGAGCACAGCGATGTCTGGGACTAATGGGACCGGCCCAGGGCAGGCACAGTGTGGGCAAACTGCAAAGCTTCCTGAAGTAGCAAAGCACTGCAGTGCCCCTGCTAATCCCTCTGCCATTGCCCCTCCATCCAGACCCCCTGCTGGTCCCGCCCCAAACCCTGCATGGCTCGGCCCACACCCCTCCGCCCTGATCCCCTGCCGGTCCCGCCCCTAACCCTGCACAGCTCGGCCAACGCCCCTCCGTCCTGACCCCCTGCCGATCCCACCCCAAATCCCACACAGCTCGGCCCATGCCCCTCCACCCCAACCCCCTGCTGGTCCCGCCCTGAACCCTGCACGGCTCGGCCGACGCCCCTCAGTCACGACCTGCAGCTCTCTGCTATTCCAATCCGGCATTGAGCAGGGATATTTAATTGTGCCTCAAATTGGGCTTGTCTCTTATCAATGAGAACAGAAGAGGCTCCACCCAACACACCTTTAAACAAATGTCAGTTGCCTGCTGCACGTGCCAGTGCCTATGACACATGGTCCTTGATGCCAGTGCTCCCTTGCGGACCAGCTTTCTCTGCTCTCACAGCCCTTCCTTGGGGCGGGGGGAAAGGCTCTCTGCTTTCTGCCCCACAACTCACCTGAGATGTGTGGGAAGCCAGGTAGCCCCTCACCAGTTCCCAAGGTTGGTGGGGCTGGATCTGCTATAACCAGCAGCAAATGAGCAAGAAGGAACTGCACCCCTTGCTGAGCTTTCCTGCACCTGGCTAACAGCCCAGGGAAGCACTAAGCAGAGGTTCACACTGGGTTCCCCCCATGGGTTCTGTCCAGTGGAGCTCTCCAAAGGCAGGTGCCCATGGCAGCTGATCTCTGTTTGTCCTTCTCTCCCCAGACAAATGCATGACGGAGGCTGCATAGGTGAGTAGGATCCCTTCTCCAGGGGGATGTGTGGCTTCTCTTCCACTGCTCCAGACTGGAGAGCACGCCAGAGGTGTTTATACAGCGTGTGCCTGTTGAGAGGCTCTCTCTGAGCGAGTCCCATTCCCAGCCTGCTTGAGACATGGCCCACAGGCACCGTCCCTCTGAACATCAAAATGAACATAAAGTTGATCTCAACCTGCTTCGCGGCCTGGGCTGCTTCTCCAGTTCCTCCCTCAGGACTGTTCAGTCGTCACCCTAGATCCTCTCTCTAGAGAACCACACCCATCTCCCTTATTTCTGGGGGGGAGTGGGTAATGAATCACCCACCTCAGAGTTAGTAGAACCCAGTTAACCCTTTCCCAGCAGGAGCAGCACCTGCCTCCAGCGTGGGATGTGTCGAACACTGCCGGCCTTTACACTACCATGCAGTCTCATGCAGGGATTGCCCAGTGACTTACAAGGAATATTTTTTGCTCTGGCCCATATTGGAGCTCACCAAAAATATGTCTGTCCCCTCGTTAAAGGGAGCGTGGGGCCCTGGTGGCAGAGACAGGGCAGGGCTGTAATGACTAGAAAGGGATTCACAGTTGTTGGACACTGACAGACCCCGTGGGTCTTTCTGGCTCTGTGTCACCACCCAAGGTCTCCCTAAGTCCTAGCCTGGGCTAAGCAGCTATGGGAGAGGCTGCTGGCTATGCTACAAGTCCTGGGGTAAGCACTGGGAAGGTCATTGATGTCTAAGCAGCATTTCCTTTCTCCCTTCCAGGCGGAGGTTGCGAGACACCGTTCCAGGTTTCCTTCAGAGAGAAAGTGACATGCTGACCTGCCGGCCCAGATCCTCCCCGCATAGATGTAGCCATCTCTGCTCTGCAGCCTTGTGCGCCGCTGGGCTAGTGCTTCTGTGTATAACAGCCCCTCCTGCCCAGAGTAAAACCGAGATGTAAAACACCAGCCTGTCACTTCTCACTTGCTTCCTCACAAAGGCTTTGGGCACATGGGCCATTGGGACGGAGAGGGAACTGTCTGACTCAAGACAGTGGCAGTCTCGAGAGGTCAGATGATCCAGGGAGATTTCCACCCTATGGATTTGAAAACTCCCCACAACAGCTCAGTGGAGTTTGGGATCCTGGCATCCAAATCCCAGCCCTGACTCAGCCTCACACCCAGTTCCAAGGTCCAGTCAAGCCCAAGTCTAGTGAGGAGTAAGATGTGGGCAGTGCTCAGCAAAGGTGGGGCTAGGAGTACAGGCTGAGCCAGTCTTGTCTGGGCAAACCCTCGGCCCTTCTCTGTGTAAATATGGGGCTGATGATTGGGAGCCCTCTTGGGGTTACTGATTCCCTCAAGCCACAGTATCCCTCATCTGCCTCTGTTGTGGATTCTGGTCTCTCCTCCGGGAGGGGGCAGCGCTGCAGATTCAGACCCACTGCTCCCACCTGCCAGTCCTGTTCTTAACCTTGCCCCTGTGCGAAATGGGTTCCTGGGCCAGAGCCATCTCTCCCTCATCAGAACTCATGAGGCGCCAAGCCACACGCTGAGCTGAGCTGGCCACTAAGAGGCAGAAGATGCAAAGCCCTTGCTTCGATCAGTGAGGTCTACAGAAGCCTCCACAGTGCCTTGCTGGGGAAGAGTTTGGCTGTCTGTGTTCCTGTTGCTTCCACCCCTTCCTGTGGGATGACTGGTCAGCAGCCTGGCTGGGTCTCAGGCCAGTCCTAGTGAGGAGGTGTCCATCTCACAGATGGTCCCAGCTGTGACCAATGTCCTGCTTACCCAGACCTGTGAGCTTTGCCCATCGCCAGCCAAACTGGACAGCAATGCAGGAAGTTAACGATAATCTTTTCTCCACATGGCATGAGCTTAGCTTCCACATTGCAAGCTGATCAACAGCCCGTGTTCCTTATCCCTCCGCTGAGACTATACCCTGCAGCTTTGAAATCCTCTTCCTTCCTCCCTTCAGGAAGAAAGGATGGTCCAGTGCTTGGGGTGTTGGCCTGCAAGCTATGAGCCTGGGGTTTGAAGCATCCTCCACCACAGACTCCTTGCTCTACATGCCTAGTCAGGAAGGGTCTTGAGGGACACCTCTCTTTAGAGAGCAACAGAGAGTCCTGTGGCACCTTATAGACTGACAGAAGTATTGGAGCATGAGCTTTCGTGGGTGAATACCCACTTCGTCAGATGCATGTGAGGTGGAGCCTGGCAGTTGCCAGACTTCACCTCCCAGGAACAGGCTTGTATTGGCCCTGCTGTGCAAAGAGTGATTGAGACTAGGTCTCCCTTCTCTCAGGGACTAACTTAATACAGAGCTCTTCCCTGGGCACGGGCGGGCGGGGGACTTGGCACTTACACCGCATGGTTCCATCCAAGGGGCTCAAAGCACCTTACCCAGTAGGGTAGGTGTCATCATCCTCATTTCATTAGATGTGAAACTGAGGCACGGAGAGATGAAATGACTCACTCAAGGTCACCCATGGCATCTATGGCAGAGCTGGGAATAGAATCCAAGCCTCCCGCCACCTAGTCCTGTGCCTGAGTCAGCAGGCCACCATTTATGAAACACTGTTCATCCAAAGATGCCCTGGGTTTGGGAAAGGGGTTGAAAGCTGGTTGGCAAGCTGTTGGCCACACAGCCCAGAACCACAGCCACTGCTGGGGTAGCAGGCAGCAGCGTGCACCAGCTGAGCCAGAACGTTAACCATGCACCTTTCCCTTGACGCTCCATGGGGAGTTGGGTAAGTGACACAATCCCTTTGCTTGATTTCCTACACCAGCCAGAAGTGGTGACAGTTTCTGAAATCTGGCACTTCTGGCAGCACAGTGGCCTCACCCTCTGCACTGGGGTTCAGTATGGACTTGGAGAGAAGAATACTGGGGCACTGGCATCACTTCTGATTGCAGCCTCAGCCGCCTTTGCCTGTCTCCCACTCACATGCTGCCCGGGCCTGGCTTAGCTCTCGATCTCCCAGCCTTGGGGGTGCGGCTGTGGGTCGTAGAACATCGTCTATGTCATGGAGTGAATAGATGAGCTAGATTTAGCTCCCCGAAGCTGTGGCCTGGGGCAGAGAGATGGCCTGAGATGGTGGTTTAAATACAAGTCGGGATTAGTTTCAGGTCTAATCTAGCCTAACCCTTCTCTCTGAGGAATGAGGAGAGTTCTGGGTTTCGCAGCCTCCCCAGTCTGTCCCACGGGCATATGTGGCAGCAGTTGTGATCTTGTAACTCACTGGTGGACATTTGCAGGTCCCCTGGGAGCTGTTCCAACTCCTGCTATGGCCAGTTGGCTTCTTAGCTCAAGCTGTAGGCACTCAAGAAATCCCCAGTTCAATCCTTAGCGTGGCAGCCAAGATGGCAAACACTAGCACAGCACCTGTCTCAGAAGCCCTGTTTCCACGACGACACTGACCTGTTGATACCGCTACCCTTGACGTGGCACTGAAAATGGTTGGAGTGCAGGTGTATCCTGTACAACTCCCTTCCGTCGCCCAGCCTGTACAATCCAGTTCTCTAGCAGACGCCAGCAGAGACAGGGCAGCTGAGACAAAGCTGAACACGTGGCCCTGCGTGAGACAGGGAGACAGATGGTCAGATCAGCCCTAGGCCTGTCCTGTCCTCAGAGCCTCCTGTGTTCACAATGGATGCTGAGTCCCACTGGTGAATGCCAGGGCGCTGGACACTTCTGCACTCTGGGGGCCCCTCACCACGGCATCGGGGTACCTCACAATCTCCTCCCCACACCCTGGGGAGGCAGGGCCGTGCTTTCCTAACTGCAGGAGCCGTTCCTCAGCAACCCCAGCACTGCCTTGGAAATATGGATGGGGGGTTTCCAGCTACTCTCAGCTTGGCCATGCCCCTTGTTTCTTTAACAGAATGAGCTGATGACCTTGGCATCCCCTTGGCTTTCCTAAAGCCCGTGGGTGAGACCCTCACCCCTCTGCCAGCCCCTTACGCCAGGTCAAAGGGCCAGCGCTGCCTCAAGGGGTCCTGTAGAAGTCCGTTGCTGGGAGAGGGGGTTCACCCCTCTCTGGGATGGCTGGAAGTCAGGCCGCCTCATTACCTGAGGTGACAACAACAGTTCTGGGCTCAGATCCTCAGGCAGGGGCTGAGCAAGAAGTTCAGCCTATACAAGGTAAGAGGCCCAGGCTTCTGGGCCTGAGCGTTGGGGTGAGGGGGAGACAGCCACCTGTGAGTGGGGTGGCAGGGGGGACGCAGGCCCACCCACTCCTCTGCGTCCCAGCCCAGGGCCCTAACAGCGGCAGGCAGCCCGCTGCTGTGTCAGTGGGGATCCAGGCCACAACACACTGACATTGGCTCTGGTTCTGCTGCAGCCAGACTAAGGTCAGCTGCCCCCGGGGCTACTTCCTGCCTCCCCCTCGGGGCTTACCTGGATCCTGGGGTCGTCCTCCGCAGGATGCAGGTGCATGGGTTCGTCCCAGCCGGCGCTGGAGGGTAGGTCCGGCAGCTCCCCCAGAAAGTCTGTCCAGGGTCACTTCGGTGACTCTTCTGGGTAGCAGGTGTGGTGCAGCTCCGGCAGCTCCTCTGGGTAGCGAGCCCGGGGAAGCTCCAGCCACTCCGGGCGGCTACCCTGGGTTGCAGGAGTCTCCCGGTCCTGAGCTCCCAGAGGCACGTCTGCTCACTCCAGCCGCTGGCATCTCACTGAGCTTGGAGGACCCGCCTTTATACTTCTGGGTCGGCGCCTGACCCTTTGCGGGGCGAGCTCCGCGCTCTTTAGCTCTGCCCAGTCCGGCCTCCGGCTGGGCTTGTCATCCTCCGGGGCGGCTGGGAGCCAGGCTGCCTCATTACAGGCCCCGAAAGCCCCACTTTGTGTGGGGGGAAGAAGTCCCGTGGTGCAGGCACTGAGGGCTACCTTGCATGCCTTGGTGTAGGGGGCACGCCAGGGGTGCCAGGGTGGTGGCACAGCTCACAGGAATGTGGCTATTTCAGGCAGCACTGTACTCAATGGGCTACCCAATGTTCTTGTGTTTCTCTGCAACTCCATCTGGTGATGAAATGGCGCTTTGGCTAGCACTGCCTCCTGAGGCACATAGATCTCTGCATGTGGGACCACTGCCCAGAGCAGTTTCAAGCTGAGCCAAGGGTTAATTGGGGGTGGGGGACAGGATTTTGTTTCAGTGACAGTGGAACAGAATGGGCCAAATTCAGCCTCAGCGTAGGTGGACTCAGCATCATTGCAGTCATTGGCAGTGGCAAGCATTGAAAGGAGGATGAAATTGGCCTGATCTACCATCAAAGGATAAAAACAGCAAAATCAGGACTATGTCAGAGAAGGGTCGGGAAAGCACTGCCAGGCCCAGATGGACCTGCCTTCTAGGACAGCTCTGGGATCTAGAAGCTGTGATGGGGCAAGGCCAGATGGCTACAGTAAAGTACTGAGAAACAGGTACGTTAGCCCCAGGCTAAACAAATCCCTAGTACCCTGGTAACCAAATGGCAGTTGCTCCAGGTTAATCAAGGCACCTGGAGCCAATTAAGATCTTTCTAGAAGGCAGTAGAGATAGCTACTTTAATTAGAACACCTGCAGCCAATCAAGGCAGGCTAATCAGGGC
>NC_133792.1:3154315-3353599 GCF_003597395.2 Chelonoidis abingdonii
GGAGTAGAGGGCGGGCCTGGGTTCCCCCCAAACCTCCCAACTCCTGATCAGACACAGGAGGAGCTGACTCAGACTGTGGGTTCCACAAGAAGGGAAGATCACTGAGGTGAACAAATCCGCCAATAAGCGCAGGACCCACCAAGATGGAGGAGGAACTTTGTCACAATGCTTAAACCAAGACTCAACCTTTGCAGACAGGTAGTAAGTGTGGCCCAAGTCAGCGCGAGCTCTTTGCTGTGGGGCTGTGTCGCTGGATCAGAGCTCGGGTTAGTGGGCGAGAGCACAGCTGGGAGACCTCGGGAAAGGCACTTATCCATTTGCAGCTCTGAAGTTGCTGGCGTGCAGGGAATCAGAAGCCAGGTGCGAAAGCTCCTCTCATTGAAATGGGAGCTTCCCCACTTGCTGTGAAGTGTGTTTTCTCCCCTCCTGCCCCCTGAAATGGTGACCTCTCCCACTCCAGTGAAATAGAAACTCCTCTTTGGCCAGAGAGACCGTGGTCCCCAACCCTCCGTTCTCTGCAAAGGGCTCTGTCAACGTGGCTCACGAGTGAGAACCAACCTGAGGGCAGGCTGCTGGGCACAAACCTACGCAGGGCAGGGCACAAACCCCAAACTGGTTGCGAGGTCTATACTTAGTTTTTTACCAACCATCTCTTAAGTGTAAACTCCTCAGGCACTACAACAGCCGTAGCGTGGAGCCACAGACCATCCCCTCGGTTACTCCAATCTGTCGCACCACCCAGGGGAGCCTGCCTTTGTGATAGATGGGCCCTTACACTAAAACCAACAACAATATTCAGCTTTCTTCCTGTCCCAAAGGACTAGCTACTTATCTTGGATCTCACATCAAAGACAACACTGTAAGAAATGATTTAAAAATGTATTAACTAGGACAAGGAAATGAAAGTTATTTACGAAGTTAAAGCGGGGAAACATACAGACACATGTGAGTTACAATATTAAGTTTCAAAAGATAATAGAAGCTTCTGTAATAAGCAGGCTTTATATGTCCCTTAGGGCTAATCCAGGCTAAACACTGCGGAGCTCTTACTTATGCCAGGAAAACCTTGCCCTCGAGAGTCCAAGCAGCACAGAGGTACGATTTCTCCTGTCAGGGATTTTTATTCCTTTTCTCTTTTCTCTGAACTTCCAGCTCAGCTGTTGGGAGGAAGTCACTTCCACATCTCCTCTTCATGGGGAAAACAATCAAAAAAGTCTTTTATGCTCTGATGCTCCATAACAGTTCCTCTGGTATTGATGGGTCTTCTCTGCACCTTCTGTTGTAGGTCAGCATTTCACACTAATTAATGTCTCTCCTGTCTGGTGCTTTCCACCACTACAGAGGCTTCTACCACAAATGCTCAAATATTACCTTACAGCACAGGACACAGATGTTAGAAATGAGATTACTTCCAACAGCAACTCACAAGCACCCAATAAAGTCTAAACACGCAGCTCGGTTTTTATATTGGTTAGACCTATTTTAACAATAGTAACACACAGGCAGGGCCGTCCTTACCCACACACAAAGTACACTGCTGTGTTGGCCACCAGGAAATTAGGGGCACCAAATTGCCCCAGATTTCCTGGTGCCCTATACAGCTGTGTGCTGCTCCAGCAGCCAGCCCAATCCCCTGCCCCCGCCACCCCTTCCCCAAAGCCCCTGCCCCTGCTCCACTCCCACTGAGCAACATCCTGGGGGACTGCAGCAGGGGTTGAGCCCACCCTGCACTCACCGGGTGGCAGGAAGTGGAGGGACCCAGCACCAGCCCCAGCCCGCTACGCTATGCTGGCTCCCAGCCGTGCTGCTGGTGAGTGCTGGGGGCTGGTTCCCCCATTCACCAAGCCTGCTCCTTCCCCCCCACTGAGGCCTGAGCCAGCTGCATAGGGCACCAAAGTGTCTAAGGACGGCCCTGCACACAGATGAGCCTGACTCAGTCCAGCTAAGCATTTGTCAATTTCCACGTGAGGCATGGGGACCTTGGCATAAATTGGCACCTGGCTTGCCAGCAGCACAGGCTCCCTGCAGAGATTCCACCTGCACTCCTTGGCACTGGCGCATTCCTTGCCTCCTCCACTGTCATCACCCTGCCAGCTGCTGCCTCTTGGTTCCCCTTAAACCTTGGGGAGAACAGCTAAGTCCCCAACCAGGGCTAGAGCTGGGCTCATAATCAAGTGAGAGTTATTTGTTGGGCAGATCTCAGCCCGCTCTGAGTTTGCAAATTTTTACTGGGCAGGCCGGGAATGCCCAGGGCTGCCCGGCATGGGGCGCAAGTGGGGCAATTTGCCCCAGGCCCTGGGCCCCACAGGGGCCCCCACGAGAATATAGTACTCTATAGTATTGCAACTTTTTTTTATGGAAGGGGCCCCCGAAATTGCTTTGCCCCAGGCCCCCTGAATCCGCTGGGCAGGCCAGGAATGCCCTGCTAGTGCCTGCAGGCCTGATTTATGTTTGCTAGCTGGGCGCATAGCTGTGCATTGGGGAGCTCAGGCAGCACATTCTTCCCTCGCCAGCTCTGCTTATCTTATCAAGAGGTCTCATGATTTTTAGTGTCTTTTTTCAAGCCCCAAATCCTGGAATGAGGGAATTACAGGAAACTCTCGCTCTCAGTAAAAAAAACAGCATGTTTTGAGCCCTCTGGCAGTGAAATGCTTGTAACTGTGATGCGAGTGCTCCCACAAAGGTCCCAAGCCTGGAAGGCAAAGGGAAAGAACCCAACTGCTTTCAAAACATCTTATGATTGTTAAGCCGCTTCCATGGTTCTGGGAGCCCTGAGTTGTGATTTCTGAATGTCTGAGGCTGGCCACGCAGATGGCACAGGGTGCCTAGTGCTAACACACACTGGCTCAGTGAACTCGAAGTCACCTCCCGTGACGCTCACTTCATACAGATGGGGGTCCTGCCCATGGACGTGCTGGCTGGCCAGCCAGCTGGAAGCCCATGCCCTGGGGATGCAAATATAGCCAACTCAGAGTGTCCCCTCTAATGGCGATTGGGCCATGTAAGGTTGGCTATGGCTATGGCTATGAAAGCAGAGTCTTTTAGCTCAGGCAGTACAGAGTGAAGCTTGTAGAGCCTAGAGGTCGGAGGTTCCATTCTAGCTGCTGAGGGTCCAGGCTAACCCCAGTGTTATCAAGTGACCGAGTCTGAGTGACCAGCTCTGTCTGCTCCGAGAAGGGGAACAACAGAGACTGATTTCACATACACACCTGGAGACAAAGGGTTCTGTGTTGCTTCCTATTTCAGTGGGGCTTAAGCCAACCCAGAATCCTAATGCTCCGCTGTCCAACCTGCTAGCTCAGGAACTAAAGAGCCTTTTCTTCGTTGGGGCTCTCGGAGAACAAGTTTTTCAGCCATGGCTCAGCAATTAGACAAACCAGCTAATGCTGTCACCTGATACCCCCAATTGTTATATCACGCTGCTGTTGCACAACCTGTTATGTAAAGGGTGGGCTGGGTTAGGTGGTTAATTGTGGCTGGTGTCCTGGCTCCCAGTGGGCCCTTTGCAGAGGGATATAAAGTCCGGTGCCCCATGGGAGCTGGCACATACCTTCCAGTACTCCCCAGGTTCGCCATCCATGCAGAGAAGAGAGGGAACAGTCGTGAAGATGATGACCATGCTGCTGAGCCTTACGCTGTCTCTGTTCGGTGCGTTCCAGGCCCGAGCTGAGGTCCCCGTGCAGCCAGACTTCGATGCTGCCAAGGTAACATCCAACAGTTCTTGGTGGCAGAGTGAATGTTCACTCTCACGATGCGAGGAAGTCCCTCTTCTGTTACTGGGATAGGCGAAGAGCCATGGAGCAGGCTTCCCCAGGCTGCTGGGCTGGCTTATGGTCTAGTTTGGGCTCACAGGCAGCTCCACCAAGATATGTCAGTAATGGCCTGCAGCACCTCTGCTGTTTCAGCCTGGGACCTCAAGTCCCTCCTCCCATAGCCCCCAAGCCTGATCGGCAGCACCTCCCTGCTAGCCCAGGCAAGTTCCCCCGGGGGCTCTGGGCATGCAGCTCCATGCCATTCCAATCCTGGGTGCTCCTGCAGCTTTGCCCATGCTCTTCTGGCACCCTCGGGCCAAATCCTGAGCTCTTGAGTCCAGGCCAACCCCTTTGATTGCAGTCTCTTTCCCAGGCAAGCACTAAGTAAAAACTTAGTAAGGATTTCTGGATTTGGCCTCCTGTTATTTCTGTCCCACCCCGCAACTCTGCCAGGGCACGGCAGAGCTGGACACCAGCAGAGCTAGTCCATTCAAAGACTGGCTCTCCAGGGGCACCATTAGGAGAACACATTGCCCCGGTATGATGCTGCCTTGACTCTCTGGAGCTGGGGGGAGGATAGAGAGACACCCAGGCAGTGTCCAGTCCCCCCTTCCTCCTGTACTAAACCTGTAAAGGGTGAGTTGATACACACTGAACCCCAACCTACCCCTAGTTGGAGGGAGCAGCTACTCCAGCTCTTGTGTCCTCACGCTTCTTCTGAATCAAACATTAAAGCTTCTTTCTGGATCACTTAAGCAGGGGGCACAATGCTTCAGGGAGTGGAGTGATGCAAGCCAAGATCTGGTTGTAGCCCGGTAGGGTGCGAGGCCTTTCACCTCTAGGGCAGTGGTTCGAGTCTGCTCCAGCGTGGTTGTCCCTGGAAGTCTGACGACCGTGGAAAGTGGGTTGGTCCATCTCCCCAGTGGTCAGACCCAGCAGCTGCAGAGGGATACCCCTGGTGGGCCTCACCCACAGGGAGGCTTCACACTCCTTCCAGCTTCGCTTCCCAAATAAGGGGTGGATTTGAGAAAAGAGCAGAGAATAGCTGGGGCTCTCCGGAGCTGTCACCTCGCAGGTCAGCCCACTTGTGGGGAGTGGATGGCTCACCCCGAGTCAGTTGGTTTACTCAGGATGCTAGCTTGAGTCAGAGCACCTGGACCTGCTGAAGCCTCTGACTGTGCTTTGTAGAGTCCTTGGCCAGATCCGGCTCTCCACTGGCACCTGCATGAATCGGGATCAGTGTCACTCGGCTGAGTCCTGTAGACAGGGTTTTTTGCATCCCCAAGCAAAAAAATTTTGGCTGGCCCCCATCCCAGCCCTGGGCTCTCCTCAGCAACCCCTGCTGCCCCAGCCCTGGGCTCTCCCCTCTACACACCCCATGCCGCCCCTGCCCTGGGCTCCCCCCCACCCAATCCCACCCGCACCTCCTGCCACCCCAGCCCTGGGCTCCCCCCTCACCTCCAGCTGGTCTGGCGCTGGCAGGGTCAGGGTAAGCAACGGGACTCCCGGACTGCATCTCACCCCAGGGTCCCTCCAGCCAGGGCTCCCGCCTCCAGGACCGGCTGGGACCTAGGAGGGCAGAGCCAGGGGACTACCCCAGCAGGGGGCTGAGGAGCTGGGAGAGAGTAGCCCCAAAGGGAGCAGAGCCCCGGAGAGCGGAAGCAGGCCCCACACGGCAGTGCCCCACCCTCTATGACCCTGCTGCTGCTGCTACTTCTGGCCACCCTGCTGCAGTCCCTGGGCAGCTCAGTCCGCTTTGCCCAGCCCCGCCTGTGGGGTTGGGGGGGGGCAGCCACACCTGCAGGTGACTCCGTGTGACCCGTGGGGCTGCCTCCAGCCCAAGTGTCCCCCTCTTGGAGCCTGCCCGGCCCAGCCACAAGGTGCAGGTGCTGCTCCCCTGCGGCACGAACTGCAGCGGCCCCAGGGCACCCCCCACGCATGACGCGCTGCTGCTGCCAGGGCCAGCTCTAGGCTTTTGCCAGTGGAATTAAAAAAAAAAAAATTGGCCAGAAAGCCACCCCTGGAAATGTGCCGCCCCTGGAAATGTGCAGCCCCAAGCACGTGCCTTGGGGGAACTGCTGCCCTGCACCCCTGTGCAAAGCACCAGCACACAGCCAAGGCTCTAATTCACCTCTGGCCTCCCTCCCAAACAGCACTGCCAAGCCAGCTGGAGTGGCTCCTGCCCATGTCAATGGATGCCAGCCTAGGGCAGACTGGTTAGAAGCAGGGCACAAACCCCAGCCTGGGTGTATGTTCTATAAATAGATTTCACCCACCAAATATCAAGTGTGAACTGCTCAGGCACTATAACAGCCGCAGCACCGAGTCAGACAGTCCCTTTGGGCACGCTGGTTTAGCTTCCCTTTGTCAGATAGTCCCTTACATCAAAACTCACAACAATAGGGAAGCTACGCCCAGTCCCAAAGGACCAGTCACTCACCCCAGGTCAATCGCACCCCAGATCTCTAACCAAAGACAACACTTGTAACCGAGCATATAATAAACTAACTAAATTCTAACATTCAAAAACCCGTAGGAGAACAATCTCCCTGGACACTCAGTTACAGACCTAAAAGTGGCAGTTCTTCAACAAAAAAACTTCAAAAACGGACTCCAACAAGAAACTGCAGAACTGGAATTAATTTGCAAACTGGACACCATCAAATTAGGCCTGAATAAAGACTAGGAGTGGCTGGGTCACTACAAAAACTAATTTCCCCCCTGCTGATTCCCACATCTTCTTGTCAACTGTTTGAAATGGGCCACCTTGGTTGCATTGGCCTCATTAGTACTACAAAAGTGATTTTCCCTCCCTTGGTATTCACCCCTTCTTGGCAACTGTTGAGAATAGGCCACTTCCACCTTAATTGAATTGGCTCATTAGCACTTACCCCCCAGTTGTTAAGGCAACTCCCATCTTTTCATGTGCTGTGTATTTATATCTGCCTACTGTATTTTTCACTCCATGCATCTGATGAAGTGGGTTTTAGCCCACGAAAGCTTATGCCCAAATAAATTAGTTAGTCTCTAAGGTGCCACAAGGACTCCTCGTTCTTTTTGCAGATACAGATTAACACGACTGCCCCTCTGAAACCTGTACTTTGTGTCTGTTACTCAGGAGCAAACACATCTGAAATACAGGTGCTGGTGCATAGTCAATATTCATAACTTCAGATACAAAAATGATACATGCATGCAAATAAGATAATCATATTCAGCTAACCATAACTTTGACATTGACACCTCCCATGACATGTTTTGTAGAAGATGCATCATAATTATATCATAATCCTATCACTGTGGTGGATATGGGGTGCAGAGTGTCGCAGGGATACTGCTGCTGACCTGTGTAATGTGCTTTGGAAGATAAGAGCTGTCACAATGAGTAACAAACAGAAGTAAGGTTTTGGGTGCCATTCCTGGGTGCAGGGTCCTGGCTGGTCCAGCACACTGAGCTGAGGGCTGCAGCTGGCAGGACAGGGGTGGTGATGCCTTTTCCAAGTTCTCATCCAAAACACTATACTGCAGTTCTCAGGGATGTGGCACATCATGGCAGCAGTGTCGAACTGCCCAATCTTCCAGAGCATGAAGGACTTGATGAAGACATCTGCAGCCATCATTACCGTCACGCCAGAGGACAATCTGCGTTTCAAAATTGGCTTCCCCTTGTAAGTGGTTGTAACATGCTGGCCTGGCCTAGGCCTGCCTGTCTCCCCTTACTGGCCATGCCCAGTAACTACAGTGGTTGGCAGCATCTGCAGAGCATTTATCTAGCTCAGCAGTTCTCAAACTGTGGGTGGGGACCCCAAAGTCATGATTTCATTTTAATGGGGTCACCAGGGCCAGCATTAGACCTGCTGGGACCCAGGGCTGAAGTTGAAGCCTAAGCTCCACCCTCACCTGGGGCGATGGGGCTCGGTCTGTGGCCCCTTCTCTCCCCACCTGGGGCAACGGGGCTCGGGCTCTGCCCACCCCGCACCCTCCCCCCACACCCTAGGTCACGCAGTAACTTTGTTGTAAGAAGGAGGTTGCGGTCCAGTTTGAGAACCCTGCTTTCTAGCTCCATGGCAGAGGGCTGTGGAGCTGAAGTTACCGTGTGCTCTCCTCACTGGGCACCATGGGTCACTCCCTGACATGGGACATGGCCATAGCGGGATTCTTCTGCCAGTGAACAGGAATTTGGACAGTAAAATTCCACAAATGAAAATCTCCACTAAATTTCCCTGCACCCCTCTGGTCAGGACAGGCTCACCCACCCACCCCTGGCAATGCCACGTCCTCTCCCCCAGTTAGGATGAGCTTACATCCCCCCCACCAATGCCACATCCACTCCCCACATCCAGGATGGGATCTTACTCCCAATGATGCCATGTCCCCTCCCCCAGCTGGGACAGGCTCACCTCCAGCAATGTCACATCCCCTTCCCATAGCCAGGACAGGCTCACTCTCCCGCCCTCCAATCTCAGCACTGCCACGTCCCCTCCCCACACGTGGGATGGTCTCACACCCACCCCCAGCACTGCCATGTCCTCTCCCCCTGCTGGAACAGGCTCATGCTCACCCCCAGCAGTGCCATGTCCCCTCCCCAGGTCAGGATGGGCTCACTCCTCACTCAGGTGATGCCACGTGGTCTGGATGTCTCACATTCTGGTTTAACATGAGCTTGTTTTGTCATTTGTTGTTTTTCAGGCAAGACGGATGTAAGAAAATTGATCTGGTCTTTGAGAAGACTGGGCAGCTGGGTCACTACACGAATTCGCGTACGTCCTGGGTGGCTGGTGCTCTCCACGCTGGCCAGCACAGGGGGCAGGGCACAGGGGCAGGGGGCTCATGGCTCAGTCACATGCCTTTGCTGCTTATTATTCATATATTTTTCAAAGAGCTCCTGGGTCAACTGCCAAGGGCCAAATGGTGCCCAGAGCCAGTGCCATGGTTTGGGCATGACACGCGGCTGCACTGCCTTAGGGGAAGCTATGGGGGAGCCATACTGTAGGGCGGAACAATCCTGCCCAAGCTCCCCAGCATCCAGGGGAGCGCCCCTTGAAGAGGCCACAATGAGGACACTATGGCTGTCCTGAGAGAGAGGTGAGGAACAGGACTCCCTCCCACCTCCTTGCTCTGCCTCCCCCCAGAGATGCCGGTGCTAGGGGTGGGGAGGTCAGTCCCAGCAATCCCTTTGCTTCCAGCTGGTGATTATTGCCTCAGTGTTGTTTATTTGACCTGGACCCATCACCTGACAAGAGGTGAAGTTCTCAGGATGATTCATGTTGTCATTACTGAGTGTGTAAAGGGTGTATGTGCAACTACGTGCTGAGCTTGCAAGCCCAGTTACCACAACTGTGTGTGCAAATTAGAGCCGTGCCCAGGCAAATGACCAGAACCAGCCATTTGCAGAAGGTTCCCCGATCTGTGCCTTCAGTCCTAGCACCTGCACAGGCAAACTGCACACCTGGTCACATGCTTCTGTTCAAAGCCAGTCTAGTCGTTTGCAGGAGCAGGGCCAGAGGATCTTTTTGGATCAGGTTGGCCTGAGCCAATGGGAGAAGCAGCCATAAGACACAGCTGTGATCTCCTTGGTTTCAGCGCATGCCATCCAGCACAGGTGAGGTGGGAGAAACTGGCACTGGCAGGGCTGGCCGGTGGAACGTGCCCCCTCTGGGCTCCCATGGGGTTCGAGGTTTATTAGGAGTATGTGGGGATACTCCCACGTAGCAATTGCCCAAGCTCTGATCCAAAATACTGCAGCAAAGAGCCATGTGCAAAGCACCAGGACTCACACTAAGAATATTTAGCCCTTATGTGGGTGTCTTCTGCAGTAGATCTGAGAGTGCTTTACAGAGGAGGTGGGTATCATTATCCCTCTTTTACACATGGGGGAACTGAGGCACAAATGGACTTGCCCAAGCTCACCCAGCAGCAGACCCAGGTCTTCTGAGCCCCAGTCCAGTGCTCTCTCCCCTAGGCCACACTGCCCCTCTTGCAGCTGTTGAGTGGTAGTTGGGGAAGAAAGGGAGGATCTGACACTGCAGTATCTGGCTATCACCTGTTTCTGTCCACAGAGATGGGCAAGCAGGACATGCGTGTGGTGGCGACGGACTACACCAACTACGCCATTGTGTACACCTTCAAGGACGATGACGGGAAGAGCAGCACCACCCTGCAGCTCTACAGTAGGTGATGGGAGAAGGGGACGTGGCCCACACACTGCAGGAGGAAACAACACTGAGATGAGGCAGGATTGGTGAAGCTCCCAGCAGCTGAGCTGTCCCCCCAACACCTGGCCGAGGCAGGATTCCTGGCCTCTCTGTCCAGCATCACAATTCAAGCATCTGCACTTAGTTGCCTGTCTGAGTAAAGCCCTGGCCCCTGCAGAAGCTTCCGTGTATTTTATCGTGTGAGCTCAGCTGGGAGACCTGGGTGTGCCCATCACTGGGGCCATTAGCCTGTTCCGCGGAGCTTGGGCAATGGCTGGACCAGACAGCGAACCCTGTCCCAAGGCCCACTCATGGGGCAAGCAAAAACCACTAGTTTAGAGCTGAGGTGGCTGTTGAGCAGAGAGCAGCAAACTGACCAAACCCTTGGGACAGGGGTAGCTTTAGTTCTGGTCACAAGTGACCCATGAGCAGCTTACGAGTTTTTCAGCTGTATTTGCTGCTTGAAATTGGCTGATGAACCATTTCCATGGAGAGGCCTTGGTCTGCCTTTTGCATGAGCAGTGTGTTGTGTTCAGTATTCAGAAAGGTACCCAGCACCTCTGGTGACTTCAGCTCCTCAAGTGATGGGGCTAGCTAGATGGGGGAGTATGGAGATAGAGAATTGAGCCCTGTTGACTAGCTTCGACTGGATTCCAGCCACACCGATTGATTTCTATTATGGGCTGAAGGGAACTTGGAAATGTTCCCGTGACTATTTTCTAATAGTTGCTGTTTTGTAAACATTGGTGCCAGCAAACTCTTTCCCTAGACTATTCCTGAGAGCCAATCCTGAGGGCACAGCGGCATTGCCACATCCCAAGGGCATGCTGACACAACCCAAGCAAAGGGAAGTGTTTTTACCAACAGCCATGTTTCAGTGGTGCCTGCTCCCGCTAACTGCTGGGTGAATACTGGAAACCACGGAGATCCTGTAATAGGTCTGTTTGTTGGCAGCATGGCCCATCATGCAGGGTTTCATTGTTCAATACATCAAAGCTTAGGACTATTCAAGGGTCCAGAACACATTCCTCTCTTCAACCATCTAGCCGATCCTATATTCACACAACTGCCTCTCCGTCCATCTCATTCTCTCACTCTCCTGGCATATGGTCTGTCATCATTTGATCAGTCCTCGGTTTGTCCATCCAGCTGCAAAGGAACCATGTCACGTGCTTTCACAAGGGTTGAGCTGGAGAGATTTGCTTTAATTCTGATCTCTGGATGCAGGTAGAATTCAGGAGGTGAACCCTGAGGCCATGAAGATATTCAAGGAGCTCTACCCACCCATGGGCCTCACCGATAACATGCTGGTCATCCTCCCAAAGTCAGGTAAATGCCACCGGGCACCGGATTCATTTATACCTGCACTGTCAGGCTTGGACTCTATTCAACTGCACTGCTCACAAAACAGTGACCCTGCCGGGACTCAGGTTCTTCTGCCTATGGAGTTTTGGTAGTTCCAATAATTTTCTTAGCTGACAAGAGGCTCAGGAAGCTGCAAGGTGATTCTGCAACACTCACACCTCTCTCTTTCTTTTGACAGATGAATGTGTCAAGGCCCTCAGGTGAGTTGATTGCTTACTCTGCCAGGGTTCCTGCAGTGGGTTCCGGCTGGTCTCTGCACTGAACAAGGCCTGCTTCACATGCAGAACTCAATGCGTGTTGCTGAGAAGCACACAGGCTGGTCCTCTGCCCATCAGTGAGACATCACTTTACATCAGCCCTCTCTGTGCCAGAGGCACCCAGGAGAGCTGGGTGGAAAAGGGGCGGAAAATTTCACATTTTTGGCTAAACATTCTGACAGGCCACTGCGGTGTCTCATGGGAGTTGTAGTTTGAGTGTCTCATGACCCCGTTGTAGTCTACCCCCTGGGCTCCCCAGTTGGTCTGCATCTCTCTGATGCACCGCAGTCTTTCCTCTCAGTCAAGAGAGGCTGTGCGTCATGGGAGATGAAGTCCAGCAAGGGCGATGGATGAGAGAGGCCCAGAGAGTCACATGACCCTCCTCATACACTGGGGAAGGGCCAGCAACCAAGGGGGCCCAAGCTGGAAGGGAAGAGGCAGGGCCAGAGCATCTCTTCTTCTGGCCATGCTGGCGGGCGGCTGCACTCTCCCATGCTGCCTGGCGGGGACGCTGCCCAGCACAGCACAGGGGGACAGAGCCCCTCCTGCCAGGTAACATGGGATGGGGAAAGGACGGAATGGGGAGAGCATGGGGACCCCAGGATGGGGGTGGGGTGGGGAGGAGACACGTAGGGGTGTCACATGGTGAGGCCATGTGCCCCCCCTTTGGCTGGTACCCCCTTTGTATCCCTTCCCACTAGTTGCCACCAGCTGGATACCCAGCTCAAAGTGGAGAATAGGTACATGAGGCACCTGGACTACAACTCCCATGAGGCACAGTGTCAGCATTTCTGAATGGAAAGTTATTATTTTTATGCAAAAAGTGGAAATTTCCACACAAAAGCAGGTTTTGGGGGGGGGGGGGATTTTGTTTAATCAAAAGCTGAATTTTACATCCGAAACAGTTCTGATGAATAATTTTGGAAGCCCCTAGTGCCCAAACTTCCTAGCTACCCTCCTCCCAGGCCCATAGATAGGGCCTACCAAATTCATGGCCATGAAAAATGCATCACAGACCATGAAATCTGGTCCCTGCCCCCCATGAAATCAAGTCTGTTGTGTGCTTTTACCCTGTTGTATACAGATTACATGCGGGGGAGACCAGTGTTTCTCAAATTGGGGGTCCTGACCCAAAAGGGAGTTTCGGGGGGTGGGGGGGCACAAGGTTATTTTAGGAGGAGTCGCAGTATTGCCACCCTGATTTCTGCGCTGCCTTCAGAGCTGGGTGGCCAGGGAGTGGTGGCTGCTGACTGAGGGCCCAGTCCCCAGCAGGCAGCACCACAGAAGTAAGGGTGGCAATAGCACACCAGGCCATGCTGACTTCTGCGCTGCTGCTGGCCAAGGCTCTGCCTTCAGCTCCAGCTGCCCAGCTCTGAAGGCAGCGTATAAGTAAGGGTGGCAATAGCACACCAGGCCATGCTGACTTCTGCGCTGCTGCTGGCCAAGGCTCTGCCTTCAGCTCCAGCTGCCCAGCTCTGAAGGCAGCACTGCCGCCAGCAGCAGCGCAGAAGTAAGGGTAGCAGAACCGCAACCTTCGCTGCTATATTCTTGCAACCACTCACGACTCCTTTTTGGGTCAGGACTCCCTGCAATTACAACACTGTGAAATTTCAGATTTAAATAGCTGAAATCATGAAATTTATGATTTTTAAAATCCTATGGCCATGAAATTGACCAAAATGGACCATGAATTTGGTAGGGCCCTACCCATAGCCCAACCTGGGAAACTCTCCCAGCATCCCTGGGCTTGGATCAAGTGAAGGACAGGGTTGTCTCTGGTCTGGTTATTCCAAGCCCTGTTCTGGATACAGAATGGGATGCAAGAAGCAAAAGGCAACCACAGTTCTGTAGACTTCACTGGAGTAACCATCAGCACGGGACTTTCACCAGCATGGGATCTGGCCAGAGCCTCAGCGCTGGTCGTTCAGTGCTTGGCACAGGTTGGAGGAGAAAGGAGGCTCTAACTCTCTGGACACGGGATGAGGATATGCCCAGAACGAGATCTACAGATAAACAGCACTAGGCATTAGAATGATGATGGGCATGGGGTGGGGAGGAGGTTCTTTACACCCTTCCAATCACAGAAATCCAGGACTGGATCCCATTGCAGCCTTGCTGGGTGGGTTTGGGGCCTGGGGTGGGGGCTATGCTTCACAAGCAGAGGGGTGTAATTGGGATCCATTGACCCCAGGGCCAAAATGCCTGTGCTGGTCATTGGTGACTGCGGATTGGCACCACTGCACCTGTGATGTGAGTGTCTCAGCTAACCAGCACCTGGGGATTTCTCAGCTGGGCTAATGAACCCTGGTGCCAGCTGTGCGCCTGCCTGTCCATCCCATAACCAGTCTTCATCTGTTACTCTCTTACAGCAGTTAAGAAGGACCCATCAGCTGCAGCTCCTCCAGCTCCAACTGATGGCAGAAGCGTCAGTGTTCCAGAAATCCAGGCTGTTGCTTCGTCCCTCACCCTTCTCTCCTCCTCTGCGGTGATTTGCTCTGTCTTGCTGCACTTGCGGTCTGGGCTCTGCTGGACTTGCTGCTTCACGAGGGGTTTTCTCTTCTCCCTGCTAAATAAAGATTCAGAAGCTGCCCCCAGAGCTTGGAGTGTTTGTCTGGGGACCTCGTGGGAATCCCTGGAGTCTGCACTGGGTTCTAGACCCCAAGGATAATTCTCCATACTGGGGCACTGGAGTGACCTTTAAAGGGGCCTCTTCCCCCTCCACAAGGCAGCCTTTGGACACATTCCCTGGGCCAGTTGGTAAGTCTGAGTCACAGACACATTAGAACCCATGGAGTGAATAATGGGGAGCAGGCTCCCCCCTCCAGTCCAATTTACTGCAGTGAATCCCAACCCAGGCTTCTGATCTGCCAGAAAAAGCAGTGCCAGGTGGGGCTGGCGCGGGATGCACCTGAGACTTGGGGTGGAGTGGTCAAGGCCCAGATGCAGGAGGGGAGGGAGGGGGCTGGATGGGGGCAGGTGGGGGCTGGAGCTGGCCCACATGTTGCTGACCTCACCCTGCCAGGCTGTGGCCTGCGGAGGAGGAGGAGCTCTGCACAAGGCAGGACTCTGGCTGGTCAGCAGGCACCTTCCCCAGCCTGCCAGCAGCAGGAGAGGCAGCTGAGCCCAACACCTGCCCCATGAGCGCAATGCCCTGCTCTCCAGTCCAGAGCCACCCCTGGCTCCCCAGAGTAAGTGCGCTCTGTTAATGCTCGAGCAACCATGCTGGCCAAAAGCTCCCGGCCCAGCAGGACCTGGTTCATTGCGCAGACCCATTGCAGGACCAGCAGCAAAGCCCCTGCATCCCCCTTACCCACCTTCCCCAGCATCCAGAATGTCAGGCACCCCCCGTCCCTGCATCCCATCACCCTGATCCCTGAGAGTTCTTGGCCCCTTCCTCGCAGTCCCATCTGCAGCCGCTGCCCCTTGCTGGAAAGCTCTTTTGCAGTAATCTGGGTCAAACAGTTCCCAGTGTGCAGTGCTATCTTGGAGAGGTTTCTGTTGTACACAGTTCCTGGAGTAATCCTGGTGCTTGTGCACATTTCCTCCATAACACATTTACACTGTTTGGCCTTTTTACTGTTGTACCTGAAAGGCTGCTTGTGGATGTTTTCAACCTCACAACATATTTCAGTACCACATACATGGTCAAACTTCATAACTTCACACAGCTGCTGGTTGGGTAGTTCCAGGGCTAGTGTTTGGGACGGTGGTGGGGAGGCACTGCTGATTGGGCCTGTACAGACTCGCCAGGATGATTTCAGCTCCTCATGTCCCTGGCCCATTTTGCAGCCATTCTCCACGCTGGGCAGTTTGGACTCCTCAGCTCTCCTACAAGGCTGGCTCAGCCCACTGCCCCTGTGGATCTTCTCAGCTCCCCTATAGCAATGGCTGTGCCCCAGGAACTCGCCTGTTTGGGGCACTTAGTGGTGCTTGTGCTGTGAAGCCCCTAAGCCCGGGAACTCTTGGCCCAGGAATCTACCAGCTCTGCCAGCAAAGCAAGTCGAGCTTCCAAATGTCAGGAGAAGAATAGTTGAGGAGGGGCAGCTGGGGGAATCATTAAACTCTCATGTCTGCTGAGGAGTGAATGAGCAGGTGTCTTGCTGCTCCTGTTCTCTGCATCTCACAGCTCTTCAAAGCTCTTCCCCAAGAGACATAATGATGTGAAGAGTGAGCAGAGGGAGCAATGGGCTGCCAGGCCCTTAGCATGAGGGGGGAGGTTACTGCTGTCCTCTGAGAAAAGTGAGGCGGGTGTTTGAAGAGCATCGGGGGTGTCCTCACCCTGGAACCATCCAGTAGGTGGGGAAAGGTGGTGGATTCCAAGGCAACGCCTGCTGGCCAGAAGCACTCGCCTGAGTCTCTGGCAGAGGAGAGTTAGTGATGCCTAGAGAAAGGGCAACTCCATTCAAAAGAGAGAAACCACCACGACCCCCCAGGTAACCGGATGGCAGAGAGTGGTGCTGAAATACACCAGAACACTCCCAGCAGGAAGGAAGACTGGATTTAAACAGCCTGTACAAATGTCAGTTATGAGAGATGGGCCTCAGCAGAAGCTGGACTCCATAGCTCCAGCTGTGGGAGGTCAATGCTGCCCAAAGGGTCCTGTCCTTGGGTGCCTCAACAAACAGCTCAGTAGCCCCCCAAACCCTCAGGCAGAATTTTGCCCTCTGCAAAGGGCTGGAGCAAGGGATGTGCATCAAAGAAGGCCCTAAGTCCTGTTTGGAAGAGTTAAGTGGGAGCCAAGTGCTGCCAGGCCTTGCAGTGCATGGGCCTCATGCTACCTGCACAGGGGTGAATTTCATGCAGGCGAGTGGACTTGGCGATGTGTTGGCAGGAGGCAGAGGACATTGTCTCCCAGAGCTATTAGGGTGCTGTGGAGGCTGGCACCCAAGATTTGGGCTTCTCCATGGAGCAGCATCTGGCAAAGTCAGTGACTTCCAGAAAGGCTGAATTCATATGGGAGGCAGAAATGAGTCTGAGTTCGCTCCTTTGGGCTGGCATGCAGAACATACAGTGTAGGATAAGGTTCCTGGAATGGGTTTTGTCTGAACCTCTTTAATTTGGGGATCTCCAGTCCTCACCAGGCCCTGCCAAAATCCCGGAACAGCCAAGGAAAGGGAAGAACAAGGCGAGGCCCATTTTCCTTTCACTGTCACCTGGAAAAGAATCCTTGGAATTTTCCAACTTAAACACCGTGCAAATGTCCAGTGGGGCTTAAACCAAGCTATCCTCCCTCCAGGGGCGGCTCCAGGCCCCAGCACGCCAAGCGCTTGCTTGGGGTGGCGAGCCGCAGGGGGCGCTCTGCCAGTCGCCGGGAGGGCAGAAGGCAGGGTGCCTTCGGCAGCTTGCCTACGGAGGGTCCGCTGGTCCCGCGGCTCTGGTGGACCTCCCGTAGGCAAGCCTGTGGAGGGTCCGCTGGTCCCGCGGCTCCGGTGGACCTCCTGCAGGCGTGCCTGTGGAGGGTCCACTCGTCCCGTGGCTTCGGTGGAGTCGTGGGACCAGCGGACCCTCCGCAGGCACGCCTGCGGGAGGTCCACTGGAGCCATGGGACCGGCGACCGGCAGAGTGCCCCCCATGGCATGCTGCCGTGCTTGGGGCGGTGAAATGTCTAGAGCTGCCCGCCTCCCTCTGCCCCCTGCTTCCCCTTGGGATCTGAAGAGACCGTCCTCTGTGCATTGAGTATGAGAACATTCACTGCGGTGTGATTAGAAACACCGCCTCAGCTGATGTCAACAATCACTCTCTTATCTCCAATGTTGCACAACCAGTGAGTGGCAGATTGGTCGGTGGGTGAGCAGAGAGGGAGTGACTCTGACACCTGCTTTGGTTCTATAAAGCCAGGAGTTCTGAAGGAGTTGGTATCTTCCTTGGAGACCTTGCCACATTTCCCAGTCTTTGCTGAGACCTGAGAGGGGATGACTGCAAGATGAAGGTTGTGCTGCTGAGCCTGTGGCTGCCCCTGCTCTGCTTGAGTCATGCTGAAGCTCAGGACACATTGTTCAAGGAGCAAGAGAAGGTAACATACCTAGTTCTAGGGATGGGAAGGGAGCACTTACCAAGATCTGATTGTTCTGGCTAAGCATAGAGCAAGCATCATTGCACCCCATCCAGGTGCTGGGGAGAGGATGGAGATGTATGCACCCTTGATTCATCTGCAGCCCCAGCTGAAGCCATCCAAGCAGCACACTATACAACAGCTTCCTTTAATGCTCTCTGCTTATTCCTGCCTTTGGTCCCAGTGTCAGATCCTTGTGCTCAATAGGAGGATCATCAAATCACTGAATATCAGGAGGGCATCTAGTCCAACCCCCTGCTCAAAGCAGGACCAATCCCCAGACAGATTTCTGACCTAGGTCCCTAAATGGCCCCCTCAAGGATTGAACTCACCACCTGAGTTTAGCAGGCCAATGCTCAAACCATTGAGTTATCCCTCCTCCCCCCACATTCCTCTCTTCTGCAGACTGAACAATTGCAGTTTCCTCAGCTTCTCCTCATAAGTCATGTGCTCCAGCTCCCTAATCATTTTTGTTGCTGGACTCTTTCCAATTTTTCCACATCCTTCTTGTAGTGTGGGGCCCAAAACTGGACACAGTACTCCGGATGAGGCCTCACCAATGTCAAATAGAGGGGAATGATCACGTCCCTCAATCTGCTGGCAATGCTCCTACTTATACAGCCCAAAATGCCATTAGCCTTCTTGGGCTGTATAAGTAGGGGCATGGGGTTGGGGTGAGTGAAGCATAGAGGCTCCATTTAATCATGGTGGCTCGGCTACAGAAAGAGTGTTTGCAACTGTGGAGCCAGCAGGGGGCATATTCACATTGTGTTCTGTCTGCTCCTTTGAAAAGGTGGCTTTAGCTCCTGATTGCTCTGTGTTTGAAACGCAATAAATATTTGGTAATGTTCAGGGAGAGGTTAGCAGATCTTAAAAGTAATGTGGGGAGAACTCCCCTCGTGGCCTTAGAGTGTTTGTTTCTTGACACACGGCTGGGTTGAGTGTACAGCAAACTCAGCCAGGCTCTGCCACTCTCGGAGGGGTTTCTGGAGCTGTTCTGAAAGTGACACGATTTTGATCCATGTCCTTCGCATGAGGAATAGGAGAGGGTGCTGCTGCTGCTCTATGAAATATGGACGTAGACTTGCCATTTCAAATGTGACCAGGGATTTTGGGTGCACAGTTTAAAGCACCTTCAAAGGGCCTGGTTTTCAGAGGGCAGGCGCTCTTTAAGTTGAGCATCCAACCCCTCCCATCACTCGTGAAACTGCAGGCCCAGAGTCACAAAGAGCCACTGTGTGTAGCTTGTAGGGAAGTGGCACATCATTGCCAGCACCTCGGACTGTGAATGGATTCAACAGAAGCTAAAGATGATGGCCATCACCATCAAGCAGGACGGGGAGCTGAGGATCTCCATGGCCATCCCTACGTAAGTGCTGAGCATGTGCCCCCTCCGCTATTGTTCACTTGCTTGAAACCCTGAATCAATGCAGTGGGACTATAGGTCCCACTGGAGCTCTGCACCCAGAAGCCACAATGATGGGCAATTTTATGAAAGCCTTGTTAGTTAGAGTTCTAGATAGATACAAACCTTTCTGCAGAACAGGGACCATCAGCAACTGGGAGCTGGATTGGCTAGCACTGTGCCAGGGAGTGTGACTGTTAGACCTTTCCGCCCAGGCTGCGGCCTGGCGTGGACAAGCTTCCGAGGGAGCAGTCTCCTAGAATCCCAGAGAGGACACAGGGCAGTTGGAATGGTCTCTTCCATTCACTTGCCAATGGAAGACTGATCCCTACAGGCAGCACATGTCCTTTGCCCACTCAGGTCCCCTCTTTTAGGAGGATGCTTGTGACAAAGCAGACTCTTGAAGGAGAAACATTTTCAACACTCCTCCACAACCAGCAGCTACCTCATAGAGTCAGACTATGCTTGCCCTGTCCGGCTTGTCTGGAGCCGTCTTGTCTGAGGCTTGCATGTCTGGGGCCATCTTGTCCGGGGCTGTCTGGCCATCTTGTCCTAGGCCATCTTGGCCCGTCTGGTCTGGAGCTGTCTTGTCCGTCTTGTCCAAGGCTGTCTAGGCCGGCATGTCAGGGGCCGGGGGTGGCTTTTCCAGGGCCAAATTGGCCACGGGGGTTGTGGCTGGCTTGTCCAAGATTGGGGCCAGCTGGGCTGTGGCTAGATGGCAGTGACTGGGGCTGGCTTGGTCAGGGCTGTCTTCAGCGGGGCCCAGTTTGGGCTGGGAATGAGGCCGGGGCAGGGCCGGCTCGGCTGATCCCAGGGCCTGCTCGGCCATCTTGGGCCGGGGCTTGCTTGGGCCGGTTTGTTTGGGGCTGCCTTAGGCCCGTTTGGCTGGGCCCAGCTTTGTCGGCTTGGCTAGAGCTGCCATGGCCACGGCGAGACTGGACTTCTTGACTGGTGCTGCCTTGGCCAATTTGTTCAGCTTGGCCAGGTCAAACTTGGCTGGGGCCGTGGCTGGCTTGGCCAGCTTGTATGGGGCCAGCTTGTATGGAGCCAGCTTGACCTGCTTGTTCATGGCCTGCTTGGGCCTCCTTATCTGGGGTGGCTTCCCCAGGCCTGGCAGGGACACAGGAGTATAGGGAGGAGGTGGGGGCCGCGCCATGGGGTAGCCCAGGTGTCTGTGGTGCACGGCCGCATAGCAACTAGAAACCCCCAAGGCCTGCCACTGAGCCTCCCCCAAGCCTCTGGAGGGAGGAGGTGGGGCGGGCTGGAGTGGCACCACAGTTGCTGAGGGCTCCTCTCCGCCCCCCACTGGCAGGAGCCCTCAGCTGGTGATCGACTGGTGGAGAGGAGCACAGGGGTGGGGAAGAGGCAGCCCTGGGCCCGCCAGAGAGCAGCCAGGGGGAGGGGCTGGGCCAGAGAGGAACCTGGCTAGTTCCCATCCGTGCCGTAAACTCTGTTGGGCACTACATATCTGACTTCACTGGATGAAGTGGATTGGTTGAGGTGAAGACACCACAGCCCAGATTTCTTCACTAGCCCTCTGAAGGGGCCCCTATGCATTGAACAAGAGCAGCGAGGAAAGAGAGTGCTGTGAAGACCCATCTGAATAGCCCTAAGGATAGAAGAAGTCTGGTACCACTGTTTGCTACCTCTGAGATAGAGGGGAGCAGAGCCACAGACAATTTTGTTTAGGACTGCTAGGGCCTGAGGCTGTGTTAACCACACTTCATGGACAATGGTATTGGAGGCAACTGGCATAGCCAAAAGAATCAGCTGATTTTCATCTCCAGGAAGGGTCAACGGCACATTCGTTGCTGTCTGCATCCAAATGACCATATCCCTCCCCCAGGACTTTGAGGGTTTTCTGGTGAAAGCAAAGGAATTCTCCCTTCAGTCAGACTCAGAGCCAGACTGTTAAAACAAGCAACACTGTCCAAGTCTCCTGCCAAAGGCCATCGGCGTCCAGAAACTGTCACCAAATACTCCAGCTTAACCAGGTGTTAGAAATAGGGTGACCAGACGTCCCGATAAAATCAGGACTGTCCCAATATTCAGCTGTTTATCCCGATGGAAGTATTGTTGGGACACCATTCGTCCCGATATTTGGCTTTGGCGGCGCTCTGGCATTTTTTTTTCTTTTTTTTTTTTGCTTCGTCAGCGCCCTGCTCCCCCATGTGTCCCGATATTTTGTTTTTGTCATCTGGTCACCCTAGTTAGAAACTAGATGCAGGAATCCCCGGGTGAAGTTCTCTGGCTTGTTTTATACAGACGGTCAGAATGGTCCTTTTTGGCCTTAAAATATATGAATCACTGCAAATCTCACCAACCGCCCTAACTAGCCTCAAATCTCTCAAACACCACCAGCTTCCCCAACAGCCATTAATGACACAATGTTCCTCCACCTGCAGGTAAGCAGTGGAGTTCTCAGCTGGCCTAACCCTGGGAGCCCCAAACTGTGCACCTGTAATTAAAGAACAGGCCTGTTGACTTTCCAGTGTGAGCATTCGGCTGGCTCATTAGCAGCCCTCCTGCTCAGCAAGAAATCTCTTTGAACAGAGACCATAGTACTTATTTTATCATGTGTAAAGAGTAATTACTACCGTGAAAATGAGTCCTGTGGCACCTGATAGACTAACAGACGTATTGGAGCATGAGCTCTAGTGGGTAAATACCCACCTCGTTTGTTCACCCATGAAAGCTCATGCTCCAATACGTCTGCTCATCTATCAGGTGCCACAGGACTCTGTCGTTTCTTAAAGATCCCGACTAACCCGGCTCCCCTCTGAGACTTGATACAATGAAAATGTGGTTTGGGGGGCTAGGAAATGCAAAGTCCCTAAGCACAGAACTACAGGTTCATACATTTCTCAATGATGGGAAAGTCTCTTCCTCTGAGACACAGCCCCTTGGCTCAGAGCTAATTACCTCCAGGAGAGTAATCGGCTGCCAGCTTCTTTCTTAAACACTGGGGAGGGACAATGAAAATGTCTGTAGTAAATAAGCTAGTATAATTTTTCTCCTCATGCTTAAATAACAACACAGTCAAATAAGCCAAGAAATACTAGAGCATTCAAACAAGGGGCCTGAGCTCAGTCTTTAGCTCCCCCTGCAGAGCTGAGGAATTGCTGCAAATCAAGAAATTAGAAGAAGTTGAGTATCAGGCCAGGTCTACACTGCGACTTTAAATCGGTTTAATGGCCGATATACCGATTTAACGCTGTAGCCGTTCACACGACGTCATCATTAATAGCGAGTTAAACGGCTCCTTAAATCGATTTCGGAACTCCTCCCAGACGAGAATGCATTTCCTGCTTTACGTGTCCAGCTCTGATCACACTGGTGCGATGCAGTTCAAATGCAAAAGTAGTCCTGCATTGAACCTTACGGGAATACTAGAATCTGATCGCTGTATGGTGAGACAAATCTTTTATCAGCTCCGTTAAAGACAGGAAATGCCAAAGCGTTTGAAAAATAACTCCAGGATACACAGCGGTGCGTGACAACGTAACGGGAAGCCAGAGACTCAAACGGATGCTCATGAGGGAGGGAGGGGTAATGAGGACTACAGCTACAGTCTCACACAGTCTTCTGAAAACTATTGCATCTTGGCTGAGCGCCCAATTCTGTAGCTTAATACACGGTGTCTGCGTGGTTCACGGAAAGCTCGTCAGTCTCTTCCCCCCCAGCACGTGAAGAGAAGTAAATAAATAATTCCTTGAGTACTGTAAATGTCACCCCTGTGTACTGAATGCTGCTGGCAGAGAGTACGCGAGGTGTTGACAACGGTCAGGATACTGTTGTGATCTCAGGGTCCATGATTGCTGTGCTATGGCGTTTGCTCAATGCACTCCGCGGAAAAAGCGCCAAAGGGTTGTCTGCTGCCTTCACAAGGAGGGTGAGGCTGTACCAGCACACCCGGGCAATGTTTTCTCCCATCAGGCACTGTGCTCTCAACCCGGAGTGGGAATTAGGGATAGCTGAGGAACAGCTACCCTCAGTGCACCGCTCCTGAAATCGATGGTAGCTTTGGCCATGGACACAACAGTCGATTTCGTATTCCCACTGTGGACCGCTAAACCAATTTATTAGATCTGTTTGTAATATCAGTTTAAGCTAATTCGAATAATCGTGCAGTGTAGACTACCCTCAGAGGATACCATGTTAGTCTGGATCTGTAAAAGCAGCAAAGACCTGTGGCACTTAAGACTAACAGACATTGTGAGCATGAGCTCGTGGGTGAATACCCACTTGTCAGTGCATGTAGTGAAATTTCCAGGGGCAGGTATATATATGCAAGCAAGAAAAAGGCTAGAGATAACAAGGTTAGTTCATCAGGAGGATGAGGCCCTGTTCTAGCAGTTGAGGTATGAAAACCAAAGAGGGAGAAACTGTTTTGTAGTTGCAAGCCATTCACAGTCTTTGTTTATCTTGAGCTGATGTGTCACCGTTCATTCACCTGCACATCCACCAATGTAATATACGCCATCTATGGCAGCAATGCCCTCCTTATGTACATCGGCCAAACTGGACAGTCTCTACGGAAAGATAAATGGACACAAATCAGTATTAGAATGCAATTTACAAAACTGTAGAGAACACTCAGCTCCTGGTCACACATAGCAGATTTAAGTGGCCATTTCGCAGCAAAAAAACTTCAGGACCGACTTCAAAGAGAAACTCTGAGCTTCAGTTATCTGCAAATTTGACCATCAGCTCAGGATTGAACAAAGACTGTGAATGGCTTGCCAACTAAGAACAGTTTTCCTTCTTGGTTTCACACTCAACTGCTAGAACAGGGCCTCATCCTCCCTGATTGAACTAACCTCGTTATCTCTAGCCTGCTTCTTGCTTGCATATATATACCTGCCCCTGGAAATTTCCACTACATGTATCTGACGAAGTGGGTATTCACCCACGAAAGCTCATGCTCCAAAACGTCTGTTAGTCTATAAGGTGCCACAGGACTCTTTGCTGCTTTAGAAGAAGTTGGTAACAGATTTTCCCCAAAATTCATGTGGAATTTATGACCAATTAATTTCACGTGAATTCAGCCATCCCCACCCCGCTCGTCAAATGCAATCAAATAACATTTCTCTTCACGGAATTTCTCAAGCTTGCTCACAAGAATCTCTACACATGAAAGTGCAGCCCCTACCCTGCTTCCTCTGGGTGGGCCGGGTGGAGTTAGGGTGAGGGTTCCAGTTGGCAGGGCTCCCTGCACTTGAGTGAGGGTTCCTATGGGTAAACCACCTAGAGTTAGGGTTAAGGTTCCTGTGGGTAGGACTCCCCGCTGTAGGGTCTGGGCTCCTGTGGGTCGGGCACTTGTAGTTCAGCTTAGGGTTCCTGTCCTAGGGTTTGGGTTTGTATGGCGAGAGTTCCCAGCCCTGGGGTCAGGGTTCCTATGGTTAGGTCACTTGGAGTTAGGCTTAGGGCTCCTAGGGTAGGGCTCCCCCCTCATAGTTAGGGGTCCTATGGATAGTGCTTTCCGCTCTAGGGTTAAGGCTGCTACGTGTACGGCACGTGGCGTTAGGATTCAAGTTCTCATGGGTAGAAATCCCCACCCCAGTTTTAGAGTTCCTCTGGGTACGGCTCCCTGCCCTAGGGTTGGGTTCCTATGGATATGCCACTTAGAGTTTGGATTAGAGTTCCTCTGTGCAGGCACTTGGAGTTAGGGTTACAGTTCCTATGGGTTAGGTTCCTAGGGGCTAGGATTCCTAGGGGTAGGTCACTGGAGTGAGGGGGAGGGTTCTTATGGCTATGCCACTTTTAGCTAGGTTTAGGGTTCCTTTTGTAGGGCTTCCCCACTCATAGGATTAGGGTTCCTATGGGTAGGGCTCCCTGCCCTAGGGTTAGGGTTCCCCACCTTAGGGTTAGGGTTCCTTTGGCTAGGGCTCCCCAATCTCAGGTTAGGTTTCATCGAATCATAGAATATCAGGGTTGGAAGGGACCTCAGGGGGTCATCTAGTCCAACCCCCTGCTCAAAGCAGGACCAACCCAGGGGTGAAAGTAAAATATAGCTCTTACTGGTATGGTCCCACTCTGCCCGCACTCCCCCAGAAGAGGTGGGGCCTCAGATGGAAGGGGTGGGGCCAGGGGTGGAAGTAAGTTACATTTCTTACCCATACAGTCCAAACACAAGCAACTCACCTCTCCTACATACTTCAGGGATCCCTCCCATTGCATGACTTAGATATAGAAAATAAAGCTACTATTACTACTCCCAGTGCTGTCTGTAATAAAACTTTACTGTTGGAATAAGCCTGAAAAACTGAAAACTCACTGTCACATTTTTCTCCTTGTCCTCCCTCCTCCTCCTCCAGCCAGGTGGCCCGAGGCGGCTAGGCTCCACGTTCCCCCGACCATTCTGTTGCAGGCACAGAAGAATCCCCAAGGCGAGCAACAGTGGTCCGTGCCCGGAGTGCTTAGCGCCAATAAACACACCGAGGTGGAGAAGCAAAACACAAGTTTATTTGGGATCCCAAAGCGGTGCTGGTTGCATTACCAAACAGTCGTTGAAAGCAAAGACAGCGGCACAAGGTTTAAAGGGGCGCCACTCGCGCATATTGGACATGGGATCCTTCGGCACCTCACGATATCTAGGCCAGAGGGGCTGGGGAGGGGGCAAGCCGAGTTGGAGGCTTAGAGGCTCGCTGAGTGAGCAAGAAAACTGCGCTGCAAAGTGGGTTGTGCTGTGCGAGGCGCGCGCGGGCGCCCCCCTCTCCTCTTGGTCCTTGTTGCCATAAGTGCTGGTACGAGTAGGTTCTATTTTTAAGTAAACACGCCTGTCTGGCATTATTAAGAGCACATAAGCGACGAGAGTTTAACTCCACGTCTAGATGACAGATGGAATGTTGTATTGGTGGGCCACACTTTATTGGGAAAAGGTGCTGATCAGAGTGAAGGAAGTAGGACCCTGCCCCTTCAGTTAAAAGAAGCCAAGACAGCGAGAAAAAGGATAGAGGAGCAAGAATGTAGTTTAAAGCTGAGAGGAGAGAAAGTAATTAGCAGGACATGGCAAGCCGAGGCTATAGACTAAGACAGTGTACTGGATCATCCACTCAAAGACACAGCCTGCTTCTCACAGTCCAAAGACTAGCTGGCACCAGCGAACGGAGCGGCTATGACATGTCGCCCAAGCCAACCCTGTGCAAGATTCATGCCAAAACAAACTGTCAACGCACTATGATGGTGTTAGGTTTCTTTTCTCACATGGTAAGAGAAGTGCTCACCCGAAGAGAACTGGAGCCCCTGCACCACCTCAACCACCTTGGCACCAGAACCAGGAACAGATGATGATGTAAATCAAGGTCCACCAATGAAAGCATTGCCTTTTAGGGTCAATGCGTGACGCCTAAGGCCCAACGCGGCTGAACACCAAGCACCTCAGCCTAGAGGTGAGAGTGCCGAGGAAGCACAGCGGACGGCGTATGGATCTCCCGACAAAGAGTCCGCTCTACTGCAAAGACGCTCAAGCGGGACAGAAGCAGTGAGTGTCTCGCGCGGAGCAGAGGGAAGAACAGCAGTCGCAGGTGCCGATGGCTCTGAAGGAAGATCGAATTATCACTTGAGCGTAAGATGATCGCAGGTCACCCGGATTGTGCCCTGTCTAGGGCTACGGCTCAGGAGTGGTGATTCCGGAACAACAAGGGGAAGAAGACAAGGTAAAAGGTGCTAGTCGAATCCGGATGCCTTAGTGTGCCTTTGAGAATTGTTCTGCGAGAGAGGGGGAGGTATATGCAATAGAGGCCAGATCACACAAGGAGGTAAGCGATGTTGGCTAGTAACGACAGCGGGCAGGGGTTCTCCGCTGAGCCGGCACTGTCAAGGTGATAGCTGAGAAGCCGGGAGCGCGGGCAGGGCGACGTTGTTTGTCAGGTCGCGACAAACGCAAGAACACGACCACCACTCACTCCCACCGAACCTTCCGCCACCAAGTCCACCGGAGAGCCAGACAGACCCAACCGCAGACACATCTACCCAGCCCAACCCCTGCACCCTCGCCGCCCTCGAACCGAACACACCAACGACATCTCACTACCCCCCACCTCGCCGCGAAAGCGCACAGCTTGTGCCGGCCACCACGCGTGCCTCGACAATGCTGATGCCCTTCGACTCGCCTCTCTCTCTGCGGACCCTTGGTGCCCACACCGGGCCTCGCCCGCCCTCGCTCGTCATAAGGAAGGGAGATAGGAGGCCTCAGAGACGCAGCGAATGCTGGAGAGAGCGGGGGGGAGCGGCCGTGCAGGCGCTAACTATGCCTAGTGAATGGGAGAGCTGGAGGCAGCGGCATGGTAGCGGGGGCGCGTTGCAGGGCACAGGATGGCGGTATCAGCATAGAGAGGACGGCGAGAATAGGGGTGCACAGGGACATAAGGATAAAGGAGGCCTGAGGGAGCAAGCTGGTAAAGAACGTGAAGTAAGCGAGGGGGGGCATAGGTAAGGATCTGGCAGAGGGAATATCACACAAAGGGGAGCTGGAGCGCAGCGGGAGAGAGAGCGAGAGGTCGGAGAGAGAGGGATCTACGTTGAGTGAGCTAGCACGAGCGAGGGCGGGGAGAGTGCCAGGGATCATGCGCTCGATAGAGAGGTGGAGATGCGAGCAGCTGGGCAGCGGGGGGAGGGGCGCTTGCAGCGGCTCAAGGAAGGGGGTCTATGGAGCAGAGCTTGAGCAGGGCGCGGGGGCAGCTAGCAGGAGGACGTGGCCGCACAAGGCACACGACTGCGGGTACAGGAGCAGACGCGCGAGCGCAGGGAGGAGAGAGCCAGTCTGCGAAGGTCACAGTGAGAGACTCGGATAGGACAGAGCGATCGGATGAAGCGGTGGGATGGACAGCTCTCCGCGTGGTGGTGCAAGGGAAGTGTGGGCTCTCCCAGGGCGGGGTTGTGCCCTTATTGGAAAGTAAACTGCTGTACTTATGTCCCAACCAGGAAGGGCTTGGAGCAAGAAGCTGGGAGAATTGAGGAGGGGGGTATGAAGAGGGGCACACGGAAAAGGGGACTGAGAGAGCAGCTGACGGACTAGAGAGGGAGGTTGCAAGAGATGGACACAACAGAGGAAGCAGGCCAGCACGATATACTAGCGCGTGTCCTGCAGAACAGATGGCATTTTTAGACGAAGGGCGAGGCACTGAGGAAGGCCGCCAAGACTGAAGGGGAGACCACTGCGAAGAGAGGAGGAGAAGATACAAGATCCCTCCCCCGAGGTTTGTTGTCAGCCGAAGGGGCTGGGATTAGCCTGGGAGCGAGAGGGGCATTTGGCAGGGCACAGGCACAGGCTGAGTGAGTAAAACAACTCATGTACCGCAGCCGGGGGGGGGCTCCGCCGCGAGTGGAGTCAGGCGTCAGTCTCTCCTCATAGTGAGTGATGCTGAGTTATGGGGGTTGCTGGTGGTCCGCTGGGAGTGCAGAGAGGCAGGGTATGACTGGAATGAACGTAGGCCAGACTATCCTAAATAGCCTGTTTTAGATGCTCCCTAAGCTTTGGTGCCTTCCGTTCCCACAGAAACTAAGCCCAAGCGTCTAAGCTTTAATCGTATCTTGTCTCACAAGAGTATGAGAAAAATCGACAAAAGTTTGTTGGATATCTCAAAGAGGGGTTGTTGGTTGCACTAAGCATAAACCACTAAGTAACTTAAAAAAAAAGGTGGGAAGGCATAAGAAGTATGGAGTCTTCACTTTTAGGCCGCTCGGCGAGCAAAAGTCCTTCATTGTTTGAATCTGAGCGACCTAACATGGCTGGCTGAGGAAAGGCCAGGAAGTAACAGCCGTTCAGTTTGCAACAGTCTAAATGGTCTAAAGCAGAAATAATGAGGCCTTGCCTTTAGCAGAAGGACAAGAAAAACTGGCAGAAGGAAAAACTTACTAAAGAGCTGCTCTTCCCTGTTTTTTTTTCCGGGCCAAATGTTACTTAATGCACCATGTGCTTACGTAAGTGCTACAGAGCGAGAGAAGGAGGGGGAAGAAGAGAAGATTGTGGAGAAGAATGCTGCAGCCTGGACAAAGAGGGAGGGGAAACGGGGCTGCTAGTCAGCGAGAAAAGTTCTACATGAGTAAAAAAACAGACTGCTTGTTTTAGGAGGCTGGATTCTGAGGCTACTAAGTCTCNAGCCCAATGCGGCCTCATCGTGGGGTCTGATCCCCAAGGGTGAAGACAGGATTGGGTCTGGTTTGTCATGGGGTACAGAAGCTTAAAAGCCATCACAGTGTCCGATCCAAACCCATGCCTAGCCTGGGAGATCTCAGACAAAACAAAGGGGATGCGAGACCTTGGCCCTGCGCAAGACACTGATAACATGTGCATCTTAGCCAGACCTGGGAGGAAAGTTTGTTCCCAAGTTGAAGAGGGGCTGGGCTGCCTTAAAAGGCAGTGGGACTGGATCGGTAAAGCTGAAAGGTATTAAGATGGGGATGGCAGAGGTTGTTGGTGTCTGGGCCCAAGGTGTGGGGAGCGGCACCACTGCCCAAGCCCAAGAGCTGGCCAAGGCCAAGATGGGGGCTCTTAGCAAGAGAGCCCGCAATCGCAGCCCAAATGCGCTGGGAAAGACCTCGACATCCAGTTTAAAACCCCAGGAGTATGGGTGGCAAAAGGGCAACAGCCGCATAAACCTTCCCACATTGCGGCCTGCGAGTGCCATCAAGCACATCAAGCAAAGAGAGGGACAAAATGGGAGGGCGCCCTGGTGGTAACTCACCACAGGAATTGGAGAGATGCTGGAGGCATCCATGGGAACGTGCCGTGGGTTCGAACTTCCCCAGGTCACTGGCTGGAGTGACCTGGCTCAGTTCAGTTCTCGAAGGGGGGAGAGATTACGAAACTGGGACTGTCTAATGTTTGCTCTGAATACTGTGTTGGTGCCTCAGTGCCCCTAGGCAGTTCTTAAGTATCTGGCAGAGCAAAGGGCCAGTGCACCTAATGCCTGGCACTCTGTATCCTTACAACTGATGGCCTGGGCCCCTCCTCTGCAAAGGTGCCAATGCAGGTGTTGCGAGACAAAGGGATCAGGTGATCCTCCTGGCCCGGCGAAAGGAGGAGCAGGGAGAGGAGGGGCTGGAGGTGGCTGTTAGTCTGGAGTCTTGCCTGGTGACTATAAGTGAAGGGCAGACCTAGGGGTCTGCTCACTGCCCCCAGAATGGACCCGGTACCGAGGGGTCTGGTTCGCTGTATCTACAAGCTCTGTTATTAGACTTCTGTTCCTTATCATCGAATAAACCTCTGTTTGCTGGCTGAGAGTCACGTCTGACTGCAAAGTGGGGTGCGGACCCTGTGGCTTCCCAGGACCCCGCTGGTGGGCTCACTGTGGAAGCCCACGAGGGGCAGAGGGCTTGCTGAATGCGTCCAAGGAGAGACCAGGGGAGTGAAGAAGGCATCGTGTGAGCTTCTGCCTGAAAAGGTCTGTTCCAGGGAGAGAGCTCCCAAAGTCCTGACTGGCTTTGTGCGGAGCAGTCCAGAGCACGTTGCCCGGGGATCGTGACACGGGCTACCCCAGTATGCCTCGAAAACACCTGGACCTCGTCCACCCACTGCCAAGTCCAAGCAACACAAAGATCCTTGTTCATTGGTCTGGGGTTTTACCCCTCTCCACATTGCTTCTGAGGAGCAAATTCAAGCTGCTGGAGGACACCATGCCAACACTTCATCTTCCAGGGAGGAGAGGCAACGATAAGTAGTCTTTGATACTTTTCGTTGGTGAACCTCCCCTATCCAGACGTGGGAGTTTCCACTTGTCCTGGACTCAGAGCCCCGTCTGGCATTGATGGAGCTCCTCTTTCGGAAGGCGGAACAATTTCCCTTCGTTAGCAGAGCGCCTCTCCCTAATGAATGTCCCACCCCTGCAGAGTCTTTCTGTGTTCCCAGAGGCTCATGCTACGCCTGCTCACACATTACCCTGCCCCAGTACGGAGCACAGACACTGCCAGTTGAGATTAATTCAGGCAGCCGCTCACCAGCATTCGACAGCATCCGAACACCAAAATGCTTCCTTCGCATTCTAATAACTGGTTTTATCAATATTTAACCCGCAGCGCGCCCAGCAGATTCCAAGCCTCCGGATCTTCCAGTGTCCAGTCGAGATATGGAGGACCTTCGGCCTGATCTGGTGTGCCTGGTCTGGCCAGCGTCACATGGTGAAGGCCAATGGAAGAGGACGGTGCTGAATCGAAGGGTGGTGGTGTCGCCAGACAGTGTAGAGGGTGGATAGTTGTGTTGGTTGGTGGCCAGTGGAAGGTCGAGGTCCCAATGCAAGGGGAAGTGGTGTCTGATTGGTGGCCGTGGAAGGGACGGGTCCCAAATGCTAAGGTGAGTGTGTCTGGGGCTGTGGCCAGTGGAAGTTCTAAGGTGCCCAAATGCGAGGGGAAGTGGTGTCTGGGCGGTGGCCAGTGGAAGGAGAGTGCCGAATGCGAGGGGTAGTGGTGCTCTGGTTGGTGGCCAGGTGGGAAGACGATATGTGCCGAATGCAATGAGGAAGGGTGTCTGGGAGGTGGCCCGGTGGAAGGCGAGGTGCCGAATACGAGGGGTAGTGGTGTCTGGCTGTGGCCGAGTAGAAAGCGAGGTGGCCGAATGTGAGGGGAGTTGGTGTCTGGGCGGTGGCAGTGGAGGAGAGGTGCCGAATGCGAGGTGGGTAGTGGTGTCTGGTTGGTGGCAGTGGAAGACGAGGAGTGCCCGAATGCAAGAGGAAGTGGTGTTGGGAGGGTGGCCCATGGAAGGCGAGGTGGCCGAATACGAGGGGTAGTGGTGTCTGGCTGGTGGCCCAGTAGAACGCGAGGTGCTGAATGTGAGGGGTCAGTGGCGTTCTGGTTGGTGGCCAGTGGAAGGCGAGGTGGAATGCGAGGGGAAGTGGTGTCTGGTTTGTGGGGCCCGTGGAAGGCGGAGTATGCCAAATGCGAGGTGTCAGTGGCGTCTGGTTGGGGCAGTGGAGGCGAGGTGCTGCAATTGCGAGGACAGTGGTGTCTGGTCGGTGGCCCGTGGAAGGCGAGATGCCGAGATAGCGAGGGGTGTGGTGTCTGCGTGGTTGGCCCGTTGGAAGGCGAGTGCCCCGAATGTGAGGGGAGTGTGTCTGGTTGGGGCCAGTGGAAAGGCGATGTGGCCCGAATGCAAGGGGAAGTGGTGTCGGGAGGTGGCCCGTTGGAAGGCGATCAGGTGCCGAATGCGAGGCGTAATTTGGTGTCTGGCTGGTGGCACGTGGAAGGCGACCCAGGGCGAAGTGAGGGGTAGTGGCCGTCTGGTTGGTGGCCAATGGAAGGCGAGGTGGGCGATATGCGGGGGACAAGTGGTGTCCTGTGGGTGCCGTGGAAGGCGAGATGCCGAATGCGAGGGCGTATGGTGTTGTGTTGGTGGGCCGTGGAAGGCGAGGATGCGACTATGCGAGGGGATGTGCGATGTCTGGTTGGTGGCCGCAGTGAAGGGCGAATCTAAGCGTCCGAATGCGAGGGGTAGTGGTGTCTGGTTGGTGGCCAGTGGAAGGCGAGGTGCTGAATGCGAGGGGAAGTGGTATCTGGGCAATGGCAAGTGGCCAGCGAGATGTTCACGGGACACTGTCTATTGCCGTGTGCCCCCCCACTTTGCTTCATTTAACAGCCTGAGCCTGGCTCTGGGAGTCTGGGATGCCTGGGCTCCTTCTCCCCCATTGTGTGACCGTGGGTGACGTCCTAGCGGGTTCCCCTGCCTGGCGGGGCAGGGAGGAGGTTTGCAAAGGGCTTTGAGATCCCCTGGCACCAAAGCATCATTATCTCCCCGGGTGTGGCGTGGACGCCGCCACTGTCAGCACCGAACAAATCTTCCCCGGGGCAAAGATGTCCCCAGGTCTCATCTCGGCCTTGGCAAGGGTCTTTTAAGCACCAGGTGGTTGGAAAGAACAAACCCTTCAAAGTGCCCCCCCTCACTCCTCTCCTCTCTTGCTTCTGTTTTCCTCCTTCTCCATTCCCCTACTCCCGGGCCCCTTTCCACACCTCCATCAGCCCCCACCCAGCCATGTGCCAGGGCCGCTACCCTGCTGAGGAGCAGGGGTCAGGTTGGCGAGATCAACTTCCTCTCTGCCGCTGAGTCCCAGTGTGCCCCGGGCAAGGCTCTTCACCTCCCAGGGCCTCAGTCCCCCTCGTGTAATCCCTTGTGGGTTTATGTTCCGCGGGATAGCGCCGGTGGCCGCCCGGGCCAGGCCCAGCGGATCAACATGCGGCGCGGACCGGCACGATGCGAAAGAGGAGGCCGCGTGCTGCAAGCCTGCTCAGGGCCCGTAAGGCCCAAGGCCCAGGGGCGGCTCTTTTGCTCCACCTGCCGGCCAGGGGCCTGTGCGGAGAGGCTAACAGAGGCATCGGGCGGTGGGCAGGTGCGCCACCTGAGCGGGTTGAGGCTGGTTCGGGGTTGAGGGGTGATCTCTGGGGGGCTGCGAGGGAGTCCGTCCCTGCCAGTTGCTGTCTAGCTGGTGTGTGCGGCCGCAATGCTGTGGTGCCGTGGGGGCGTATGCCCCACCGGGAGGGGACGGGGCGCACATGGGGTGCTCTCGGATCCAGTGGTTCATTTTTGCCCTTTTTGCCTCTCTCTCTAGATGATGTTTCTCCGTATTTCAAAACGGAGCCGGTCCGGAGCCAGTCCACCTGGAAGGGAAGCTTGTGTCCTGACCTGCATGGTCGAGGGCAGCTGGCACTGGTATTCAAGTGGCTTCACAACAACAAAGGACTGACCAATTGTTCTCTCTGGAATACAGGTGAGCGAGCGCCCCTGCCTCCGTTTGCCCTGTCCCAGCGGCGTTATCAGTTGCAACAGTTCTAAATTTGGTCTAAAGAGAAATAATGAGGCCTGTGCACCTTAGCAGAAGGACATAGGTCGATTAGAGTTCAAACATGGAAGGACTTTTGCTCGCCAGAGGCCTAAACAGGAAGACTCCATATTCTTATTGCCTTCCACTTTTTTAAGTTACTTAGGGTTATGCTTAGTGACACCAACAATTTCACTCAGCAGGGGCTGCAGGGGCTCCCCTCTAGCTTGTAGCAGGGAGCAGGGGGACTGTTGTTGGGGGGGAGGGGAGACCAAAGCCGGGGCAGTTCTTTTCTGCCCCCTGGATGAGGCGATCTTCAATAATATAAATTGAATATTAATGAACTGCCCTGACTTTGGTCACCCCCCGCAAACCGGAAGTGAAATTAACAAGGATGCCAGAAATAGCCCTGAATCTTGTGGTTCAGACCGAGGAGTGAACAGCAGGCTACCCGAGCAGGCTTCTCTCTCAGCCAGTCCCCCTGGCCCCTGGCTGGAGGAAGAGAGGGAGAGGAACAACAAACAAATGTGAGTTTTCCCTTTCCAAGCTTTTATTAGCTTTGAGTTTGAACTTTTTGTTATGCTGCCAAAAGAGGTGACAGTGAGCCAGTACTGAATGCTCCACTTATTTGCCGGTACACTACTGCACCTTTTTTTACCAGTACTCCATACCGGGCTGGACTGACTTACTGTCACCTCTGGACCAACCCCAGTATGTGTTCCTATGGGTAGGCCACTTGGCGTTCCGGTTGGGATTCCTATGGGTACATAGCTAGAGACTGAACTAAATGAAGGGGTTTGTACTTGTAACATTCTGAAAGGCTCCCTGTGCCCTTGGCTTAGAACAGTGGAACATTTTCTGGAAATCTACATAGATAAATACAGAGTCATCATGAAGAGTGACATTATAGTCCTGCAAAGGAAGAATGATACTAACTGTCCCGGACCCACAAAACAGAAATACTTATTGAACACAGCTGCCTTTTCCACATCATTAGCACATTTACTGTCTCCATCTAGTAATGGGCCTAGCCCGTTGCTAAGATTGTTTTTGTTCCGAATATAGAATCTCAGGGTTGGAAGGGACCTCAGGAGGTCATGTGCTCCAACCCCCTGCTCAAAGCAGGACCAACACCAACTAAATCATCCCAGCCAAGGCTTTGTCAGGCCTGACCTTAAAAGCCTCTAAGGATGAGATTCCACCACTTTCCTAGGTAACCCATTCCAGTGCTTCACCACCCTCCTGGTGAAAAAGTTTTTTCCCAATATCCAACCTAAACCTCCCCCACTGCAACTTGAGACCATTATCTTTTGTTCTGTCATCTGGTACCACTGAGAACAGTCTAGATCCATCCTCTTTGGAACCCCCTTTCAGGTAGTTGAAAGCAGCTATCAAATCCCCCCTCATTCTTCTCTTCTGCAGACTAAACAATCCCAGTTCCCTGCGCAGCCTCTCCTCATAAGTCAGCATGCTCCAGCCCCTAATCATTTTTTGTTGACCTCCACGGACCTCTCTCAATTTCTCCACAATCCCTTCTTAGTTGTGGAGCCAAAACTGGGACCATTGTCTTTAGCTTCTGCACTACCACCCCATCCACCTGTCAATCGCTGACTGCTAAGCGAGACGAAGAAGCAGTGCTCACTGAAAAAAACTGCTCCAGATTTCTGTTCCAAGCAGCAATAATGACTTGATTTCCTCCCTCTCGCAGTCCTCATCCATTCTTCAGAGATAGTCAGAGTGTTCTCAAAATGCAGCACCGGGAGGGCTTTCCTTGCAAGCCACGCTTCCTGCAAGTACGATCGGGGGACAGGGAGAGCATCTGCCCCTCCCAAGTGCTCTCCAGCAGGGATTGGGCCCGTCCCTGTCTGAGCTTGCCTACTCAGATTTGAACCTTAGCATTCAAACTGAAAGCTTAGCATAACTCTCTAAGCTTAATTACCATGTAGATCTGAAAGCCCTGCCACCAACCAGGAATTCCCAGTGCCGGTACACTCTGGTCCCCCCAAAAACTTCCCTGGGACCGCCAAGAACCAATCCCTTGGATTCCTTAAACAAGGAGAATAACCATTTCCTTTCCTGCTCTTTATTCTCCAGATTTCCCCCCGTGGTTATTTTATCTAGGATGATTTTCCCTGCTTCAATCCCTTGCAAACACAAACGAGAGGACAATTTACTCTTCCCCCCTCTTTGCCCCCTCCCAGTCTTCCCTGAGAGAGAGCAGTAATCCTTGGCACAGAGATTCCTATCCCTCATAAACTAGAAAAGAAGAGTCAACCAAGTTTAAAAGAAAGTTTAATATAAAAAGAAAGAAGAACAAAAAAATAAATCTACTTGTATTAAAGTGACAATACACAGGGCTATTGCTTAGAAGAAAAATATGAATAAACAGCCATATTTCAAAAAGAGATACAATTTAAAACATTCCGGCAACTAACACATAAAATATCACAAAAACAATACGAGCTTATTGTTTTTTCTACCTTCTCTACTCACCTTGATGAAATCAGAAGCTTGAAAGTAGACAAGATCCCTCTCATAGCTGAGAGCCAGACAAAGACACAGACCCAAACATTCCCTCCCCTGAGCTTTGAAAAATCCGGTTTCCTGATTGGTCCTCTGGTCAGGTGTTTGGTTCCCTTTGTTAACCCTTTACAGGTGAAAGAAACATTAACCCTTAGCTCTCTATTTATGACAGCCCCACTCTGGAGACACAAATGCTGGAGGAGCAGGCAGCCAGTGAGATCCCCACCTTCCCAGAGGCAGTGGGGTCAGACTTCAGTCTTGGGGTGACAGGCAGCAGGCTCCAGGAGCCCCTGGGCTCACCACCCTAACCTCCCATCACCCCTGACCCCTACTGCTTCCCTGCCCACCTCTCCATCCAGGGCTTAATTTGTCCCTGGAATTGCCAGGGATGAGTAAATCTGCTGTGAAAAGTGATATTTGTTAATATCATTTTTCATGTCAGACTCAGTAGCTAGCTGGGAGGCTATGAAAAGAGATTAATATACAAGTATCACTTTTCACAGCAGACTTACATCCAAAAAAAAGAGCAGCAACCCAAAAAGCACAAGAAATAACAAAAAAGTCAAGAATGCGCAAAGCACCTTATTTGTATTTCTATTCTGTTTAGCTCCAGTACATTATTTTGATTATTCAGTCTGTAAAAAAGGCCTCCATAAATAAATGACAATGATTGGGACATGGAGATGTGCACATTTCTGTGTTTTTCCTAAAGTTAAGTATTTTAGGAAAAATTGTCAGCACAGCCATCAAAAAAAATTTGTTGTGAGAACCACTAGCACCTCTCAGCAAGTATTTGCAATGACTGTGACGCCCCCAGGCAGCCTTTTCGGAACAGGAGGATTTATTAGTCAACTAGAATACAGCACTGGAAGTCCTTAGCATAAAAGAAGAGAAGGTTAAAGCATAGTCCACTCTGGTCAAGCCACAACGCACAAGCCAAGCTGTAGTGAACTCCATTCGCAGGCTCTGGCTGTCTCCCTCTGACTTCTTTCCATCAGCCCAAGTGAAAGCCCCAAGCTTCTTCCAGAACCCACATTTATACTCTGCTGGCCACATCTGTCCTTTGTTCTCCAGGCAGAGTGATGCTGAGTTCACCATCCTGCTGGCCAGTTTCCCCACTGTTGAGTGTCGCTTCATGAGTCACTGGAGTTTGCGCTGGTTGAATTGTGCTGAATGAGTCGGTTTCAGCCAGTTCTTTAACAACTCTATTTATGCCTCCCAGCCAGCGAAGCAACACCCGCCCCCCCTTATGTCTCTGCCCTGAGAGCAAACTTAATCCTTTCTTCCCCCCACTGGGCAGCAGTGCAGCGTAACAAGCCTTGAGGATAGAGGGACGCAGTATAGATCTCAACGTCACATGATCTACTTATAAGGAATCTAGGAAATACAGCCTAGACACACCTGCTAGAAGGTGGCTGCACAACTGGCTGGAAATGCGTCCTCAGAGTGAGCAGTAAGGTTAAGATGTTGTCACGGTAATGTCTAGTAAAACCACGGACCAGTCATGGGCAATAGACAGAAATTCAAAGAAGCCCATGACCTGTCTGTGGCTTTTACTAAAAATAAAGGAGGCGGCTGACTGGGAGGACTAACAACTCCAGCCCCTGTGGCAATGGCTCAGAGCTCCAGGGCCAGCAGATGACTGCTCCAGAGCCCCTGCCGCAGCTCAGACCTCTGGGGCCAGCATCTTGGTGCTCTGGGGTCCTTGCAGCGGCTGACAGCTTTTGTCTTGCCACTAGGACACAGGCAGAGCACGAAGCACAAGAGGTGCAACATCTCTGCAGTTAGATACACCCAGAGAAGATCCCACAATCCCTCCAGACCACGTGGGAGACCCCAGCACGTTCATCTGGGCACATTTTAAGCCTCTTGTACCTCTGCTAGTCCTCCCTGGTGGAGCAGCTCTGAGGTGCACCAGGGATGCACTGTGCCCTTTGTCTTCGTGCCGCACCGTGGATACAGGACTGGAAGTTGCTGTGAGTTGCTGGGACACAGAAGTGGCTGGTTGCTTTAACAGTGGCCACAGCTTTCCAAGGAGTAACAAGTACAGCAAAAGACAGTTCAGGTTCTGCACAGAAGGACCCTCTTGCAGCTTAGGCCATTCAAGTTTCTTATAATGTGGCTGCCACAGATGGGGGATGATGGCTGGAGTCTTCAAGCGAAGAGACGGGGTGCCAGGAACTGGTAGACCTGATACGAAACCCACCCAAACCCTTAACATTATTTAAGAACTGTAGCCGGGCAGAAGGCAAAGATAAGTGGCCTTATTCAAATGCTGCAAGATTAGCATCATCCTGCTTCCCCAGTTCAAAATCCCTTAAAATATCAGCTTTGCTAGAAACAAACTCTGTCCCAGTGTGTCTGAGCTCAGTCATTGACAGATGGGCAGGGGACGTGGGACCGTGCCACTCTCCCTCACCAACAGCAGAATGATTGTGGGGAAAGAGGGCCTCCATCAGTAGTGCCCACGGACTAATGTCTCAGTGATACTAGCTTTGCTGACCTGACATTTCAAGGAGTCCAAGGTCAGCCTGGAATACAGAGAAAAATCGATGTGATCAGGCTGCAGCTTATGCAAGCAGATAGGAGTCCTGGCTGGTGTCCCACGTGTCCGGAGCTGGGTCAGTGGGCCACTCCACCCCAATCTCAGGGAGGCTGCTAGACAAATCTCTCACCCCGAGCAGTGACCCATCACCAGGAACATTTGTCCCAAACGTCCCTCAGAAACTGTTACATGCACATCACTCCTGTCTTATGCCAGACGAAATATCAGATCCACTCCAGTGTCTGTGGTGATGCTGCATTCTGGAAACTGGAGCATTCTTACAGTGATCCGGGGCTCTTTTTAGATCAACTGAGTACACACGTTTTTGGAGATAAAATTGCAGTGTTCTGCCCACCGTGTCATTGTTTGGGATGATTTGGGGGGTTTAATTAGTTGTGAGCACAGATTAATTTACTCCTTGGGGAATTCCGCACCAATGCATATGCTCAGAATTTATGTCCCACGCTTATTTCTTTGTTTTCCCACAGAAAAATTACTTTCTGATGGGGAAGCAAATTCAAGCCACAAGACCGGTCATGTGACTCTCCCCAGCAGTATGTTTTGGGTGCCCAGGGCAGCCAGCAGAGAGATAAATCACTATGGGGCATGGGGTGGGACTGGGGAAGACACGGCTAATGGCTCCTATCTACACTGGGCTCAGCTGCTAGTCCAAGCTGAGCAAGACAGGACTTCCTCTTCCCCTGCATGGCATCCAGGGCTAGGTCAGACCCACCCCTAGATTTCTCCCCTGGCTATAGGAAACTCTGCAAACTCCCCCCCCCCCCCCATGCTTCCTGCATCCATGGCTCCTCAGCTGCAGGGAGGAGAAATCACTGTGCAGGGGGCTGCTCCCTCATCTGTCCAACCCCATGCAGCCAGACCCCCTCACACCCAGACCCTCCCAATGAGCCTCATTCCTCCTCACACCCAGACCCCCCTCCCAAGCTCCACTTCCCCTTCATGGAGTTAACCCGCTCTCTGCTTTTCTTCTCTCCCCCCACCTTAGCCTCTCATACTCTTCTAAAGGAATTTTCCATTCCCCACTCACACACCTTTGACCCTCCCCTGCTGAGCTCTATCCCCCTACACACTCAGACCCCCCTGCTGAACCCCAACCACCTGCACCTGGACCCCCTGCAAAGTCCCATTACCATTGCACAGAGAACACCCCCCCAACAAGCCCTTGTGCAGCCAGATCCCTCTGCACCCAGATCCCCCACTAAGCCACCCGCACCCAGATTGCCCCACACAGAACCCTCTCTACCCGCACCTGGATTCCCCCCACACTAAGCCCATCCATTTGGATCTTGCCTTGCTGAGCCTGCCTGCCCACACCTGGCATGGAGGGGCAGGGCCCTGGGGTGTTTCTGGGGCAGGCCTGGTCCTTGCGCTGTGTCAGGGTTGGGCGCAGCATCACTGCTGCAGCTGCACTATGATCTCCCACCTCTGTGCAGCCAGTGGCCTGTGCTCCCCAATGCCAGGCTGGAGCCTCCACATTTATTTGACAAATAAAATTTGCAGAATTTTAAAATATTGTGCGCAGAATTTTTAAATGTTTGGTGCAGAATGTCCTCAGGTATATTAATTCTATTAACACCCACATATTCCATCCTACTGAGCTATGCACGTGGAATAAATAAGAATAAAAGACAAGGGATAGAGTCTGTACCTGCTTTATACATCTTTGGGTCAGGGACAGCTGGAGCTTTACAGAATCAAACCCTGACATTTTCAGACACTTTAGTCCTTTGTCCCCTGCACCTTTCAGATCAGTACCTGCTGGTAATGATGGGAGCGTCTGGAGGTGAGAGCACGACAGTGCCAGCACAGTTCACAAGGCCTAAAGGAGCCAACTTCATCCTCAGCTGTGAATCTCTTCCTCTTGGCCACCTCCATGAGCTATGGTCAAGGTGGAACCCAGCCAGCTTTCCTTGCAATCATATGGCACTATGGGAACTTGGCTGCTTCTGGATCTTATTCTCCTGCTGGAGCATCTCACCTGGGATCAGTTCATTTGGGATGGCCTGGAAACGGTATCCTTTCCCATGCAGCGCATGGGCAGCTATGGGAACAGGAGGACAGCTCCACAAAGGGACAGAAATGCCTCAGTCCACCAGGAAGGCACCACTCAGATCCTCAAAGGCCCAGCTCAGCTAACCCTGTCGGTGTGTAACAGCCCTACTCTGCCTGAGCTGGAGCAAGGACTTTAACCCACATCTTCCTGCTGAGCTCTGGCCAACACAGTTTTGGGCACACTCAGCTGGGGCTCTCTCAGTCTCACCTGTTTTCCTTTGTATTAATTAGCTATTCAGTGGGCCAGAGAAGCTCAGGAGGATGGCTCTGTAGCCCAGTGCTTTGGGCACTCAGCCGGGAGATGAGACCCAGGTTCAAATCAGGCAGAGCAGGGATTTGAAAGGGTCTCCCACAGCCCAGCATGGTGCCGTCACCACTGGACTCATCCTATTGTGAGCACACGCCGGCCTCTCATGAGGAAGGGCTGCCCTGGCTGAGGCACCTGACTCCAGGAGAGGCTGAGACTCCCCCCTGGCCAGTCCCTTGGGGAGGTGGGGTTAGGCCACATTCCTTTCTTCAGCATCACCCACGGGCTATTTCAGAAGACTCCTGGCTCAGCTTGCTGGTTTCTGAGAATCTCTTTCCTAGGCATCTCAGTCTATGAGTTGTAGGGAGAGCCTGGGCATCGCAGGGTGCCTAAAAGTTAAGCATTGCAATGTCCCTGGCTGGTATCCTCAACTAGCAATTCGCCCTGCAACAGCTCCCCGCTGCATTCCATCCTGCCCCAGGGCTCAGTGGCACAAGGAAACACTCTCATCTCTTTTCCTACACAGTAACTCTGCCATCAATCTCCCAGGAGGGATTTTGCACCTAGGTCAATTTCTCTTCCTTCGAGCCAACAGTATCTGCCAAGGTCTCCTCCATCTGCGGAACGAAGCTTCTTGACTTTGAGTGAATGGAGGCTCTTGGACCAAACTCTGCTCTCATTTAAGCCAGTTAAATCCAGAGAAGATACACAGAAGTCAAGGGAGTTGCTCCAGATTTACGCTAGTGTCAAATAGCAGAATGAGGCCCTCTTCTGTATTCAACATGCCTGTGGGATATAAATCACGTTCATACCAAGGTTTGCTGATCTCCCTGCAGATCTCTGCGGTAGTGGGTGCCTGAGTAGAGCCAGCATCTTCCCCTAGTGACATGGCTTTCAGAACTCCCCAGAAATTCCAGGATCATTTGTTAAACAAGGGGAGGAGTGGGATTCAGGCAGGATCATCACTGAAACAGGCTTATGGGCATCACTCAGTGCTGAGGTTTTCTGGCACTCAGAACTGCCCAGACCAGGGAAAAGCAAAGATTGGATATACAAGTAAATCAGCCATCTAGTTACAGAAACATGAAACAGCCAAGATGACCAGTGTCAGGCAAACCTCCAAAGATTCAGATATCAGTTTGATTCAACCAAGTGACCACACATAGAAGCCGCTGTGAACAACATTGGGTCAGCAAACCAGCCTAGAAATCTCAGTGGGGCAGGCGCTCTCCCAGCACTTCCAGTACGTTCTGGTTCCCAGCTGGCCAGAGCAGACATTGCTGGGACATTCCTGCTCTGCCCAGTTGTGCTGGAGACTAGATGGCAGTGCAAAAGCACATTGGATGCCAGGCCTGTCCACAGAGAGGGGTGTGGAAATGAGCGGTAATGGGGAGTAGCTAGTGAAACATTCAGTCCTCACAGAGATTCATCTGGGGAGTTCTAGAGGTGAGGCAAGGGTCCCAAGAGAAGAGAAGGACTGAGGTGCATCCAAGTCTGGCCCCCTGCAATCACAGCTCTCTGGTCCCAACCAACTTCTGTCCAGCCTTGCTCACTGCTTTAGACACTGGCACCCCCTTCCCACTGCCATGGACAGTCCTTGCTGTACATGCACTCAGAGGAAAATGTGTTCCCTGCCCCAACACCCCCGCCCCCCCAGAGGCAAAGGTGACTCCCCAGGGAGCACTGTGATCCCAGCACTGGGCGAACCGCACCTCCCCCCACCCCCACCGGGACAGGAAGCCTCCACTCCAGCAGCACTGACAAGGCTTGTACGTTTGATACCCAATAACCAGCTTTCCATGCAAATGTGCCTTTTATCTGCTCGCCCCATAGACACGCACAGACTCACCTTCACACCCACACACGGGGCCTGACTTGCCACTGCCTTGCACCTTGTGCACTCATTCACAGCAGTTCAATGTGCTTTCACACACACGACTCCTCCCAACACATAGGCAAATGCCAGTCTGCTATGTCTCCCTCTGCCACCCCCCAATCACCAGCACATTTACCGGGGGGTGGGAGGGGAGAGCTTTCAGAGACAGGCCAGAGGAGAGAGGAAGCTGCTCCGAGACCCCAGTCCTGGGGGAGTGCTGTTGCCCAGGGATAGTTTCTGGCAAAGGGTGTGTGTAAAGATTAATGGAGGGGGAAATCTCTGAAATTCAGAGATAGCTGCCAGTAAAACTGCAGCAGCAAGGAAGAGAGTGTGTGTGCACACGCACAGGGCATGGGATGTATGAGTGCAGGGCATTATGCTTGTGTTAATGTGTGTGTGCATGCTAGATAGACATCTTCAAATCACCAGGGCATGATGAAATGCATCCTAGAATACCCAAGGAGCTGACTGAGGAGATATCTGAGCCATTAGCAATTATCTTTTAAATGTCATGGAAGGTGGGAGACATTCCAGAAGGCTGGAAAGGGGAAAATCTAGTGCCCATCTCTAAAAAGGGAAATAAGGACAACCCGGACAATTACAGACCAGTCAGCTTAACTTCTGTACCCAGAAAGATAATGGAGCAAATCATTAAGCAAACACCTAGAAGATAATAAGGTGATAAATTACAGTCAGCATGGATTTGTCAAGAATAAATCATGTCATACCAATCTGATAGCTTTCTTTGACAGGGTAACAAGCCTTGTGGATGGGAGGAAGCGGTAGGTGTGTTATATCTTGACTTTAGTAAAGCTTTTGATACTGTCTCACATGACCTTCTCATAAGAAAACTAGGGAAATACTACCTAGATGGAGCTACTATAAGGTGGGTGAAGAACTGGTTGGAAAATAGTCCCCGGGAGTAGTTATCAGTGGTTCACAGTCAAGTTGCAAGGGCACAATGAGTGGGGTCCCACAGGGATTGGTTCTGGGTCCAGTTCTGTTCCATATCTTCATCAATGATTTAGATAATGGCATAGAGAGAACACTGATAAATTTTGCCGACAATATCAAGCTGGGAGGGGTTGCAAGGGGTTTTCATGACCTATGAGGGAAGATTGAAAAAACTAGGTTTGTTTAGTCTGGAGAAGAGAAGACCGAGTGGGGACATGATAACAGTTTTCAAGTACATAAAAGGTTGTTACGAGGAGGAGAGAGGATAGGACAAGAAGCAATGGGCTTAAATTGCAGCAAGGGCGGTTTAGGTTGGACATTAGGAAAAACTTCCTAACTGTCAGGGTGGTTAAGCACTGGAATAAATTGCCTAGGGAGGTCGTGGAATCTCCATCACTGGGGATTTTTAAGCGCTGGTTGGACAAACACCTGTCAGCTCTATGATTCTATGCACAGGACAGTGCATGTGTTTGCATATGCAGGACCGTGTATGTGTGCAGGAGTCAGTGTGCCCAAAATGCAGAGGACTGTGTGTGTGTTTGCATGTGCATGATGGTGTGTGTGCACATGTACAGCAGTGTCTGTGTGCGTGTGTGTGTGCAGGGCACTGTTGTGTGTCTGCATGTGCAGCAGTCAGTGTGTGTGTGTGTGCACGCAGGGCACTGTGTGCACATGTGCAGCAGTCAGTGTCTCTGTGTGTGCCTGCAGCAGGTGGTGTGTGTCTGCACATGCATGCGCAGGGCTTATGTATGTGTAGGGCTTTTGTGCTACAGTTGGGGCGTGTGTATGCACGCATGCGCGTGCGCATGCAGGGCTCTGGGGTGTGTGCGCAGCAGTCAGGGTGTATGTGCAGGGCAGTGTGTGTGTGTAGAGCTCTCTCTGTGTGCAGCAGTCAGGGTGTGCATGTCTGCATCTGTGCAGCAGTCAGGGTGTGTGCGCGCAGGGCTCTGTGTGCAGCAGTTGGGGTGCGCAAGCACATGTACAGCAGTCTGTGTATGCGTGCTCAGCAGTCAGTGTTTCTGTGCCTATGTGCATGGCTGTGTGTGTGTGTGTGTGTGTGTGTGTGTGTACGTACAGCAGTCAGTGTCTGTGTGTGGCTCCGTGTGTGTGCAGTAGTCAGTGTCTCTATGCCTGGGAGCAGGGCTGTGTGTGTACAGCAGTCAGTATGTTTGCCTGCAACAGTTTGTGTCTGTATGTGTGCAGGGCACTGTGTGTGCAGCAGTCAGGGCATGTGTCTGTGCCAGACTGAGTGTGTGCGCACATGTGCAGCACTTGGGGGGGTGCAGGGCTCAGTACGTGCTCCAGTCAGTGTCTGTGTGTGCAGCAGTGTGCAAGTGCAGGTCTGTGAGTGTGTAGCAGTTGGAATCTCTGTGAAGGGCTGTGTGCTTTGCAGTAGTTGGTGTGCATGCGTATGTGTGTGCAGTGCTCTATATGTGCAGTAGGGCTGTGTGAGAAAGAGAGAGAGCAGGGCCTGCTGTGGGTGTAGTGCGTTGTGAGGAAGAGGGACGAGATAAGCCAGGGCTGTTGAGAGAGTGAGCAAGTGATGCGGCAGCGCTTTGTTGTGTGTGTGAGAGAGGAGCAGCCCTGTGAGCAGGGCTGTGTGTGAGAGTTGTTGTGTAGCACAAGCAGGGCTGTGTGTGTGTATGAGAGAGAGAGAGAGAGAGAGATGGCAAGCAGGGCTGTGTGTGTGTATGTGGGGAGAGAGAGGCCACGAGCAGGGCTGTGTGTGTGTGAGAGAGAGCGAGCTGTAGAGCAGGGTTGTGTGTGTGTTTGTGAGAGAGGAGAGAGAGAGAGAGAGCGCCCCGAGCAGGGCTGTTGTGTGTGTTGAGAGAGAGAGAGACCGGCGAGCAGGGCTGTGTGTGTGTGTGAGTGTGTGTATGAGAGAGGGAGAGAGAGCGCTCCGCGAGCAGGGCTGTGTGTGTGTGTGGTGTGAGAGAGAGAGACCCGGCGGCGGCTGTGTTGTGTGGTGTGTGTTGTTGAAGAGAGAGAGAGAGCGTGCCGCGCGAGCAGGGCTGTGTGTGTTGTGAGAGCCGCGAGCAGGGCTGTTTGTGTGTGTGTTGGGAGAGTAGAGAGAGGACCCGGCGAGCAGGGCTGTGTGTGTGTTGTGTGTGGTGAGAGAGAGAGCGGCTGTGTGGTGTGAGAGAGCCCGCGAGCAGGGGTGTGTGTGTGTGTGTGTGAGAGAGAGACAGAGCGAGCGAGCCGCGAGCAGGGCTCTGTGTGTGTGTGTGTGTAGCAGAGAGAGCGCCGGCGGACACAGGGTGTGCGAGTGTGTGTGAGGAGAGAGAGCCGGCGAGCAGGGCTCTGTGTGTGTGTGTGGAGAGAAGAGAGCGAGCCACGAGCAGGGCTGTGTGTGTGTGAGAGCGAGAGCGGTGAGCAGGGTCTGTGTGTGTGTGTAGAGAGAGAGAGAGCGAGCCCCGAGAGGGCTGTGTGTGTGTGAGAGCGAGAGCCGGCGAGCAGGGCTCTGTGTGTGTGTGAAACTGTGTGTGAGAGAGAGAGAGAGAGCCGAGCCCACGGCAGGGCTGTGTGTGTGTGTGTGTGTTGTGTGTGTGGCTGTGTGTGTGTGAGAGCGAGCCACGAGCAGCTGTGTGTGTCTGAGGCGAGAGCCGGCGAGCAGGGCTGTGTGTGTGTGTGGTTGTGTAGAGCGAGCCCACGAGCCGGCGTGTGTGTGTGAGAGCGAGGGCCGGCGAGCGGGCTGTGGTTTGCAGCACTCGGGTGTGGCGCGCAGGCGCGGGTTCTCTCCACTTGCCGCACCTTTCCCCTCCAGCCCCGCCCGCCGCTCGTTCGCCCGCACCTGAGACAGGTGCGGCTCGGAGCGGCTCGGTCCGGCTCCCGTCTGCCGGCGTAGCGCGGCGCCAATGGCTCAGGAGGGGGCTGGCTATCCGCCGGGCGCGGCAGCCGAGATCCGAGCCAGGCGGGTGGCAGCCGGTCGGCATTGCCGGGCAGGCAAGAGCCGGAGCCCCGGCCCGGCCGGGCCCGCTGCGGGGCATGCGCTGGGCGAGCTGCCCGGAGCACGGGCTGAGCTGGGCTGGCTTCCTGCGCCGCTCACCGCCGCGCTCTTCGCCCAGTCGGCTGGCGCTCTGCGCGGCCTACCGCTGTGACGCCTGGAGCCGAAGGCTGCGGACTGCGGGTTAGCGGGGCTTGGGGCCGGGTCGGCCGCTGGCACTGGATCCCCTCCGGCGCTCCCCCGCAGGCTGTCCCGCCGCGCGGGGCTTCCCCGCACCTGGGAAGGACTCGGGCCGGCCGGTTGACGGGGAGGGTCCGGCGGTGGAGCCGGCGCTGCCCGTGAGCGCAGGGGGCTGCCGTGGGGCCGCTTCCCAGCCCTGGGGGGTGACGTCCCTTGGGGCTCCGGCCGCGTATGACCGTAGCGCTGAGCGCCCAGGTGAGGGCAGGGCCGGGGTGTGCCAGGCGCTGCGCAGACACGTGCTGGGAGACAGGCCGCCGGGCCCCCCTTTGGCTCTGGGCTAGGCTAGGGGCTCGGCGCAGCCTGGGTCACTGCGAGCGCCCGGCCGAGGGGGAGCACCCCGGGGCAGGGAAAGCTCTGTGCGGGGATCGCGCCCACCCAAGTGCTGCCTGAGCCGAGCCAGCCTGGCGCACGGGCCGGGGGCTGACGGCGCACACACGGGGGTTACCTTCCCCGCATTGGGGTGTAACCGTGAAGCCTGGCACCGGCCACTCCTCCTCTAAACAATTATCCTGGAAAGTGGCCGGCTCCCCAATCTCCTCTTTAAAAAAGTTTCAGCCATCCAATCAGAGAGCAGGAACAATACCGTGTGACTTAGGTGACCAATTACACATCTTCAGGAGTGAGCAATGGGAATAGGAGAGCTTGGGAGCTTCCCCGGCCGATCTGGTCATATCAGCCAGTGGCAGGATGCTCCCGAGGAGCAAGCAGGTGCGCAGGGATCTGGGCCTGAGCACTCTCTGCAGTACCCTGGGAATTTCAGGCTAGATCAAAATAACACAAATGAAGTGTAAACGCCTCCTTGGTCCTGTCTGTGGGCTTTTGTTTTTACATGTAAACCCAAGTGACAGGTTTGGTTCACAGCAATCTCATAGGAATTGTCCTATTGCCAAGGGAACTGACAGATTTCAAAGGCAAAACTATGGCTCAGAGTCTGTTCTGGCTAAACTGTGCTTGTGGCAGGAGGGGGCAAAGGTGGTTTTATGCTCTATGGCTTTGGGAGGGAGAGGGATAGCTCAGTGGTTTGAGCATTGGCTTACTAAACCCAGGGTTGTGAGTTCAATCCTTCAGGGGGCCATTTAGGGATCTGGGGCAACAATCTGCCTGGGGATTGGTCCTGCTTTGAGCAGGGGGTTGGACTAGATCCCTTCTGACCCTGGCATTCTATGATTGGGCTGCCCATTCATAGTACAAATTAGAGCAGCCCCAGGACTACTTCAATATATGTTTGGCTGCAACAGCCCTCCAAAGTCATCCCAGCTGAGAATAGCAGGAGCTATTTTGATCTGGCCATGCCTGCACCCTCCCCTTGTGCACACGCTATGCCAATGGCTAGGGAGGTGGCTAAAGCCACTCTGGCAACTCTGCTGTGTGGAGAAAGTCATTATGCCAGGGATCATCCCAGAGGCCATTTCCACTGAGGTTCTGTCTCCTCACAATGCCAGAGTGATGTAAAGGAACCAGAACATGACAGAGAATCTGGTCTAGGTGATCTGCATGTAACCATTTCTCCCTTCCTTCCACCTCTTCCTCTCGCACAGATCCTGTCGCTGGCAATCGGAAGTCCAGGACAGGTCTTACCAAGGTGGATTGTCATATGATTAAACTCTGCTAATTTTTAGGGGTATTTTAGCTCATTTGTGACTTTTTCAGGCAAGGATTAGGTTTTGTTACAAATCTGGGATTCATTTCTTTGTGTAAAGCTGGGGTTGCTTGCAACTGATTGCAATGGGGCTGAGAGCCGGAAGCTCCCGGGGACCTCGTGCAACCCATGCTATAGTGAAGGACACTATATGAGTACAGCACTTCTAAAAGCTGAGCGCTCATGGTGCCCGATGGCAGAGGATGCTCCGAGAGAGGCTGTGAATCCAGAGCTCTGATTCTGTATTTCAGAATAAAATTGTGGATCAGTGTGAGAAGCTCCAGCTGCAGAGTGCTGCGATCACCAAATACATGGCTGAGGTGCTGCCAGGGAAGAACCAAAGTGCTCTGGTAATTCTCTTTTCTTTCCATGGCACGGTAATGTGGACCTGAGCTTGCTAGTGCAGCCTGCATCTCACAGGCGAACAAAACCCCACTCAGCAATATTAGTGTTGACTGCCCGGGGTTGCTGAGATGGCTTTACTCTTTGGTTACTGGTTTTATTTAGGCCCTTCTCCCTACCTGACCATCCCCCATAATGGACAGACAGTTTTGCTTGGTCTCCTGCGGTATAAACCCCGACTCTACTCTGTGAGGCAGCCAGCTGAGTATATGCACTGTACACATTGCACTGCTTCCAACACCCTCTCTGCTGCCCCATCCTTCTGTAGATGACCTTGGCCTGGGTTCTGGGGGTGTGCTTGGGAGTCGAACCCTGAAGTCTGCTCTTGTATTTGCTCATCTCTCAGTTCAGCTGGTGTTGCTTCCCGTGCCTCCCTCGGGCAGTGCTTTCCTTTAAAGCGACTGTGTCAGGATAACAATACGAGGCCTATTTCTCCCTTTTGCCGAGGCCATGTTACACCTCTCTGGCAGCATCTGTTTCATCCTACACTGATTTTAAAGCCCATTTACACTGCGAGAGCAGGGAAAAGTGGCCGTAGTATAACTGAGAATCCGGCCAGCTATTGCGGTGTAAATATTCTGTGGGTATGTCTATGCTTGTAATGCTACAGTGTAGACATTATTACCCATCAGCCTGGGTTATCCACCTCCCCAAGAATTCTTCCATCGACTTAGCACTGTCTACACAGGGACTTAGGTTGGCTTAACTACGCCACTTGGGGGTGTGGATTTTCCAGTTCTCCGAGCGATGTAGTTATGCCGACCTAATTTTCTAATGTAGACCAGGCCTGTGTTAGCAATAATGACTTTGAACACTTCAGTGACCCTAACTTCTCCCGGTTCCCTGCTGGTGCCTGTGTTTCAATAAAAGGCTAGTCAGTTTCAGTTTTGTTTCTAGTCAGTTCACTTCCAGCGTCTCCTGCTCTCCTGCAATGGCTGGGCTGCAAAGACTGCACAGACATGCTTCAGTTGGAGCAGACCCACAGCTGAGTGAATAGGAGTGTAGGGGGCGGTGGGAGGGTGAGGGGAATGGCAGCTGTCAGGCCTAATCCTGCAAACCCTTCCTAATGTGAGTTGAGTCCAGGGGGACTGCTGCAGGGAGCCGGAGCTGCTATCCTGCACCAGGGGTTGTAGGCTGGCCCTTTGGTTCGTCAGCATGAGATCGTTTCCCTGGTGTAAAACTTGATTTTTGTATGAAGCTGAAATTTTGGGCCTTGCTGGGTGTCAAGTTGGCACTTAGTAGCCATGGCGATACCAGCTAGTGCCTTAGAAACACCATAGCTGGTAGGTAGAGCGGCCTCGTTCCGATCTCACGCTGGTTTACACCACTTTAATCCCAGTGATTTCAGGTGGATTAACTCGGCATTAGAGTGCACTGAAAACGAGTTCTGGTGGTAACTTTCTGGCATGCCAGTGGTACTGCATGTAGTGCTTGCTGAGCTGAGGAAGGGGCGCCTGACACTTCTTCCTGTCCTTGCTGTGGCAGAGTGCGGCCAGCTGGGCCCGGGAAGTGGTGATCCAGAGACTGATCTTTGTGAGAAATGTGTGTGAGAACGAGGAGCAGCGACTGCTAGAGAAGGTGCACACGGAGGAGGAGAGGACTCACCAGAGCATCCTGACCCAGCGAGCTCACTGGACCGAGTCCCTGCAGAAACTGGCTGCCCTCCGCACCTACCTAGTGGACATGATCACCAACCTGGATGACCATGGCCTGGTGGTAAGTACCACAGTCCTGTGCTGAGGAACCGGTCTAGCCTGCAGCCAGGCTTCTCTCACTGTAGCTGATGACTCTTGAGCACAGCAGTTCGGCAGCTTGTTGTGCTGACAACAAGGAGGCCAGAGTTCAAGAGAGACTTGGGTTTGCATTCCTGGGAAGCAGCTGTGGCTGCTCAGGGAGTCACCTGGCTGGAATCACCAGAGAAATGTGGCTTCCCCGTAAGAGGTAGGAACAGGTGAGAGAGCTACTGAAATGCTCCCACTGGTCTTCCCCTTACTGCGGGTGATGGAAGAATATCAGAATTGTCGTCCAAGCTCGGGGATGCACCATCCTTTGGATGGTGGGCTAGAGCAGCACTCACTGCTGCATTGCTTCCCCCTCGCCTATTCTCCCTTGCAAGCAGGTGGGCCACAGGGGCCCAAGCAGTGCCTCAGCAGCTGAGGATTGGGCTTGGGAGTCAGAGAGGGAGAAGGCTGGTACATGGTTTTTCGTGGGTTTTTCTAGTTCTTTGTTGATTTTAAACAGCTCCAGGCAGGTCTGCACTTAAAACTCTGTGCTGGTGCAACTGCACCGCTGTAGCGCTTTAATGAAGACGCTCTAAATCGACGGGATGGGGGGGCGGCCAAAATTTTTTTTGCTTGGGGCAGCAAAAATCCTAGAGCCGGCCCTGGGGGCAGTGTGAGGCTTGTAACTGTTTCCATACTGGGTCAGAGGTTGGTCTCTGGCAGGAGCTGACACGATGTGAGTGTGACCAGGTTTTTTATAGAGACAGTCCCAATATTTGAGGCTTTTCCTGTATAGAAGCTTATTACCCTCCCAACCCCCATCCCGATTTTTCACACGTGCTGTCTGGTCACCCTACTGGATGTGTCAGAGGAAGGGTCTTGCAGTGCTCTACTCATGAGTGCTGCGTGTTTATCTTTTCCTTCCTGGCTCTGTGGTGCTCAACTATGGCCTGAAGCAGGAGAGATGAACACACTGACCATATGAATAACTACAAGTATGATTGATCCTAGAATTGTCCGGCCCTGGGATAGGATTCTCTAACCCCCACAATGGAAAATGCCACCAATTGACCACACACCATGCAAAGAAATCTTCCTGAATTTACTTTGGCCAATTAATGCAGGCTCCATAATGAGAAAGCTGATACAAATGTGAGGTTTGGCTGATAACAGAATGATGTCTGGTTTGGAAACAACAACTCTCCGGAGCTGTCATCACCCCCAGGTCTCAGGCCTTTCCCCGAGGAGATAGAGGCCTGGGACAGACTGGGGGGACAAAGTACAATTGCAGTAAGCATCTGAAACGCCATGAGTCAGACAGCTGATGGGGGGTTGTAATGACTGTGCTAAAGAGCTGCGCTTCCTGTGGGTTTAAATGCACTGAGGCGTCACTGCTATGTAGTTGCCAGTATGCTAAAAAGTAGTTCTCTTGGTTAAAAAAAATCGATAGATTGTGGTTGTGCAGAAGGCACTGCGTGTTCTGGAGCTCCCGGCCTGTGGAAATGGCTGGGCCAGTCCATCTGCCCCACAGAAATAGATTTCTGTGAATGATGTCAGACTCTCCTCTTATCACTATTGCTTGGGCTGCCTCTGAGCGGGCACAGGATGTCCTTTCTGTGTGGAAGTGGGGGAGGGAACGCCACTGACAAGTGCAAATGGTGGGGTCCCATACTGAGGTGCTGAGGGAACGATGCAGCAGGAACGGGCTCCTGGGTGCAGCGAGAGACCCCAGAGCACCGAGGAGTTTGGCTCCAGAGTTGCCCTCACCCCTGACCGAGGTCTCCCACGTGTTTCCCTCACACTAAACAAGCCAGCTCTGCTTTTGAGAGCAGCGGTGCCAGCCCATGGCTCCTGCACAGAGCACCGCAGTGTCTAGCCACCAGCAGCTCCCTATGCCCTGCCCACACTGTGCTGGGCCTGCGCTTGGTCTGAGCATGCAGAGCCCTGATGGCCTGTGGGAAATGGAGCCCAAGAGGCACTGGAGGATGTGTCCCACACCAGCCTGAGCCAGGAAGAGGGAAATGGGCAGTGGAGCAGCTCCCTGCTCCTACGGGGGATGGGGCTGCTCTCCCACAGGGCCCAGGAAGGACAGTTGTGCTTCCCACAACCCAGGCCAGCAGGAGAGAGGGGAAACCTCTGAAGCGCTGCAACAAAGCCTTCTGGGATGGATGTGGGGCTGGGGAGCTGGAGGACTCCTGCTGCAGATACCTGACTGCAAGGGGTCTGCACTAAGGGGTCTCGAACGCCATTGTGGGAGGCACATTAGATAACAGGCCATAGAGCAGCTGGTAGAAGAAGCACCAGGGCGGGTCTCAGGAGACGGAGCCATCAGGGATGTGGGGGGAGGATCCTTGGATACCTGTGACAGGCGGATTTTCCTGCTGCATGAACTTATTCAATTCACCTGCTTTGGGCATTGCCAGCAGCACAGGCTCAATCCCCAGGAGGCAGTTTTAGCCATTTTCAGGGACGGTGAGGGGTTCGTTGTTTGCTGTGACACTGTGCCCGGGGTGGGCTCAGTGAGGGGGACAGAGGACTTGGGAAGATCCAAACCCACTGAGACCTTTGCGTAAGTGCCCAGGGAGAGAGTTTATTGTGTGAGAACAATGACAATCAGCGGCACCCCAGGGTACAAAATATACAGGAATGACAGGGTAAGTCACGCTGGTTGGGCATTGACACTCTGTGGGAAAGCATAGGGCCAAATATAGTACAACTCTAAATGAATCAAACTGTGCCATAGAATCACTACGCATACAAATTTCATGCTTGAATAATAAGAGTACATAGTTGCAGGAATATAGTACCGACACCTGACCAGGATGGTGATGGTGATTGTGAAATGCTCCACAAGATTAGAGAGGCTCCAAAAATAGAAAACATCATAATACGGGAGATTTCAGCTATCCCCATATTGACTGGGGACGTGTCACCTCAGGATGGGATGCAGAGAGAAAGTTTCCAGACACCATAAATGGCTGATTCTTGGAGCAGCTAGTCCTGGAATCCACAAGGGAAGAGGCAATTCTTGATTTAGTCCTGAGTGGGGCGCAGGATCTGGTCCCAGAGGTGAATAGTGCTGACCCATTCAGTAATAACAACCATAATGTAATTAAATTTAACATCCATGCAGGGGAAAATACCCAAAAAACCCAACACAGTAGCATTTAATTTCAAAGAAGGGGAACTACACAAAAATTAGGCTAGTCAAATGGAAATTAAAAGGAACAGTCACAAGAGTGAAATGCCTAGTAAGCTGCACAGAACTACTTAAAAATACCATAACAGAGGCTCAAATTAAATACGTACCCCAAATAAAAACAAAACAATAAGACCAAAAAAATGCTACTATGGTTAAACAGCAGAGTAAAAGGGGGTTAGAGGCCAAAAGGCAACATTTAAAAATTGGAAGTCAAATCCTTGGGAGAAAACTAGACAGAAGCATGAACTCTGGCAAGTCAAGTGTTGAAGTATAATTAGGCAGGCGAAAAAAGAATTTGAAGAGCAACTAGCAAAAGACACACTAACTAACAGCCTGTGAAAGGCTGTGGCTACACTATGCAGTTTTTAGTGACACAGTTGTTCTGCTACAGCCATACTGCTAAAAGCCGTGCAGTGTAGCTGCTGTTTGTTGGCAGGAGAGAGCTCTCCTGCAGACAAAAAACTTCCACTGCCCACGAGTGTCAGCAGCTTCGTTGACACGAAAGCGCTTCTGCCGACAAAGCACTGTTCAGACTGGTGCTTTTTGTCGGTAAAACTTTTGTCGTTTGGGGGGGGGGGTTAACACACCTGAACAACAAAAGTTTTGCTGACGAAGTGCCAGTGTAGACAAACCCAAATAGTCAGTGAGGCCTTTGGATGATTGAGGTGCTAAAGGAGCTCTCAAGGAACACAAGGCCATTGTGGAGAAGCTAAATAAATTATTTTAATTGGTCTTCATTGCAGAGGATTTGAGGGAGATTCCCAAACCTGAGCCATTCTTTTTAGGTGACAAATCTGAGGAATTGTCCCAGATTCAGGTGTCATTAGAGGAGGTTTTGGAACAGACTGATAAATTAAACAGTAATAAGGCATCAGGACCTGATGGTGCTCATCCAAGAGTTCTGCAAGAACTCAAATATGAATTACAGAACTACTAATTGTAGTATGTGACCTACTGCTAAAATCAGCCTTCATGCCAAATGGAGGATAGGGAATGCAATGCCAATTTAAAAAAAAAAATAGGCTCCAGAAGAGACCCTGTAAGCCTAGCTTCAGTACTAGGCAAATTGGTTGAAACTAATAGAAAACTGAATTCTCAGACCTATCGATGAACATGATATTTTAGAAAAGAATCAACACAACTTTTGTAAAGGGAAATCATGCCTCACTAATCTATTAGAATTCTCTGAGGTTGTCAACAAGCATGTGGATATGGGTGATCCAGTGGACATAGTGTACTTGGACTTTCAGAAAGTTTTGACAAGGTCCATCACCAAAGACTCTAAAGCAAAGTAACCAGTCATGGGATAAGAGGGAAGGTTCTCTGATGGATCATTAATTGATTGAAAGACAGGGAACAAAGGATAGGAATAAATGGTCAGTTTTCACAATGGAAAGTGGTAAATAGTGGTGTCCCCCCAGGAGCTGTACTGGCACCAGTGCTGTTCAATATATTTTTAAATGATCTGGAAAAAGGGAACGGTGGGGTGTCAAAGTTTGCAGATGATACAAAGTTATTCAAGATAGTTCAGTCCAGAGCTGACTGTGAAGAGTTGCACAGGGATCTCTTAGAACAGGATGATTGGGCAAGAAAACATTGATAAATGCAAATTAATGCACATCGGAAAACATAATCCCAACTATACATACAAAATGATGGAGTCTAAATTAGCTATTACCACTCAAGAAAGATCTTGGAGTCATCATGGATAGGCCTTTGAAAACATCTGCTCAGTGTGCAGTGGCAGTCAAAAAAGCTAACAATATTAAGAACCATTAGGAAAGGGATAGATAATAAGACAGAAAATATAATAATGCCTGTATATAAGTCCATGGTACACAGAAACCTTCAATGTTGCGTGCAGTTCTGGTTGCCCCATCTTAAAAAAAGATAGATTTGGAAAAGGTACAGAGAAGGGCAGCAAAAATGAAAAGGAGACATCTGAGACTATTGATTGCCACAATCTCAGGTTTCATTAAAAATACATTAGTTTCTAGCTTTAATGGTTGCAGAGAGAAGCTTTAAAATGGGACCAGAATGCTCCTTAAAAGCTCAGAGACCAGAAGGCAATAAAAGGATCACACTTTTGATTATTTTTAGGAATCCTGTCATTTCTGAGCTAATCTCCTGATTTGGAGGCTGAACTCATGATTTCTGAGTGTTTGGGGTTGGTGAGGCTGAAACAGAAATGACTCCATGGCCTCAAGAAAATACGAGGAGAAAATAAAAAAACGGGGGCTGTTCAGCTTAGATAAGAGATGACTAAGGAGGGATCTGATGGAGCCTATAAAATCGTGACTGATGTGGAGAAAGTGACTAGAGAAGTGTTATTTACTCTTCACATAACACAAGAACCAGGGGTCACCCAATGAAATTAACAGGCAGCAGGTTTAAAACAAACACAAGGAAACATTTCTTCACACAACACACAGTCAACCTATGGAACTCATTGCCAGGGGATGTTGTGAAGGCCAAAACTATAACTGGGTTTAAAAAAAAAATTAACTAAATTCTTGGAGAATAGGTCCATCAACGGCTATTAACAAAGATAGTCAGGGATGCAACCCTATGCTCTGGATATCCATAGCCTCTGACTGCCAGAAGCTGGGACTGGACAACAGGGGCTGGGTCACTCAGCGACTGCCTGCTTTGTTCATTCCCTCTGAAGCACCTAACACTGGCCACTGTTAGAAGACAGGACACTGGGCTAGACGGACCATTGGTCAGACCCAGAATGACCGTTCTTATGTTCTTATGAGAATTTCAGCTTTTTTGATTGTCTCTCTCCTTGTCCCCAGCACGCGGAGCAGGAGATCTTCGAGAGGTGAGTAATCAAATGTTCACGGCCCCTCCTGACTCACCTTCCCCATTCTGTGAGCACAGCATCTCACACCACAGCTCGTGTGCAGCATAGAGCAGCATACCATTCCCAGGCAGCAGGTAACACTGACCTTTTCCTGACTGGTGCTGCTTTTGGTCAAGGCATAGTGCCAAGGGGGTGAGAAGTTGCATGCATATAAAATGCCCCTTCCCCAAAATGTCCCACTGTGGCTTTGCTTCACGTGCTGCACTATGGCTCAGCCATGGGGACCTAAATACTTACGTTTGGCACCTAGAAATCCTGGTGGCCAGGACACACCTGATGGATCTAAATGTAGTAAAGCTGATTTACACAGATGCCCGGGACATGGTCGCACATGTGTGCTGCACACATAGGCACACTCTTTTTCACTTTCAGCAGATGATTATTTGGGGATTTATCTAGCTCCCATTAGAGCCTGTGGAAAAGCTCCCCTTGTCTCCCATAGGAAAGTGCTGGGGACTGCCTGTCCACAGAGCCTGCAGTGTTCCTTACCTGCAGACGGGCCCAGTACAGCGTTGCACAGAGGGGTAACAATTTAAAGCTGTCTCCAGCCTTCCTACTTGAGGGCTCTACTTTCACGCAGCCTCCTTATTAAACAGACAAGTGAGGTGCAGAGTGAGAGCCTGGCAGCGCTGCCACTGGTACCAAGCACCCATTGCTCTGTCTGTGCATTTCACTGCTCCTGAGAAGGGGAACCTGATGTGAATTGCATTGTGGCCTAAGCGATGATTTTACAACTCGGATTGAAGTTGGGCTGTCCTTCCCTGGGTGGGCATTGGCCCTTGGAGTGCCCCCTAGGGGTAGTTCTAATTATAGTACTTCTTAGCATTATCTGGAATCCTGGTTATTTACTCCTGAGGGCATTCTATGTAAAAAAAAATAAAAATTCTGCACACAATATTTTAAAATTCTGCAAATTTTATTTGTCAAATAAATGTGGAGGCTCCAGCCTGGTATTGGGGACAAAGGCCACTGGCTGCACAGAGGTAGGAGATCATAGTGCAGCTGCACCCCGGAACACAGACTCAGCAGTGAGGCTGCACCCAACCCTGACACGGTGCAAGGACCGGACCTGCCCCAGAAACACACCAGTGCTCTTCTCCTCCATGCTAGGTGCACCAGATGTGGGCAGGCAGGCTCAGCATGGCAGAGTTCAAGTGTGCAAGGCTTCATGTGGGGGGATCCAGGTGTGGATTGAGAGGGTTCTGTGTGGGGCAGTCTGGGTGTGAGCAGCTCGGTGGGGGGGATCTGGATACACAGGAGCTTGTTGGGGGTTCTGGGTTCAACAGTAATGGGACTCTGCAGGGGGTCCAGGTGAAGGATAGACACGGGCAGTGGGGGGTCTGGAGTCAAATTGTTCAGTGTGGGGTCCAGATGCTGGGAGAATGTGGCTCAGTGGAGTGGAGATCCAGATGCCGGTGGCTTGTTGGGGTGGTCCAGGTGCAGGGGCAGTGGGGCTCATCAGGGGTTCTGAGTGTGGAGGGATGAAGCTTGGCAGGAGAGTCAGGTATGAGGGGGTCTGGATGTATGGGGGTTAGGTGGATGGGGGATCAGCTCCCTGTAGAAGGATTCCTCTCCCTGAAGCTAAGGAATGATGAGTGGAGGAAGCAGGGCAGGGGAGGAGTTTGCAGAGCTTCCTACAGCTGGGGGAGAAATCTGGGGATGGGTTTGACCCGGCCCCAGATGCTGTGTAAGGGCAGGGGAGGAGTTTGCAGAGCTTCCTACAGCTGGGGGAGAAATCTGGGGATGGGTTTGACCCAGCCCCAGGATGCTGTGGCAGGGCAGGGGAGGAGTTTGCAGAGCTTCCTACAGCTGGGGGAGAAATCTGGGGATGGGTTTGACCCGGCCCCAGATGCTGTGTAAGGGCAGGGGAGGAGTTTGCAGAGCTTCCTACAGCTGGGGGAGAAATCTGGGGATGGGTTTGACCCAGCCCCAGATACTGTGTAAGGGAAGAGGAGGTCCCATCCTCTCCATCCCAGCCAGGACTAGCAGCTGAGCCTGATGCAGGGTAGGAGCCACCAGCCGTGTCTTCCCCAGTCCTACCCCCTGCCCCACAGTGATTTACCTTTCTGCTGGCTGCCCTGGGTACCAGAAACATACTGCTGGGGAGAGTCACGTGACTGCTCTTGTGGCTTCCCTTTGCTTCCTAGTCAGAAAGTCCGTTTTCTGTGGAGAAGCAAAGAAATCTGTGGGGGACATAAATTCTGTGCATGTGCAGTGGCGCAGAATTCGCCCAGGAGTAACTGTTGCACATTTCTGCCTTGTGCCTAGCTTTAAAGGCTGAGCAATAAAACATGGCAGGTGGTTAGCAGCAAATGTCAGGGCCTCAGCCTTTCCTTACGAGCCCAATAAACACCGTGTGTGCCACTTACTGTATGGATTTATCTCCTTTCCGTGCCGTGTCAGATCCTTCAGGAGTCTCAGCCAGGGCCAGTGCAACCACTAGGCAAACTAGGCAGTTGCCTAGGGTGCCAAGATTTGGGGGTGCCACAAAGCGGTGCCCCCCCAATTTTTTTTAATATAGCATTTCAGCCTGCTGCCCCCGTGCTTCCCCTGAGTGTCCCACAGCCCCAGAAGCCTCCCTGCCTCTCTCCTGCAGCTCCACGCTGCCTCCGCTCTGCTCTGTTCCTGGCATCAACTGCTGCCGCAGGGTCCTAGTGCCCCTCAACCATTAGTGGCAGGGCAGGCTGCCCTTCCCCCTCAGACTCTTTTCTTTTCTGGCGGGACCCTCCACCAGCACAGTCCCACCCATCTCCCCTTGGCTGCAGTCACCGCTCCTGCCCCACACTGGGCAAGGGTCACCCCCAGTGAGGCTACAGTGAGGGGCAGCAGCAGCGGAGGAGGCACACATGTGATGGCAGCCCCCCCCAACACCACCACCAAGGAGGCGAGGGGCTTCATGGACCTGAGAAGGGCCCTAGGAGCACGTGCAGTGACAGTGGTGCAGTGTGAGTGTGCTACTGGGGTGGGGGTGGAAGTGGGGGCCCCTCCCCCAGAACTCACTGCTGCTGGCAGAGAGAGAGCTGAAGGAATCCTCCTCTCTGACCCCATCCCTGGGGCAGCCTGACTGCACCCCAAACTCATCCCCTGCCCTGCCCCACCCAAGAGCCTGCACCCCTCGCCAGTGCCCAAGAAGCAGTCGAAAAAGTGGGACTTCCTGGCACCAAGCAAAAAGGGTCAAGGGACATCAGACAAAGGACCTAGTTCAGGCCAGCTGTCCACCCCAGAGCCGCATGGGGGTTTCTCTCAGATGGGATCCACTCGTCTCCCCAGGGATCCACCGCTGACTCCTGGGAGTGGCACGGGATCCAAACTCACTGTTGTGCGAATATGCTTGTGTAGGTTGTTGAAATTTGTAATATTGATATTGTCAGTTCGTATGATGGAGTATCCACCATTCTAATTTTATAAATTTTATTAACAATAATTGGATATTCTAAAGGTAGAATAAAATGTAGTAGATTTGTATATGAAAGCATGAAGAAAGGAAATATACATGACTAAAAAGGGTGTATTCTGAAAGTTTATGATAAGCAATGGTCCGGGGAGAGGGGAGGGAGAAGGGGGGCGCAAGGTGGAAGTTTCACCTAGACGCCTAATATCCTTGCACCAGCCCTGGTCTCAGCGTGTTACTCTGCTGGCTGTCCCTACCCCACAGCAATGAGGCTTTGTCTATAAAAGGCCTTACAGGAAAATCTGATTGACCCATCTTAGCACATTCATTGTACACCCTCATTCTGTGGAGCTGTCTCAGACCAATTTGCTCTGTCGACTGGAGCTGTGGGAAGCTAAATGACTCGCCGGTATTAGGGTTTCATTTTAAAATGTCAATGTCTGTTTGTAACTGCCTGGAGTCAAACCCACCTGAAACCAGGACTGGGGATTCTAGCTGAAGAGACACCTCATCCCTGGTATAACTTAGCTGCATTCAGTCATACCCCAGGGATGAACCTGGCTCAGTATCGTTGAAGTAGTTCCTTGTGGCTCTAGGTTGTGTATCTTCTAGCACTTGACACTAAATCAATCCATTTCCTAATAAACCCTCTCTTTCACTTCCTAGGACAGAGGCAGCGGAGGGAATCCTGAAGCCACAGGAGTCCGAGAAGTTAAACTTTAATCAGAAATGTGTTCAGAGTCCATTACTGCACCAGCTGTGGGCCTCTGCTGTTCTCAGCTGTGCCACAGGTCAGTGTCTCGCTCACAGCCACACATTCCTCTGGGGACTCCTGGCAGGTTGATTCATTCTGCACCTAAGCAAATATCCTGGCTCTGACGTTCCTGCTCCCCAGGTTTGTGTGTGTGGAAACAAGTGGGTGTTGAGAGTCAATCTGTAACTTTAAAGTGTGCTTCAGATGCACTGCATGCACAAGTGCACTTTATGCCAGAGAGATGTTTGTTAGTGGGAATTGCTCCCCCACTGGTCATGATTCTCTCAGCAGCAGTGATCGCTGAAGAGAACAAAGCTGATCCTTGTTTGCTTCAGCAGGGAGATGCCAAAGAGAAATGATCTAAAGTGCAAAAGTGAAGCCAGCTCCTTGGAGTAGCACTGGCCCAGAGCGGAGGCCCCAGGCCTACCTTTAAAAGACCTCATGTTAATAGCAGTGTTGCCAAATCTCACCACTTCATTGCAAAGCTTGTGGATAGCAGATATTTTACTTAAAACCCAGCTCCTGGAGACTATTGATTATGTGACAATCTCAGCTTTCCTTGAAAAATAAATGAGTTTCTAGTCCTAATGGTTGCAGAGAGAAGCTTAAAAATGGGACCAACATGCTCCTTAAAAACTCAGAAACCAGAAGGCAATGCAAAGAGCCTGCATTGGATTATGTTTAGGAATCATGTTGGTTTTTTAAAGCTAATCTCTGAATTTGGAGGCTGAGCTCACAATTTCTGAGCGTCGGGGGTTGGTGAGGCTGTAGCGGAAATGAGTGCATGGCCTCAAGAACGTATCTCCCTGAGCCTGAGCACAGTTTGTGGAGGGATTTCAGTGCATCTCTGCAGTATTTGCAGGCCAGACATTGCAGCCTTCGGGTAGTGGGTGAGAAGCAGACAGGGAAACTAACTAAAAGCCTTGCTGGGTGCGCTGATGTGTAGAAAGGCAACAAACCTCAGAAATGACCATCCTGTACCTTCCTGACATGTTACAGTCTCTCTGGGCCGAGTAGCTTAGGTGCTGTTTGGAACACAGGACAGGGGCTTGCTTTTAAATGTATTGACCAACATGTTCAAATGCAGGTGCCTGGAATTAGAGTCTAGGGTGACAGCCTGGTCCCACTGAAGTGGGTGGGTGATTTGCTGGGGCCAAGATTTCAGCGGTGAAGCCTAAATCTGGATTTAGGAGTCTAACTTCATGTATGCAGGTTTGAAGACGTAGGCCCTGATTTTTAAAAGAAACAAAATATGCTCCTGTGATAGGTTAAGCGGACCCCGCACTAGGCCAGACAGGGTTAAGCCCCAGGTAGTGACAGCGGAAGTCCCGCCTCCCTGGTAAGACTGGGCATGCTCCAAGTGCTCTAGTAGTATAAAGGGAGGGAGACCAGCTCATTCTGGGCTGGAGGCTGCAGGGGAAGGACCTGTCTGGGAAGTGCCTCTGGAGGGCCAGCCACAGCTCTGAGTGTGCTGGGAATTGAAGCTGTCCATGGCCCGCGTGTACCCCAGCAACTGGAGGAAACCCTGGAGCCGAACGGCCCAGCTGAACACAGAGGACCCGATGTCTCATGGGAAATCCCAACACAGACTCTGATAGGAAGTGACCCAGGGAGGGTGATGGAGTGGTACCTCCTGCCTGGGGAAGCTCAGCGTGTTTAGGTAGGACCCCCCCCCCCCCCCCCTGGCAAGCCACTATGCCACTTTTAGGGCCTTGGGTTGGGGCCTAGTGGAGTCGAGTGGGCCCAAGCCCCCCTACTGGGGCTGCCACACCCCAAGGCTAGAGACTCTGGCCACTAGGCCATGCTACCCTACGCCAAAGGGTTGCTTTATGGACTTTGGCTGTCAGGCCCCACTGCCCTATACCAAAGGGTGGCGCTATAGACCCTGGCTGCTAGGCCACAGTACCTGGCAGCAAAGGGTGGCACTATAGACCCTGTCTGCTAGGCCATGCTGCTCTGCACTGAAGGGTGGCTTTACGGACTGTGACCAATAGCTCACGCTGCCCTGACCCTAGAGGCGTGGACTGTCACAGCTCCAAATGCATAAATACTTAATAAACTTCCCAGATTCAAAGCCATCAGCTTCGTGTCTGTCTTCTCCCCAGGGCCACGGCTCTTGAAAGTGAGCACGGCTACCCTAACCTGCCATATGAGGCACTTGGGTACCATAGTGATGGGCATGAGCTAAATACATGGAGATGTCAGCAATACAATGCTGTGCAAAAAAAAGCAAATGCAGTTTTAGGTTGCATTAACAGAGGTATAGCATGCAAGTCATGGGAGGTGATAGTACCACTCTACTTGGTGTTGGGATAGGCCTCAGCTGGAGGACTCTGTCCAGTTTAGATCACCAATGTATGGAAAGGGTGTAGAGAAACTGGAGAAGATCCAGATGTGAGCCCACAAAGATGACCAAAGGGATGGAACACAAGCCATACGAGCAAAGGCTGAAGGAGCTGGGTATGTTTAGTTTGGAGAAGAGGCAATTAAGCGAGGACATGATGGCGGTCTTCGAATACTTGAAAGACTGCCATAAAAAAGCTGGAGAAAGCTACTAGAGTCTCCCCTGAGATAGTGCTTGGGGTGTGCTATAGACCACTGGGATCTGATTTGGATATGGATAAAGAGAATGTTTTTAATGAAGTAAATACTAATGGGAATTGTGTGATCATGGGAGACTTTAACTTCCCAGATATAAACTGGGGGACAAGTGCTAATAATAATAAAAGGGCTCAGATTTTTCTGGATGCAGTAGCTGATGGATTCCTTCACCAAGCAGTTGAAGAACTAACGAGAGGGGATGCCATTTTAGATTTGGTTTTGGTGAGTAATGAAGACTTCATAGAAGAAATGGTTGTAGGGGACAACCTTGGTTCAAGCGATCATGAGCTAATTCAGTTTAAACTAAATGGAAGGATAAACAAAAATAGATCTGTGAGTAGGGTTTTTTATTTCAAAAGGGCTAATTTTAAAGAATTAAGGAAATTAGTTAGGGAAGTGGATTGGACTGAAGAACTTGGGTGTAACTGGAGTAAGTAATATAGGATGAATATTTAATAGTGAAAAGTGCAAGTCATGCATTTAGGGTTAATAACAAGAACTATTGTTATAAGCTGTGGAGGCATCAGTTGGAGTAACGAGAGGAGAAGGACCTCGAGTATTGATTGATTAAGGATGACTGAGCTACAGTCAGACATGTATCTGACGAAGTGGGATTCACCCACGAAAGTCATGCTCCAAAACGTCTGTTAGTCTATAAGTGCCACAGGATTCTTTGCGGCTTTTACAGAGCCAGACTAACACGGCTACCTCTGATACTTGAGCTATCAATGTAATGTGGCCGTGAAAAAGCTAATGTGGTCTTGGGATGCATCAGGCAAGGTATTTCCAGTAGAGATAAGGAGGTGGTAGTACATTATACAAGGCACTGGTGAGACTCATCTGGAATACTGTGTGCAGTTCTGGTCTCCATGTTTAAGAAGGATGAATTCAAACTGGAACAGGTACACAGACAGGCTACTGGGATGATCCGAAATGGAAAACCTGTCATTTGAAGGAGACCAAAGAGCTCGGCTTGCCTAGTCTAATCAAAAGAAGGCTGAGGGGAGATATGATTGCTCTTCTATAAATTTATCAGAGAATCAATACCAGGAGGGAGAGAATTATTTAAGCTTAGTACAATGTGGACACAAGAACAAATGGAATAAACTGACCTCAGTAGTTTAGACTTGAATTAGACGAGGTTTCTAATCATCAGAGGAGTGAAGTTCTGGAACAGCCTTCAGGGGGTAGCGGGGGCAAAAGACATATCTTATCAAGCTTAGTCTGAAGCCAGTTTATGGAGGGGGATGGTATAATGGATAGCCTAATTTTGGCAAAATATGGTCTTTGATAACTCGGTGTAAATATGCCCAGTGGCTTGTGAGGTGTTAGATGGGATGGGATTGAGACTTACAGAGAATTCTTTCCTGGGTGCTGGGTGGTGAGTCTTGCCACATGCTCAGGTTTAGCTCAGAGGTCGCAACCTTTCAGAAGTGCTGCGCGAAGTCTTCATTTATTCACTCCAATTTAAGTTTGCGTGCAGTAATGCTTTTAACATTTTAGAAGGTCTCTTTCTATAAGTCTTATAATATATAACTAAATTATTGTTGGTATGTAAAGTAAATAAGAATTTTTAAAATGTTTAAGAAGCTTCATTTAAAATTAAATAAATGCAGAGCGCCCCGGACGATGACAGACAGGCAGGTTGTGGCAGGGCATGAGTGGGGACGCGAGTTTTATTTTTCTTATATTTTATTATGCCTGGGGTTTATGACTTTAGCATGCTGTCTTTTTTATACTATGTGATTTCGTTCTCTTTATTTTTAGCTTTTTTTCTGGTGGTTAGTGCTATATCATTTGGATCTTTTATTAGTTTTTATTGTCGCTATTCTCGAATTTCGCTTTTTTCATTGATTTTCTTTTTTATGATCTTGCCATGAAAATGAGTCGCATGCCACGTTCGGCGCACGTGTCAAGGTTGCCTACACCGTTTAGTGATTCACCACCATATTTGGGGGTGGGAAGGAATTTTCCTTCAGGCAGATTGGCAGAAAGCCACTTGGGGGGGTTCACCTTTTTCTGCAGCATGGGCACGGGTCACTTGCTGAAGAGTCTCTGCAACTTGAGTCTTTTTAAACCATGATTTGAGGACTTCAATGTCTCATGTAAACCTGGAGTATAGTAATATAGGATGAAATTATTTATAGGAAAAGTGCAAGTCATGCATTTAGGGTTAATAAACAAAACTATTGTTCATAACTGTGGAGGCATCAGTTGGAGTACGGAGGGGAGAGGACCTCGAGTATTGATTGATTACAGGATGACTGAGCTACAGCAGACATGTATCTGACAAGTGGGGATTTACCACGAAAGTCATGCTCCAAAAGTCTGTTAGTCATATAGTGCCAACAGGATTCTTTGCGGCTTTTTACAGACCAGACTAACACGGCTACCTCTGATACTTGAGCTTATCAATGTAATGTGGCCGTGACAAAGCTAATGTGGTCTGGGATGCATCAGCAAGTATTTCCGAGTAAGATAAGAGGTGGTTAGTACATTATACAAGGCAACTGGTGAGACTCATCTGGAATACTTGCTGTGCATGTTTCTGGCTCCATGTTTAAGAAGGATGAATTCAAACTGGCAACAGGTACATCAGACAGGCTACTGGGATGATCCGAAATGGAAAACCTGTCATTTGCAAGGAACCAATAGAGCTCGGCTTGCTAGTCTAAATCAAAAGAAGGTGAGGGAGATATGATTGCTCTATCGTATAAATTTATCAGACGAATACAATACCAGCAGGGAGAGAATTATTAAGCTTAGTACAATGTGGACACAAGAACAAATGGATATAAACTGACCTCAGTAAATTTTGACTTGAATTAGACGAGGTTTCTAATATCAGAGAGTGAAGTTCTGGAACAGCCCTTCCAGCAGGTGGTACCCGCCGGGGGCGGGCAAAAGACATATCTTATCAAGCTTAGTCTTGAAGCATTTAATGGAGGGGGATGGTATAATGGAGAGCCTAATTTTGGCAAAATATGCGTCTCTTGATATACTCGGTGGATAATGATCTCCAGTGGCTTGTGAGGTGTTGACATAGGGATGGGATCTGAGATACAGAGAATTCTTTCTGGGGCTGAGGTGGTGAGTCCTGCCACATGCTCGGGTTTAGCTCAAGGTCTGCAACCTTCCGAAGTGCTGCGCGAAGTCTTCATTTTTCACTCATACATTGCCCTAACTAACATTTTAGTTCTTCATAGTCTTAAAATAATTGGGTAGTACAGTATAGTTTTTAATGTTTTAAGGTCATTTAAATAGAAATGCGCCACGTGCAAAGCTTGCAGTATGGCGCATTATTTTTATATTTAAATTATACTGTTAATGATTAGCATGCTGTTTTTATGTAACTATGTAATTCGCCTTATTTTTAGTTTTCTGGTGTTAAGTGATTCATTTGATTTAATTAAATATGCGAGCTCTCCGACATTGCTTTCAGATCTTTATCGCATCGTGTGCCATGAAAATGAGCTCGCATGCCACCTTCGGCGCACAGTGTCAAGGTTTGCCTACACCGTGGTTAGCTATCACCACCATATTTGGGGGTTGGGAAGGAATTTTCAACTTACAGGCAGAATATGGCAGAAAGCACTGGGGGGGTTTTCACACATTTTTCTGCAGCATGGGCACGGTCACTTCTGAAGAGTCTCTGCAACTTGAGTCTTTTTAAACCATGATTTGAGGACTTCAAGTCTCGAAGACACAGGTTTGTTACAGGAGTGGGTGGGTGAGATTCTGTGGCCTGCATTGTGCAGGAGGTCAGACTAGATGATCATAATGGTCCCTTCTGACCTTAATGTCTATGATTCTATGACAGAGGACAGGACAAGAGACAATGGGTTCAAACTACAGCACAGCAGATTTAGACTAAATCTCAGGAAAAACGTCCTAGCTGTAAGAACAGTAGGACAATGCCACAGACGCCTCGGGGGGTTGTGGAAGCTCCTTCACTGGAGGTTTTCAAAAGGGGGCCGGATAACCCCCTGCCTTGACTTGAATGGCTTAGTCACAACAAATTCTGCATCTGGGCAGGGGGTTAGACCAGATCAGTGGTTCTCAACCAGGGGTCCAGGGCCACGAGCAGGTTTCAGGGGGTCTGCCAAGCTGGGCCCGTGTTACACTCGCTGAGTTCTAGGGTAGAAAGCTAAAGTCCCACCACATAGGGCTGAAGCCCAGGGCCCTGAGTCCTGCCACCCGGGGCTGAAGCTGAAGCCTCAGCAACTTAGCTTTGCCAGGCCCCCTGTGGTGTGGGGCCCAGGGCAGCTGCCCTGCTTGCTGCCCCTTAATGCTGGCCTGGCTCTTATATGCAGAAAAACAGGTGGTGTGACACAGCTGGCACATGGAGTTTTTATAGCATATTGGGGGGTGGAGGGGCTCAGAAAGAAAAAGGTTGAGAACCCCTGGACGAGCTGACCCTTGCGGTCCCTTCTAGCCCTGTGGTTCTATGATTCTATGTAGCATAGATAGACTAAAGAGGCCTCACAAAGCATAGCTCATAGATTCAGAGATTTTAAGGTTATGGGGACCATTAAATCATCTGGTTTGATCTCCTGAAGAACACGGGCCACAGGATTCATCATGACGAAGGCTGCTCAGCATGTGGAAGTTTACCAGCACAATCATAAACCAGTATAATTACAGCAGTAGTTATACTGGTATAACCCCCGGTATAATTCTGGAATAAGATCGTCCACACAGGGAGTTATGTTATACCAGTATAAATAAATCCCCCTCTGCAGACAAGCCCTAAAGCAGAGGCCCCAGCGTGTGAGGTTGTGCTTGGATCCAGGTGTGCCTGCTGGGAGGGACAGTCTCTGGGGGCTGCCCCTCTATAATAAAGGTGAGGGAGCCTGCATTCTGCTCTACTTTGTGTAAATGCAGTGCCAAAGTACGAAAGAGGATGTTATAAAGCGGAGGGTGATAAATTGTTCTCCTTATCCATTGAGGACAGGACAAGAAGCAATGGGCTTAAATTGCAGCACAGGAGGTTTAGGTTGGACATTAAGAAAAGCTTCCTGTCAGAGTGGTTAAGCACTGGGACAAATGGTCTAGGGAGGCTGTAAAATATCTGTCATTGGAGGTGTTTAAGAACATGTTAGACAAATACCTGTCAGGAATGGACTAGTTATTATGCAGTCCTGCCTTAGTGCAGGGGACTGGACTAGATGACTTCTTGAGGTCCCTTGCAGTCCTATGATTCTAGTTCATCTGCTGCTAATTCACCCACCATTCCTAAGGGGGCTTGGAGACTACTCCTAGATTCATCAATTCCAAGGCTAGAAGAGACCATCCAGTCTGACTTCCTCCATCACACAGGCCGTAGACCTTCCCCACAATAATCCCGAGAGCAGATTGCTTAGAAGATAATCCAGTCTTGATTTAAAAATGGTCAATGATGGAGAACCCATCACAACCTTGGTAAATTGTTCCAAGGTGTAATTACCCACTAGTAAAAATATACAGCTTAATTTTCCAATTTGTCTACCTTCAACTTCCAGCCATTTCTCCTGTTAGACCTTTGTCTGCTAGACTGAAGAGCTGTTCCTCACATAGGACTAATCCCCCCCCCCCCGTCACCCCTTAATAGACTGAGCTCCTTGAGCCTATCACTTTAAGGCAGGTTTTCTAACCCTTTCTGTTCCTGCCCCCTCTGAAACCATGGGAGCAGGCTCAGGTCATTAGACTGCCATGCTCCGAATACCAGATGCTGGCGTGTTTCTGGGTCTTAAAAAAGTGATCCTGCCAGGTGCAGGACATCAGTGCAACTGAGGGTGCTCAGGACCTGGCAGGATTAGACCCAAGATGAGGTGAGCATGTTATTCCCCTCCAGCCCAGCTCCAGCCCCAGCCCCAGCCCCAGCCCCAGCTCAGCCCAGCTGTCTGTCTGGGAGAAGGTGACTCACCTGCTCTCAGCCTTGTCTTTATGATGATGTGTTGAGACACAAAGCGAGTGCAGTGGGGGAAGGGCAAGGAGAGGCCCCAGCAGATAGAGCCTCCTGCCTGGCAAGGAGCAGGACCAGGTGACTGAGCAGCGGAGGCTGCAGCCCCAGCGCTGTACTACAGGATTTGAAAAGCACAACGGCAGGGACTTGGGCAGCCGCACAAACATCATCACCCCGGCACCCTCCAGATCTGCTGAGCCAGGTATCCCAGCCCAGCCCAGTCCTGCATGTCTGTGTGGGAGGAGGAGACTCACTGTATCCCAGTGCAGATCTGCTAAGCCAGGTATCCCAGTGCAGCCCAGCCTAGCCCTGCATGTCTGTGTGGGAGGAGGTGTCGCTTGTATCCCAGTCAGGCCCAGCCTAGCCCGCAGTCTGTGTGGGAGGAGGAGACTCCTGTACCCAGTCGCAAGCGCCAGCCTAGCCCTGCATGTCGCCTGTCGCATGACGACACTCGCCATGTGTCCAGTGCAGGACGATGTCACACGATGACAGGCTCAACGACGGAGGGAGCTTATCTCCTTCGCCTAGACTCCAGAGAGCCAGGCCATGCAATGTCTGTGTGGGCAGGGCTAAGAGACTGACAAAAACTACTTACATCAAGAGAAGTAAATAGACCCCAAATAGAAGCACTCAGCCCACCTAAAACGCCATGATGCATCATAGAGAGAGGATCACGCTGCTCGAGTATCCCGTGCACGCCGCAGTCTTACGCACTGCATCGATGCTACATGTGCGAGCGAGGAGCACGCTGGTCGTCGTGTCACCGCAGCTAGTGCGGACTGACGGCAGCACTCGCTACGCTCTCAGCTGAATTCGTCGCTGTAGGAGGACTGGAGAACGACGCAACGGCACGTTCCATACCCTCAGCTGAACAGCAAGCTACCAGAGGACTCAGGGCTGCTTAATGGCGAGGGCGAGGACCACACGAAGTGCGACTTAGCAGGCGCAGTTTAGCCGCGTACGGCAGGCCGCCACAATGGCATGCGCACGCGATAATCCGCCAAGGCAGGACAGGATCATCGGTAAGGGTTCGGAGCCTCCCAAAAGTGAAAGGCCGGGGCCCCTGCCCTGAGCCCCTCCCCTTCCCTCATGGCTGCCCCCCATTGCCCCAGAGACTCACCCCCAGCCAAGCCAAAAGTAGAGCCTGTCCCCCCACATCCCAACTGTGTGGGGTGGGGCTGATAACAGCCCCTGCCCAATGTCCCTGCCCCGAGTCTCCCGCCCAGCATGGGGTGGGGGGAGACCAGGCTCATCACAGCTGCCTGCACGGCTCTCCCTGACCCGCTTGGGCAGTCCTAGGGTTGCCAGGTGTTTTTTACCAGAAACGCGGTCAAAAAGGATCCTGGTGGCTCTTGTCAGCACTGCTGACTGGGCTGTTAAAAGTGTGATGGCAGGGCTGGCAGGCCCCTCCTACCAGCTCCGCGTAGCTCCCTGGAAGTGGTCGACTATCCTCAGCTCCTAGGTGGGCGGACGGCCATGGGTTTGCATGCTGTCCACACCCCAAGCACAGCTCTGCAGCTCCCATTGCCGCCGGAACCAGGCAATGGAACTGTGGGCGGCTGCGGGCAAAGGCAATGAGTGCACATCACAGAGCTGCCTGGCCGCGCTCTGCTAGAAGTGGGAGGAACATGTTGCCACTTCCGGGAGCCCCCCGGGTTAAATGCTGCCTGGCCCACACCCCAACGCTTGCCCCAGCCTTGATCCCTCTCCTGCACCAAATCCCTCATGAAGCCCACATCCCCTCTGACACCTCACCTCTTGCCCCAGGCCTGAGGCCCCCTCCTGCACCCAAACCCTCTTCTGTCCCACCCCAGAGCCTGCACCCGCAGCGGAGGCCTCACCCTCTCCTGCACCCAATTCTGAGGCAGCCTGGTTGAAAATGAACGAGTGAGTGAGGGTGGGGGAAGTCAGCGACGGGATGGGGATAGAGTGAGTGGGGCAGGGACGCGAAGGTGTGGGCAGGGCAGGGGGCAGGCAAGGGTGCTTGGTTTTTGGCATATTAGAAATTTGGCACCCTAGCGGGGCTCAGAGCTGCAGCCCAGCCTAGGAGCCACACAGGCAGCTGTGAAAGCGCAGAGATGAATCCACTGCCGCGTGTGGGGACACCCAGAGCAGCCCTGACCTGTGTCTCTGCCCCATGCTAGCCTAGGGCAAGTGGAGGCTCTGTGTGGCTCCCACAACTGTCAGGGCTCCATCTGGCCTGGCTGGGGAGTGGGGCTCAGCGCAGAGGAGGGAAGGGGCAGCGTCTGCTTCGGCCAGCCATCCACTTTCAAGAAGTGTGTGTGTGTGTGTGAGGGGCGGGGCTATGGCCTGAGTTCCCTGTAAGCTGCATGGCTAACAGCAGCCTATAGCACTGTGCAGAGCCCAGGGAACCTGCCCGGACAGGACCTGCGGGAGGGGGCGGTGCCTATTGGCGGCCCGCCTGGGAGCTCTGCAGGGAGAGAGGCTGGGGGGGAGTCTCTGTCCCCACTGTAGTCCCAGGGCAGCCGCACCCAACCCCTCATCTACCCCACCCCAGAGCCCACACCTCAACCCTCTGCCCCAGCCTGAGCCCCTCATTCCTGGCCCACCCCAGAGCCTACACACCCAGTGGAGCCTCACCCCGCTGCGCCAAGAACTCTCTGCCAAGCCCTGAGCCCCCTCCCACACGCGAACCCCGTGGCCCTACCCCACCACATGCATTTTTGTATGCGAATATGAAGATGTGTTGACACATCACCTCCATATTGGAGCACATAAAATCCATTCTAACACATGTGGGAAAATTAGAGGAAACTGGCTCTGGCCCCATCCCCTCCCCCCCCCCCCGATTCCGGCACCACTGTTCATCAGCCGTGGTGAGAGGTAGAGAGAGCCCAGCCAGAAGGGACCCAGGATCCTCTGTCTCAGTCGAGGATTGCAGCAATGGGGGAGTCTACACCAACGGGATGGCTGGGCTATGAATGGGCTCCTGCACACTGGGAGTGGGGCCAAGCTCCCTCCTGTGCCCCTTGCCTCCTCATGCATCAGAGCTGAGTACTTGTCTGGTTTGCTAATCTTCCCGCCACTGGGCCCAAATCAACCATTCATCCCCCAGTGCATTCTGGACTGCCCTGAGCCAGGGCAGGGAACTGTTTGGGAGAGATGAGATGTCTCCTGCATGTACATCTGGATCTGCACCAAGTCGAACCCAGCGCTTCCAGAGCTGGGTGGGGAAAGTGCATCCTCAGGGCCACATGCAGCCCCTGCCTTCATCTTGGGGAGCCCAGTGGCCAGGAGCCTAGTCACAAGTGGGCCTGGGGGGAACCTCAAGTGTTGGACATGTTCTGCGCCAAATTACACTTCTGGTTTGGAAGGGGAAGAAGCCTGCAGAGAGGCTGCCCGGCACCAGCCCCAGCCGAGTCAGGAAGCCCACTTGAACAGCTGGATCTTCTGCATCAGGTTGGAGGAGGGTCAGATGGAAGCCAGGCGGTAGCTGTGGATGGGTGGTGGCCTGTGAATGCACCTGCCTCCTCCCTGCCAGCCCTGTGGCCGTGCTGCCCTGGTCCCCACTGGGTACTACCCTGGGACCAAGGCAGAGGTCTCATGCCTTGCCCTGTCCCTGCTCCATCCGCAATGTGCTGGGAGCCTGAGGCTTCCTGCTCACCAGCCACCCTCAGCACAGAGCCATTCCAACCTCTGGGCCAGCTTCTCCCTGCCCTGCTGTGTCCTGGCAGCAGGGTGGGTGAGCACTGCAGAGGAGAGATGGCTCAGGATGGATGGGATGGAGGGAGCCAATCGGGACCTACTGCAGGCTACAGCTGGGAGAACCCCAGGAGCCAGTGCCCAGTGGGACTAGCTGGGGTACATCTAACTTGTGCAGGCAGAGTCCAGTCTGAGCTCAGCCCCTTCCCCAGCATGCAGGGAGCCCCCTCCCCCGGGAGCTGGCCTGCCGGCCCTGGAAGGTGGTACTGCTGGGCGCCAGAGGAAGCTGCGTGGCCACTACAGGGCTACTGCCTAGGAAGGCCTATAAAAAAGGGAATGTGGACATGAGCCCAGCTCCCTCCCTGGCCCAGTGCTGCTGGGGGAGACAGGCTGATCCTGGCTGAGGTCCCACTGCTCAGCCTATACTGATTGTTTGTTTGGCTTCCCTCACAGGTTTGGAAGAAGTTCATGTAGATGAGAAAACCATCAGCCCCCTGCTGACCCTGTCCGAAGACAAGAAAACCTTGGCGTTCAGCCCCAAGAAGACAAAGCCCTATCCAGACTGCCCAGAGCGCTTCGATCACTGGCCCAACGCCTTGGGCACTAAGGCCTTCCACAAAGGGACCCACGCCTGGAGGATCCGCGTGGACAAAAGCTGCGCATACAAATTGGGCATTTCTTATGGCTCCTTGCAGCGCAAAGGGCCTGGCAACGCAGCCCGGCTGGGCTACAACCCCTTCTCCTGGGTGTTCTCGCGCTATGACAAGGAGTTCCGCTTCTCGCACAACAGCTGTCATCAGGCGGTGGAGCTAGTCAAGTGCCCTGCGCAGGTAGGCGTGCTGGTTGACTTGGATGGGGGGGAAGTGCTGTTCTACGATCCTACTTCCTGTGTCATCCTCCACTCGCACCGTGAAACCTTTACTGCACCCATCTACCCCGTGTTTGCCGTGGCTGACCAGAGCATCTCCCTCGTTCAGTAAACGAGGCCTGGCACAGGGGCAGCAGCTCACCCACCAGCTCTGTGCGGAAAAGGGGGAGCTTTCTGCAGACACACACAATTTGGCACGCCACCTACAGGATCTTCAGTCACTGCAAGCACTCCAGGATGGGGCTGGCAGCCCGAATGCACTGACACCTATGTCCAGGGTCCCAGGGGGGCCACACTGAGACTGCTCAGTCAGGGCAAACTGCAATGAATGGGGCAGACTATCCCCCAAGCTTGGAGGTTATTTCTAATAATTAGATCATCAATCCAGCAACAAAACAGCTTCTATAATATCTTCCTGGTTACTCAGAAGCCACAAACACATCCAGCCCTGGGCTCTTGCCCAGACAGCCCAGTCAAAGATAATGAGGATTACGGGCATGGGGGTAACTTAGGGGGCAGCTGCAGAATTCACGGAGGTCCCAGAAAGTCATGGAAGCCGTGACTTCTGTGACCTCCATGAAAGACTTGCAGCCTTAGTTATAATACAGTGTCCAATATCAGGGTGAGCCAGACTGGAGCTGGAGACCTCAGGCCTGTGATCAAACTTCCCCTGATGAAGCTTAAGCGGATCTGAGATAAAAGGATCAGGGTTCAAGAATGCTTGTTATAGATCCTTAGTATCAGAGGGGTAGCCGTGTTAGTCTGGATCTGTAAAAGCAGCAGAGAATCCTGTGGCACCTTATAGACTAACAGACGTTTTGGAGCGTGAGCTTTCGGTGGGATACACTTCGTCGGCATGCATGTTATAGATCCGGCAGTCCCTTGACAAGCAGGTATACTTGAGTGAACAATAAATGGCTTTGAAGTAAGAACCTCTTATTTTCCTAAGACCCACTGTGACTTAACTCATTGATTAACATAAGGCAAATGCCCATCTTCCCGCATTTACAGGCAGTTTTACTATTATAACCACAAACAGCAAATAAAAGACAATGATATTACTGCAGTTACGGTTCATTCTCAATGGGAATTAACAGAAGACGTGACAGGAACCAGGAAAACCTTTTGGTACATTGTCAACCTTCTAACAATTATATGTGTGCGCGCACCCCTGCTTAGTGATGCTCTAAAGTTTAGTTACCTCCTAGTGCTTAAACACTTCTGGCTCGGGTCACTATACCTGAAATGGCTCAGCTTTAGGCCCAGTGCCTGCTCTTGAGGCTTGTTTCGTCAACAAAGCAGTAGCCCCCTAGGATTTTTCTAGGCATCTTAGTTGGCGCCTTACAGAATGGCTCACTAGCCATTTCTTGTTGCGTAGTCGACCGCTGGCTTGTAGCCAGAAGCCGGAAGCTTCAGAATGAAACTGCCCATAATGCATTCTGGGCCAAACTTGCCAAACACTGCACTTAGGGGGAAAAATCCATTCCTTCCTCCACCCTGCAAGATAATCATCTTGTGCTTTAAACCATTGAGAAACTGATGACCCCGACTTAGCCCTGCCAAAACGCAACCGTTTATTTGGTCACAGAAATTGTGCAAGTTCTTTAAAACTCTCCAGGATTTTTGCCATCGTGGTTCCTGCTGCTCTGAACTGCACTCAAATTTTGCTTTGGCCTAATCCTTTGACAGACGCTCCATTGACGTGCTTGTCAGTTGGTGGCTCTGTGTGTATCCTCTTCAGCGTTGCCTGCACCATGATCTGGCAGGTAGCTGATACAGCAGCCTTGAGAGGTAAAGTTGCCCAGACCCACCGACAACTTGGTTCGTGGCTGTCGTAAAGCCTCTTTCCCAAATTCTGGACCTTAGCGTCAAAATTGTGGTGCCTAGCATGAACCTCCAAGCTTGAATTTACCAGCTGGATCGTTATTCTCGCTGCCACCAGACAGGAATTGACAGCGCTGCCTTGCTTCTGGTCCCAAACTTTCCCTGGAGGGAACCCAAGACCCAGAAGCTCTGATCTTACCGGCAAGGGAAATAACCCATTCCCTTCCCCCTCTCTCTCCCACCCACTTGCCCTCTGGGGCTAACCTGAGAGTACTTTGATGCAAGCCTCTTGTACATCACAATACCAAGAGCATGTTCTCCTCATATTCCACCAAGAAGAGACAACCCAAATACAAGAAAACAGAAGAGATTCATCGTCTCCCCGCCCCCCCACCAATTCCCTGGTGCTGCAGAGTTTCACAGCTCCGTAGATCTAACACAAAGAGAATTTTCCCTCCCTTCGTTCCTTAGGCCTACCCAGATGAGAAAAAAACTCAAAACAAGTCTTAAAAAGACCAATTTATATTAAAAGAAAGAAAAAGACATAAGAATGTAATCTCGATCAAGGAAAATACAGGGCTACTTGCTTATAAGAAAAATAGAATATACAGTTGATTTTAAAAGAATCCAATTTGAAACATTCCAGCAGGCTACCACACAATATGTAAATACAACCAAAACACATAAAGCCTATATTGTTTTCTACCTGTATTACATTTGAAACAGAAGATTAGAAGATTAGGAAGAACCTTCTCATAGCTGACAGAGACAGACAAAAAAGGACATCCAGCCCCAAATCCCTCCCTGACTTTCGAAAAATCAGTTTCCTGATTGGTCCTCTGGTCAGGTGTTTGGTTCCCTTTGTTAACCCTTTACAGGTAAAAGAAACATTAACCCTTAGCTATCTATTTATGACAGTGGCAAAGGCACTCGGCCAGGTTTATTGTTAATGAAGCATGGTCCTAGTGGCTGGTAGACTCTTTGAGGACACACACACACATGCCTATTGTAATGGACTCAGCTCAGTGAGTGGTGGGACCCTCTACTCCCCCGAGGCCAGCTAAAACAGTGCTCCTGCACCCTCTCTTTTATACACTGACACAAACACGTTACATATTGCCCCCCTGATGTGGTTAGCCACCACCGTTTACCTTGTACGTGCTGGTTCAAACAAAACATTTTCTTCTGTCAGCTTAAGCCTGCCCTTCAGGCCTTGTTTCACTTGGGGTCAGTGTGTTCCTGTTTCATCTCCCAGCATTGTGTTTACATCTGGAATGTGTGTACAGCAATGCCCTATGCCTAGCACTTCTTGGGCGTGCCTGTGTGTTTTGCCAAGGTCGTGTATCAGACAGGGAACCTGCGAACAGGCATCTGCAGTGTAACAGGGCCTGCCTTTTGCTCATAGCCTGACGCTTGCTAACTTTGCTTTATAGCAGCAGGGCTTGACTTTTGCTCACTTTAGTTCAGTTCTTAGGCTTTGTATCAGGCTCCATGCATTGGGCTCTCTCTTTCTACTACATACAGCAGTTAGCCCTACCGAAAGCCGAAGCCTCATATACAGTGCGACTGCTGCAGCCAATGTGGCCTTGGGGCTCCAGGAACAGCTGTCTACTTGAAAAGCTAGTTATGCCAGACAGAAAAGAGGTGCCCTACACTGAAGCCTCAATTTCTGCCACTAGCCTGGAAGGAGGAACTCAACACTGGCATATGCAATCTGCTCAGCCTTGATGGGGACGTGCAGTGATTACAGCCCTAGCCGGAAATGTGGGCAAGTCATGTGATTCTGACTGTGCGACACACTGGGATGAGTCCAGTAATAGCTGTGCCTCAGTTTCCCCTCTGTACGTGGGGTTGCCCTGCCAGACCTCACAGGGGAGTGGCAAGGCTAAATTCATGGCTGCACAAGAGGTGCGCAGAGTCTACCAAGCTGAGCACCATAGAAAAGCCTATTGATAATTCTATGTACAATCTGGTTCATTTGTTGGGGTGGGTTCAGGTTAGAAACAGGGACCCTGGCCTGCGCTGGTTTCTCCCCTTTTTAAACATAAGTATCTTGATTTTTAACCCCCTGAATGTTGCAAGCTCCGGGCTTGTCTAGACAACCACTTAGTTTGCAGCAAGCTGGGCTGTGCGTTTAGTTTGCCACACACTGAAGTGCGCTTTGATCTGCACCTGTGTCAAAGTGGGTCAGCAACAGGGTCACCATGGCCAGTTAGTGCGTAGCAGGGTAGTGCGAGGTAAACTGCTGCACACTAGCTGTCTGCATTGCCACACAGCTGCAAGTCCAGGCACTGGGAGCAGTGCAGCAATCACTGTGCAAGCATTGGCAAAAGCATCCGCTGAGGTTTGGGCAGCGAAAGGGACATTGGCTAGTTTCTCTTGCCAGCCAAGCTCCCATCAGCCTCTGGGAAGCAGCAAGTGCCCTAGTGCTGGGCTGCTCTGGTTTCCAATGCTCCTCTCTATGCTGCCAACTAGTGGGTTCTGCTAAAATCCTAACTTGGAACAGAGCTGTCAGCATCCCCAGGCCCAGTCTTTGCAGAATAGCAAGGGGGGGAATCCCATGGGATCCTCTGCCAGCATCAGGGCACAGGCACTAACTACCCCTAGTGATGTGCCAGCTTCTACAAGAACAGACCCTGGCAGAGGTCCCATGCAGAGAGAGCCTGCAGGGGTGGGCAATGGCTGCCTGATAGGCTAGAACAAGAGTAACCCAAGAAGGGGCTGGTGCTGTCTGGGAAAAGGCTATTGTCAGGGCAAGGAGATCCACTGAAGTCAGCACACCACCCATGTTCCTCGCTGGCAGAACCACGCAGGGCGCTAGGCCAGGCCAGTTGTACCAGTGCGGGGGAACAACCCTGGCCCAGAGATGGGATTTCTGCTTCTGGCTTTGTCTGTTCATTCAAGTGGGCAAGAAATGCCATCTTTCCTTGCACTAGGAGGGGTTAATGCTTAGGCTCAGAGCTGCAATGGACAGGACACTGGGGGACACTCTGGAGATGCAAGTTCTGGTCTCTACTGTGACGTGCTGGGTGACCTTAGCCCTCATCCCTCGGTTCCCCCCTGTAGAATGATGATAATGGCACTAATCCCCCCCATTAGGGGCTTTGAGAGCTATGGATGAAAGAGGAAGAGAAATGCTGAGTATCTGTAGCAGTTTATTGTACTGGATGACAAATGTGCTGTTGTGGATGGTGCTAGCAAGTACTTCTCACTGAGTTCAGAGGGGTTTGCTTTTGCCCTCTGTATAGCAGGACGTGCAGATACTCTTTAGAACCTGATTCACCTGGTGGAGAACCAATCCACCCCCACCCCCCCCGCAGCACAACTGATCCCTCTTTCTAGGGATGAGGTGTAAGGAATCTGTTTTGTTCCTGGTGATCTCTGAGGAGATGCGAGGGATTCCCCGTTAACCCTTCTCGATAACAGAAAGCAAGTGGGTAAGTGAAGGCAGGATGTGCTGCTTTGGTACCTCTAGCTCCCAATTGTTTGCAGGCTCAGCCCTCCTGAGCAGGAAGCTGTGCATGCCCACACCTCTGGCTGCCCTATAATCCCTCACATAATTGTCCCCCACGTGAGCCGCCTGGTGTGGGGCTACCCCAGAAATGTGCAGCGCCTTCTGAAAGATCCGCTGGTCTGGTTTGGCAAAGCCAGCCTCCTCTGAGGTCAAGACAAATTCAAAATGGTGCCTGAGGTTGCAGTGAGACAGAATCTTCTCGAGCCTCTTGTCGAAGTTGGAGATTACGGCCATATGGATGCCCAGCTCATGGCACTGCCTCAGAGTCTCCCTGGCGCCTGGTAACAACTCCCAGTTCTGTGCACTGCAGAACTCCTGATAGAGACTTTCTGCAATGGCGGCGAGGAGCCTGTCTTCATGGACACCAGCGAGTATGAAGGTCTGTTTGACAACATCCGTCCACCACTGCTTAGAGCTTAGCCCCTGGTTCAGGCCATAGTTGGGGAAGTGCTTGCTTTGGGCTTTGTATGCCTGATGGAAAGATTTATTGAGTGCCTCAGGCTGTACATGAACTTCGTGAACTCGGGCTGCAGCAGAGTAATTCTCTCCTACTGGGTGCCGGAGCCGGAGCAGTGTGTCCTTCACGTCCCACGTCAAGAGCCGGAGCCGAAGCATTGCTTCACTGAGGCTGAGGAGCGAGGAGAACCTAGAACACCAAATAAAAGGATAAGGATCAGACAAGCCGTAGACCCAACCCTCCAATGCCAATAGAACAATTCACGTGGGGCAGCGAGTGATTCAAGCGATTCATACTGGCACTGGAGCTTTTCAGCCTGGGGTAGCCTCACAGCACCCGTGGCTCATGGACTCAGATTCCTCCCAGGCCTGCAGTGAATGAAAATGGTTTCTATCTGATGGCTGTTCTGTAGCTTCTTTGAAGTGAATTGCTGGGTCTCAGGCGGTTCCTGCCAGATGTGTATTCATGTCACAAACCTACCATTAGCACTGACTGGCCCTCTGCTCAGAGGCTCAGCCGTAGGTGCATGGGGACTGAACTCCCCTCTCAGCCACAGAAGTGGTCCTCGCAGGTTTCAGTAGAGGCACGATGGCAGAGCAGAGCAGAGCAGAGCAGCTTGCCCTCATAGTCGCTGTGCTGTGGATACAGCGAGGCCCTCACTGCCACTGCAGGGAAGTCAGTACCGGCACCAGTACTTCAGTCACTCAAACCCTGTATGAACCCAGAGTCACCCCTCATGTCTAAAATGATTTAATTCATGACATTATCATATTAGATACAGTTTTTCAGTGAAGACCCTGTAGATCCTAGAATGCAGGACTTTGCACCTCTTTGTTTGCAGGAGAAACTCAAACTGCCGATCTTGTACCATTTGTATTTGACTTTAATTTGTATTTCTTAACATGAAATGACAAAGCTGACCAGTATCCACAGACACTAGGTAGGGAAATTAATGCAGGAGAAATAACCGGGTAACAAGAGAACCTATTTAAGACTACCAGACTCCCATAACGAATTAGAACTCTCCTGCTCTTAAATAGGTTACAATTCAGTTTTACACCTGGGGGAATTCTGCGCTAAAAAAATTAAAAATTCTTCACAAAAAAAAAATTCTGCATACAATATTTTAAAATTCTGCATATAATCTGCAATATAATCCTGCCAGTTTCAATTATTTTGGTAATTTATTGAACCATAATACAATAGATGGAGAATGGGAGAGGCCAGCATTGGAGAAAATCCCCAGCCCCCCTCTGTCTAATAGTAATATAGCTAGTTAATAGTCAACAAATATATGCAGCCCTATGCTCAGTGTTACGTCATAGGCAACTGAAGAGCAAGTGAGGGCTGGGGAGTCAAAGTCACAATTTATATTGGCTACTGAGTATTTACTGAGCCTCTCCAGAAAGGTCAGTAGCAAACAGTTCATGGAGCACATGGTGATAAGAAAATTTTTCAGTCCAAAAATTTAGACCAGTTCTAATCCCTGAAGCACCATAAACATTTGTAAGCCATACTGTCCTTTAAAGCACTCTGACAATGTAAAGGAGCCTTACAACTTTTGCACCTGTTTTATATTCTTGGGAAAATTCACTGAGCAGGCAGGCTGCTACATTCTGCTCTGCCTGAGGGGACAGAGCCTGCCCCATGCCTACCTTCGCAGAAACACCTTGAAGCCCTGGCCTTCCACGTTGGGTGGGCTGCAATAGTCTCTCTCTCACACGCACATCCAGCCCCTCCACGGCGGCTCCAGTCACCCAAACCAAGGTGCCGGTGCTGCTGGGGAGGGGCGGGTGACCAGTCTTGCAGCTTTCCTTTGCTTCCCCATCAGAAGTCATTTTTCCGTGGGGAAACAAAGAAATATGTGGGGGACGTGAATTGTGCATGTGCACAGTAGCACAGAATTCCCCCAGAAGCAAAGTTTGTAATTTTGCAGTATAACAGAATGATAGCATAAAACAATCAGTTTCTCTATAACGACATGAACTTTTGTGCAATTAGCCTGTTTGTGAGGTGGCAGGATTATTCAGCACCAAAATAATACTCTGGAAGAAACAGCCAGACCAGTTTAGCAGGAAACCGAAATCAGAGTTAGTGGATAGGAATTCTCTCAACATCAGACAAAATGCACACCCACACAGCAGCTGTCCTGGAGAGTCTTGCAGTTTCTGCACTGAAGCCTGACTACAATTTAAGGGCAGAGTAACACACAGTTGGGATAAGGATCCATTTCCTTCTGCTGTATTAAATGATCAGTCTCAGGCCTGCACTGGGGGGGGAGGGGGGGTGTCGGGGTCGACCTAAGATACGATGACTTCAGCTACGCAAATAGCGTAGCTAAAATTGGCGTATCTTAAGTCAACTTACCTGGCTGTGAGGACGGCGGCAAGTCAACCGCTGCCGCTCCCCCGTCGACTCCGCTTCTGCTTCTTGCGAGCTGGAGTTCCAGAGTCGACAGGGAGCGTGATCGGGGATCGATTTTATCATGTCTACCCTAGATGCAATAAATCAATCCCTGACAGATCAATCACTACCTGCCAATCCGGAGGGTAGTGAAGACCTGCCCTCAGAGGAGGAGGCTGCACTGACAACTCTGATGAAGTCCTCTTGGCATGAGGCAGGTATATGCAAAGACAGCAGAAGTGGGAGTTCAGTTCTGGTCTCTCTGCTGAGGCTAGTGCCTAAGGACTGTGTCCAGAGGGGCTGGAACAATTTGTACAGTGGGTGAACTGAGAGTCATTGAACCAAACTGGAAACCCTGTGTGTGATGGAAACCACTTCAAGCCAGGGGGTGCTGCAGCAGTCCCCACACCTCTAGTTCCAGCACCTATGGCAATGTCATAAAAACAGCCATACAGGGTCAGACCAAGGTCCATCTAGCCCACTATCCTGTCTTCCGACAGTGGCCAATTCCAGGTGCTTCAGAGGGAATGAACAGAACAGGGAATCATCAAGTGATCCATCCCCTGTTGCTCATTCCCAGCTTCTGGCAAACAGAGGCTGGGGACACCATCCCTGCCCATCCTGGCTAATAGCCATTGATGGACCTATCCTCCATGAATTTATCTTGCTCTTTTTTTTTAACCTTGTTATAGTCGTAGCCTTCACAACATCCCCTGGCAAGGAGTTCCACAGGTTGTCCATTGTATGAAGAAATACTGCCTTTTGTTTGTTTTAAACCTGCTGCCTATTAATATCATTTGGTGATTCCTAGTTCTTGTGTTACGAGAAGGAGTAAATAACACTTCCTTATTTACTTTCTGCACCCCAGTCATGATTTTATAGACCTCTATCATACCCCCCCAATCGCCTCTTTTCCAAGCTGAAAAGTCTGTCTTATTAATCTCTCCTCATATGGAAGCTGTTCCATGCCCTTAATATTTTTTGTTGCCCTTTTCTGAACCCTTTCCAATTCCAATATATCTTTTTTGAGATGGGGTGACCACATCTGCACGCAGCATTCAAGATGTGGGTGTATCATGGATTTATATAGAGGCAATATGATATTTTCTGTCTTATTATTTGTTCCTTTCTTAACGATCTCCAACATTCTGTTTGCTTTTTTGCCTTCTGCTGCACATTCAGTGGCTGTTTTCAGAGAACTAACCACAATGACTCCACACTCTCTTTCTTGAGTGGTAACAGCTAATTTAGACCCCATCATTTTATATGTAGAGTTGGGATTATGTTTTCCAATGTGCATCACTTTGCATTTATCAACACTGACTTTCATCTGCCATTTTGTTGACCAGTCACCCAGTTCTGTGAGATCCTTGGGTTCTTTATGAATACTTAAGCCCCTTTGTTTTCAGTTTAAACTGATTTTTACCAGAAAATTCCTGGGTTCTATAAAAATATTATTCTTTTTTTTTCTGATTTTCACTCTACTTTTGTAACATTAAAATATATAAAAATACCTTGTTTTATTAGGAAAATACAATATATTGCATGAGATATATGTATTATGATCATACATTAGTCTGTATATGCAAAGCTGCCTGTTGAAGGAAGGTTATGTATTAGTCTAGAGATACACACAATAACCCAACAGGCAGGCATGCAAACTCTGAAGTGCATGTGCATCTGAACATACTGATGAATCTCACACCAACCATATACAGATTTCAAAGTTGTTAGCAGATAATGATTTAAAGATTCGACACACTAAAATAGGAAGAAACAAAAATCTGCATCAAAATAAGTTTCAGAACCCAAGGCAGTATTTGAAAGGTAAAAAACCAGGAGAAAAGGATGAAGTTGAGTGTATGCGCTGCAAATGGTGTGGCCCAATTATTAAATGTAACTATTTATGGGCTAATAGTTCTAAGTCTACAGCACTAACTGTTCATTCAAATGAAAAGTTTTATTTGGGGATTAGGGATGCATTGTCTTCTTAAACTCAGAGGTGGCCTGTTTTGGTTTCTGTTTTAGTTCTGCAGCAAACCACACTGATGAAGGGAATTCAAAGCATTAAATACCCGCCCCCCCATTTCCGTCCACAAAAACAAACCCTGATATTTATGCAGAACAATTATATTTTTGCACGGTTTTTGCTGTTGTGGTTATAAACACCGATAATTTCCCAGGGAAATAACAATACAATCTGCAGGGGCAGGACCCCACGAATATGGAGCTAGAAGGCGCGAGCCAGCTGGGGGGGAGGCTTTGGGGGAGCTGCCCGAGTCTCCCAGCCCGTCACAGAGGGCAGCAAAGAGCCATCGGGGGGCAAAGGGTTTGGCTCGCCCCGCTCCTGAGTGGGTTTAGATCTGACCAGGCGCCAATGCCCGTTACCAGTGTAGCCCCCGGCCCGTTTCCACTGACCGGCGCGTTGGGGTTTAAAGCAAAGGGACGAGAATCCCCCCTTTGTAAAACTCCGCTGGGTTCCCGGGCCCAGGCAGCGCGCCGGGGGGCGGCGGGAAAGGCCGCGCCGGGGGCTCCGGACTGCCGTGAACTCGGTCCCGGTCCCGGTCCCGGACCTGGCGGCGCGGCGCCCTGCGGGGAGCGGGCTGGGCCCGGGCAGGCTGCCCGGATCGCTCCGGAAGAGTCTCCGGCCAAAGCCGGGCCGGCGGGCGGCCTTGGCCCGTCGCTTGACTACCGCGGGTGCCGAGCTGCTGCTCCCCCGGAAGACGGCACCAGCTTCCTGCCAGGTGCCGCCCCCCGGCTCCATCTGGCCCATGAAATACAGCGCTCCCGCCCGCCGTACAGCCCTCTGCCCCCCACCGGGGTACAGCCCCCGACCCCCCCGCATGCCGGTACCTCCCTCCCCCCTGCGAGTAACAGCCCCCACCCCCCCATGCCGTTTACCTCCCTCCTCCCTGCGAGTACCGCCCCCGACCCCCCATCGGCACGGACCCCTCCCCACCCTGCGGAGGTAACAGCCCCCCCCCCCCACGGCCATGCGGTACTCCCTCCCCACTCGCCTGCGAGTACAGCCCCCCGACCGCCCCCCATGCGACCGTTACTGGTTTTCACTCCCCCCCCTGCGGAGTACCCCCGACCCCCATGCCGTTACCTCCTCCCCCCGCGGAGTACGCCCCCGACCCCGCCCGGCATGCCGTACTCCCTCCCTCCCCGCCCTGCGGAGTACACCTCCCGCCCACCCGGCCATGCGGTACCATCCCTCCCCCACTGCGGAGCAGCCCCCCGACCCCCCCGCATGCGGTACTCCTCCTCCCCATTGCGTGAGTAAGCCCCGACCCCACCGGCCATGGGGTACAGCCCCCCTGACCCCCCACCGGCCATGGGGTACAGCCCCCCACACCTGCTGTAGGGCACAGCCCACCCCCAGATCCCCCAACCATCTATGGGCTACAGCCCCCCCATCTCCCACCAGCTGTGGGGTACAACCCCATGCATTGATACTCACCCAGCCGATGGGTCTAACTCTGTATTAAGGCAAAACACTCAGCAAGCAGTGGGTGATCTGTGGAGGGAGACGCTCATCCGGACCATCTCATCACTCAACTCCAGCACCAGGCAATGCAGCTTTAACCCCCCTTTGTTACACAAAGGTACCTGGCATTTGTTATCTGCTCTGGCAGCCATGGATTAGTCTCCCGTCGCCAGGTTAGCTCTCCTCCGGCCACCACAGCTGTAGCAGTTCAAACCAGTCTCTTCCAGCTCTTTAGTGACTTTTATTTTTCTCACAGCCATGGTTATTCCACAGTGTTGTATATACCACCGCCCCCCGTTCTTCTGTTAAACGTGCGCGGAACAGACCCCTAAAATTCACAGCAGGATTCTATGAGGCCTAAATATGACTTCATCCCATAGACCATGGGGTAGAGCTCTGGCCCCCTCACAAGCTGTGGGGCATTGGGCAGATTGGCCTGCAGCAGTGAAAGCAGCAGACGACCATAATCCCTTAGAAAGCGTAATCCTGAGTGACCAATCGGTAGGGCTCCCTCCCCCATAGCAACTGAGCGTCTCACCCACACCAGTGATTTCACCCTTACAAAACTGGGGTGCTCAGCTCTGAAACAGGAATGGCAAATTCCTTCCCAGGACTTAAGGTGACCAGGTGTCCCATTTTTAAAGGGACAGTCCCATTTTGGGGGACTTTTTTCCGTATATAGGCACCTATTACCTGCCACGCCATCCCGTTTTTTCACAGTTGCTATCTGGTCACCCTACCAGGGCTCTACTTTTTATCCTTGAACAAGTTCCCTTCCCCTCCAGAGGGCACCGCTGCTCTGCCCTCCCACTGATCTTGCCCCTTTCCCTTCCTCCTGTCATTAGGGTGGCCTTGTCTTCTAGTTGCTCATCTGTGCAAACCATCAAAGGGAAGGGAGGCTTGTAAGGTAAAGGACACTCAATCTGCCAGCAACATCCTATGTTTCTTTGTAGTCTGTAACTCAGCTGAGGAGGGGCCTGTCCTTGTCTTGGAAAGGATACAATCTGTCAAGCTAACAGGGTGAGGGGCTGACAGACCTGCTTCCTGAGTCAGAGGAACAGGGAATGCGATTGGTGTGACTGTACCTCCAGGGAAGATCACAGATCTGCGCATACTAGCACAGTTTCTTCCACAGAGGAGTCAGACTCTTCCCCAACCCCGAAATTATGGCAATGCAGATTGAAACGAAATCCCTCTGTTACTCAGAGGAGAGTGTAGCCACTTCAAGGAGCAGTGGAGTTCCCTCCACCCTCTTCCTTACCAACAACATCAAGTTGCCCACGTTGTAGACTTGTGGTTTTTGTTTTTATTTTCAGCTGAACTCACCCCAGGCATTGAAGAATATCAGAGGCTGCTGCTAAAACTACCAAAGCAGAGTAGCTCTAGCAATTAATCTAAAACATCTAGACTTCATAATAGTATGATCAACATAAGAACCACGGTACAAATTAAAGTTCTCCGCTATGTTATTAACACCACGTTAGACTGAAGTAATTTTAAAGGCTGCATTGGATAGCAGAGCCAGTCAGGCGACCTCACTGCCTGGTTCTGCCTGCTGCAATGCTGAGTTTGAAACACGGCAGAGGAACAAGCAGTGGGTTAAAACAATTATTTTCACTGGAATTTTTAAAATAGGGAAACTTTTCTAGTGCTCTTGGGTTTTAGAGAAAGATTATTTTGACAATACTTCTGTATAAGCTGACAGCATCCTATTAGGGAATCAAAGGTAGAGCTGAACTGCGAGCTGACAGCCAATGTGAGTGCTAGGAGCTGGTCGTCTGGGTGCTCAGGACTAAAAGAAATCCTAGTAATGCTGGGCAGAAAGTGCAATGGCCCATTAGCAATCAGGACATTATACTTCTAAAGCCCTTATACTGCCTAGCCCCACATGCCCTGTCGCCCTCGAGACAGCAGGGCCACAGCTCAGAACCAAGTCAATATTCTCTATTCTATGCAATGACAGCAGGTTTAAGGCACAAGCGAGTGTGGAGGGGAACCATCCCCCCTCCCCCCGGGGGCTCTGAAGCATCTTGGGGTATTTTTCCATATTAAAAGGTTTGAAACAGCATGTTCACCAGAGGAAAGTGTTAAGAGTGTCAGCCCAGTGTCTGGCTGACTAGCAAGGGAAGCCCTGCCTGCCTCTGCTACTTCCATGCTTGTGAACCAGACAGCGTTTCTGTGCAGAAAGCCCAACTAGGGGAGAGCAATGCTCTGCTTGGGACTGTAGCAAAGGAATTGTCACTAGTGTACTGCAGGGAGAGCATCTGCAGTGAATGCTTGAGACACCCCCCAATGAACTAGCACTCCTGTGAGCAATGTGCTGGTGAACTGTCCCACATCAGCCTTCCCCTGTGTTCCCAACACCCCGGCTAGACTGAGGAGGACATCGGGGTGGAGGAATGGTCGGGAAAGGGCGCTTCCTTTACAAAGAAGCTCATAAAAATCGCCCATCTGATGTCACACAGCGACACATTAAAAGAAACCATCACATTAAGAAGGGGCCTCTTCAAGGGGGGTCGCTGGGGAGATCAGTTCTGCTCCTAAGGCATTTTGCTGCCAGAGGAGGGTCTCAGCATTAAGCCCAGTTCTAAAATAACACTTAAAAAATTCCTCTCCTTTGGCTTCTTTGGGCTCAAGTCAGCTCTAGTGTAGGCAAGTGCAGCACCCCTGCAGCCAGTGGTGCTGGACCTGCTTACACAGGGGCTGGATTCAGCCTCATATCTCTAAGGCCCCATAAAAATCCTCATTTTGCATATCAGTCCTTTCCGGTCCTTGCAGGCTTCCTTCTGTGTGTTGCCTTCACTCAGGCACTTCACGCCTGGTCCTCCTTCAGCCACTTCAGGAGCTGGGGCACGTAGTAGGTGATGATAATATCAGCTCCTGGAATGCAGCAGCAAGGAACGCGTGAGGAGCTGCTAGACACATTGTCAAGCCAGCATTCCCATGCTCCACAAAGTCCCACTCCATGCCAAGGAGCTGCCATCCTTCCCTCCCACCAGCCAGCCCCCAGTGACTCTAACATACAGCCTGCAGGCTGGGTCAGACCACAATACTGTTTGTGTGGCCCACATGACCTTGAGCTTCTCCAGAATCTCAGCTCTCTGTATTCCTGCACCCCATGGCTACTGAGAGAACCATCTAACCACGCCCTGGGAGTGAACAAAGCAGGGATATCTGCCTGAGCCTGCAGACAGCCTGGAACAATGATTCTGAGGTACAACTCCAATGGCCCCACATCACCGGGGGGAGCTTACAGTTCTGAGTGTATACCTCAACCCATGGACCAACATTCCAGTCAAGAACTCGCCCCTCTCCTCTGAGGGATTTGGATACCTGCTCCAACATATTCCTTAGCAACAAGCACCAGCTAGTGGGGAATTCCAGCTCCAAGAGGGGAGCCGAGTCTCGTGTCAGATCACAGGAAGGCAGCTGGGAGGACGGGGGATTCCAGAGTCACAGCGGGACTGGACCTGGGTTCAGGAGCTGGACCCTGGGCTCTAAAACAGGAATCAGCCCAGGCAAAGGGCTGCTGAGCTTGGGCTGTGTTTTCCCAAGAAAATACTGTGACGTTGCACTCTACACGATTTTCTGAAAATATGCGGATGAGTATGAATATAATGTAACTGGAATATGCTTCATGCAAAAGGCCTCTTGTAAGGTATCATTACAAAGCTTATCTACTGAGTGTGATCATCCTATTTGTATAAATGTATCACTCTTGTATCTGAAGCTAGAAATATGAAATATAACTCTGAGGGCCTATTGTAGTTATGGAAAGTGTGGGCCATTAATTGTGGTTTGGAATCTTGATGGCTCCCATTAACCAGGACCAGCTCTGTTTTACTTGTAAGTCCTCCTGTATGTGTGTGTGCTGGCAAGTGGGTAATGAAGTCTTACAGTGCCATGTGATCATGTCATCTGAACTAGAATCCATCTTTAACCTGGTGCTTTTCCATTGAGAAGAAGGGGGTGGGAACCCAGAGAGGGACAAAGGATTCCCGCCTTATGCAAAAGATATATAAGTGGGTGGAACAGAACAATGGGCGGCCATCATGAGGAATCCCGTAGCTACCACCTAAGCTGAAACAAGGGCTGTACCAGGGGAAAAAAGTGTGCCCAGACTAGGAAGGCATCCAGTCTGTGACAGAAACTTGCTGAAACAACTCTGAGGGTGAGATCTTACTGTATTCAGTTTTGTTACTGTATTAGACTCAGACTTTCGTGTTTTATTTTACTTAGTAATTCACTTTGTTCTGTCTGTTATTACTTGGAACCACTTTCTGTATTTAATAAAATCACTTTTTACTTATTAATTAACCCAGAGTATGTATTAATACCTGGGGGGGGAGGGCAAACAGCTGCGCATCTCTCTCTATCAGTGTTATAGAGGGTGAATAATGTATGAGTTTACCCTGTATAAGCTTTATACAGAGTAAAATGGATTTATTTGGGGTTTGGACCCCATTGGGAGTTGGGCATCTGAGTGTTAAAAGACAGGAACACTTCTGTGGGCTGCTTTCAGTTAAGTCTGCAGCTTTGGGGCACGTGGTTCAGACCCTGGGTCTGTGTTGGAGCAGACAGGTGTGTCTGGCTCAGGAAGACAGGATGCTGGAGTCCCAGGCTGGCAGGGAAAGCAGGGGCAGAAGTAGTCTTGGCACATCAACTGGCAGTTCCCAAGGGTGTTTCTGTGATCCAACCCATCACAGATACATTCAGAAATAAGACCCAGCGAACAGATTCCTATACAGCCCCTTTCATCCAGTGGGCTCCCTGCAGCGTGGGGAAGGTGGAGACCCCTTTGCTAGACGAGGAGGCAGGAGATGCAGCAACTCGCCAGGTCACCCAGGAAGTGGCTGAGCTGGAGTAGAACCCAGGAGTCTGGGCTCCCAGGCCCCCTGTGTAACCACACTTCATGTTTCCTAAGGAGCCGGACAGAACTTCACTTGGATTGCTACCAAGCTGGCTGGAAAAGCACAGGCCGTGTGGGACAGCGCTTGGTGCTTTAGAAATCAGCTTTTCTTAAAGGATTGAGGTGTTTGGAGTTCCACTGGGCCTGGCTCTGCATTCCAGGGTCAGCCTCCAGCACAGTCATGATGGTGACTGGTCCCACAGTCTCAGGGGACTCCCAAGGTTCAGGATGCCCACCACTGGGCCCACCATCAGAGTGGGCCCAGAGGGGAAGAGAATCCAGGGCCCCAGTTCCTCCAGCAGCTTGGGGCTTTGGTAGTCATAATGCTGACCCTGCCCAACCTCACTCACCTGCTCGCCTGAACCCGGAGATCACCTCCATGACGGCAGCCTTTAGGTTAAAGGCCCCTGCCTGTGCTCCGTGCCACAGCATGGCAAACTCCCCCGACACATGGTAAACAGCCAGCGGGTGGGTGGGATGCTGAAAAGAGCAGCAGGAAGGTCAGTGAGACAACCCTGACCCCCAAGCTGCATGGCCCAGCTCTGCTGAGTCCTGCAATGCTGGCAGCAAAGCAGGGGCTCTAGGCAGGTTGTTCTATAGCCACCGACTCTCAAGGCCAGGCTTGCAAAACTCGTAAAGCAGCGAGGGCCACATTACTCCAAAGAAAACAACTGAGGGCTGAAACCTCCCAGCCCCGAGAAACACCCTGCCCCAGGGCCACCCAGCCCTGCGGAAACAAACCCTCCTTCCCCAGCGCCGCCCCACCAAAACAGCTGTGGGCCAAAAAGGAAGGTTGGGGGTGGGGAGTGAATACTTTATTTTAAAATCAACCAGGGGTCCCGCTGAAGAGGTTGGTGGGAGCCCTCAGGATCAAATTAAGGGCTCGGGGCTCCAGCAGCTGGGAGAACCTGGCAGGGCTGGCTCTAGGTTTTCGCTGCCCAAGCAAAAAAAAAATTGGGCTGCCCCCCATCCCAGCCCGGGCTACCCCCTGTACCTCCCTGCTGCCCCAGTCCTGGGCTCTCCCCCCACCCACCCCTGCCACCCAGCGCTTGACTTCCCTCTTTCCTCCCATCAGTGCCCTCCCCACCCCGCTGCTGCCCCAGCCTGGGCTCCCCCCCACCAGTGCCCCCCACACACACCTCCTGCCGCCCCAGCCCTGGGTCACTGGTAACGCGCCCAGGGCAGGTCATTCAGCAGGAATTGGGATGTGCACAAAATACAGACAGGAGTGGTTCCCATATGGTTACAGAGCTGCAGTAAAGTGGAACAATTTTCAGTTGTGTGATTGGAGGATATCTGATGCAGATTATAAGACTGTCCTCCATAATGAGGAAAAGTTGAGGTGCCTTTATTATCTTTTGTTCCACTCTTTGTTTCTAGGGGAATTTGCCAGTGCAATATCCCTGTCTTCCTTTAAACAAACACAAGGCAATGGCTGTTGAAAACAGCAATTCCAGTCCTAATAAGCATTTCTTGCTCAACTATTCCTACTTTTTCTACGCCAGTTACAGTGGATCAGTATATTTGATTTGGAGAAATGAAGTAACAGCTGCCCAAACTGAACTTGAGCACTCCTGAATTTTGAGGTGTTCAAATCTGGAAGGCAGGTGCTGGGGGGCTGTGGGCTCGCGGGGGGGGCATGGCAGCAACGTGTCTAGAGCTGCACGGAGCCAGACACGCTGGTCTGAGTGGCACGGTAAGGGGTGGGGTTGGAGAAGGGGTAGCAGGTGCGGGGGGCAGTCAGGGGACAGGCAGCAGTTGGATAGGCATGGGGTCCAGGGGTTTATCAGGGACAGGTAGGGTTGGGGTCCTGGGGGGATGTTGGGGGGTCTCAGGAGGGGCAGTTGAGACAAGGGAAGGAGGCTTAGATAGGGCTGGATTCCCAAGGGGCAGTTAGGGGCAGGGTCTCGGGAGGGGCAATCAGGGGACAAGGAGCACGCGGCATTTAGATAGGATGGGGTCCTGGGGGCAGTTAGGGGCAGGGTCCCGGAGAGGAGTATCGGGACAAGGACCAGCGTGCTTAGATAGGGGTGGGGTCTGGGGGGCAGTTGGGGCAGGGGTCCGGGGGAGGGGGCAATCAGCGGCCGCAGCCAGGATTCAAAGGGCTCTGGGGTGCCCGCAGCGTGGGGAGCCCTGAGCCCTTTAAATCCCAGCCGTGGCTGGGAATCTTTGCCGGCAGCCCGGAGCCCTTTGATTCCCGGCTGCAGCTGGGATTCAAAGGGCTCTGGGCTGCCCGCAGAGCGCCGTGTGCGAGGGATTTAGAATCCCCCCACGGGCCGCACAGTGAGGCTCCGCAGGCCACATGTTGTGCAGGCCTGCTCAGGGCCTTGGGAGTTACAGAGGGAGCAGTGTCTGCAGTGTGCCCTTAGCAACCCCACCCACAAGATCAGAACCTTTGGGGGGATGGCAGGTGCCAGCACTTCATGGGCCGGTTGTTGGTGTTTGAATGGCTGGATTAGAAACATGCAGCTCCAGTAACTGGGAGTTGTCAGGCCAGAGCTTCCAAGCAGCAAGGCCTCTCCATCCCAGATGGGCATGCTAACCAAACACCGGGGTCTAAGCAGCCTGCCATTATCCCACCCAGAGCAACTCACTGGACTGGTGGGAGCTACAGCAGCATGCCCAGGGGTAGCACGGTGCCAAGGAGCCTCCCCCTAGGGTCAATCACCTGGTGCTCCAGGGACTAGGCCTGCTGCAGCTTGTACTCCAGGCTCAGGGCCTTTTCTGCCCTCTGCTAGGCCCAGGGGACTGTCCCTTGGCTTCAATCTCCTGGGCGAGCCCAATGCCCACGTTATAGCCACCCACTCTGTGCCCCATCTCCAGACACAGTCGCTGCAGTACAGGGCTCACTTTGGCCTTGACATCTCTCACGAGGTCGAGGTATGGCATCCCCGGCTTCACCATCAGCATGTCTGCTCCCTCCTGCACATCCCTGTCCTGCAAGGAGAGAACAGGTCGTGACGTGGGCGTGTAAGAACAGCACAGGGACTGGGGGGACCAGCGAGTCAGCCTGATGGCTGCAGCCCAGGTCCTGGCCCCAGTGGGAGCAGAGAGTCTGGTCTTCCCAGCACCCTTGGTGCTCCACACGGCCCTAGCAAGGAAGAGAACACAGCTACGGGCTGGCCAGCAGGAGCCATCCTGCAGCCAGCCCCATTCCCACACAGGAAGGGAGGCGGGGGGAGGGGGCAGCAGACGATCCCCGAGGCTGTGTGATGTGAAAGGGGTGACAGTGGGTCTGCATTTCAAGGAGGAAGACCGTGAGGGGAATGGTGCACTTGCCCGGGCCAGCCGCCAGAGGCTGAGGCTCCTTCACGTCAGACCAAACATGACACCCCGTCCCCTGCCCCGCAGAGCTGGTGTTGGCTCAGCCACACCCTCCTCTGTGTGGCTGACAAACGTGAGCCACCGCAAGCTGGGTCAGAGGGGCTGAAAGACTGAGCTGGGCCCATGGCCTCCGAATCCTCAGGCCCACATGCCAAGTGAAGCCAGGAGAGGACCAGGTGTTTGGCACTGCTGAGCTGGACAACCCCAGGGGTTAGCAATCCCGCAGCTCGTTGCAGGAGATCCTCAGCTGTTCCAGGCCAGTGCCAATCCTGGCTGCTCCCACCTCACAGTACTTCCTTACACTGGGGGCGACCCTCCAGATGAGGTGGGGGTCTAATCAGTGGGACAAGCTTGCCCTACGGCTGCCTAGGTTGTCCCAGGGTAGGTACAATGGGCCTGGGGTCCCGAGGATCTGCCACACCGCCATGCCCGTTCCAGTCATTGAAAGAGGTCAGGTCTCGGAGAGGAGGACAGACCCACCTCCTCACTCAGCCCCTGGATCAGCCTGGAGGAGAGGGCGGCCCTTGGCACCCAGCCATGCGGGATCCACTCTGCTGCAGGACATTACTGTGACACCAACACCTACTGCTAAGGGCAGCTGGGTTGTGAGACCCTGGGTGGTGCCCCCTGTGGGCAGACTCACTCACCACAGCTCGCAGGGCCAGGCCCCGGGCGCCCGGGGGAAGCTGGTAACAGCGCCGGTCTCCGAACGCAGGTTTGGACAGCGCAGCGTCTCTGGGAACACGAAGGATACACCAGGCAGTAAAACAGCAGTCTGGCTTCAGAGAATTCCCGGGAACCAGCACCCCACCTCCCACGAGAGCCCAGGCACCAGGCGACCTGCCCGTAGTGACCCCTTGCTGGGGCGGAGCAAAGCAGGGGGAAGGCGGTGCCTTAGTAGCATCCCATCCTCCCAACCCAGGATGCAGCGGCTCGCTTAGCCGCCACAAGCCCACCACTGAGAACTCTGTCCCCAGTGAGGCCTGGCGGCCTGTGACAAAGTGGGAATTTTTGCAATATGTTTATGTAGCCTGTGTGCTCGCATCAGTCTCCCTCGTATTTTGCAAGGCTGCCCAGTTGAGGAGGGTGGGGAGCAGTTTTCTCTCAGGGCAGGCTAAGAGACATAGGTTTGAATATCGCCTGGCTGGCTGATGCTCTGTCTACACTACAGCTTATGTCAGCAAAACTTACATCACTGAGGGCTCGTCTACACTACCCGCAGGATTGGCGGGCAGTAATTGATCCAGCGGTGGTTGATTTATCACATCTAGTCTAGACACGATAAATCGACCCCCAAGCGCTCTCCTGTCGACTCTGGTACTCCACCGGAGTGAGAGGCGCAGGCAGCGTTGACGGGGGAGCGGTAGCAGTCGACTCACTGCAGTGAAGACACTGTGGTAAGTAGATCTAAGTACGTCGACTTCAGCTACGTTATTCACATAGCTGAAGTTGCGTAACTTATATCGATCCCCCCCAGTGTAGACCAGGCCTCAGGGATGTGAATAAACCACCCCACTGAGCAACGTAAGTTACACCGACAGACCCGCGAGTGTGGACAGAACTTCTCTTACCGACAAGCTCCGGCTGCTCGTTCAGGGGTGTGAAAAATGCATCCCCCGAGTGACATAAGTTTTGCTGGCATAAGCGCTCGTGTGCACAGTGCTGTCGGTGGGAAAGCCTCTCCTGACGACACAGTAAAGCCGCCACTCGTTGACCTGGTTTTATTATGTCGATAGGAGAGCTCTCTCCCAGTCGCATAAGGAGGCTACTGGAGTGATCTTACAGTGGCATGGGTCATTAAAAAGGACTGGCCTGAGGACAATGGCAAATCCAATCAACAGACTGACACCTAGCAGGAAGGTAGATTTTCCCTCTCTCAGGTGGAGAACAAAGGACTGGGAGGTGGGGGATAAGAGTTGGCTGCTGGAAGGAGTCAGGGCTCACACATGGGAACTGACCAAGGAAGTTGGATGGAGACAGACGGAGCTTGGGCAGTGGGGTTCACTACAGCTTGGCTGGGCTCTGGACTAGCCAGAATGGTCTGTGCTTTAACCTTCAGTTCTCCCTGCCAGCCTAAGAACTTCCCATGCTGTGTTCCAGCTGACTAATAAACCCGACTGACTTGACAGCGCTGTCTGAGGTCTGATCTACACTACAGATCTATATCGGTATAACTGAACAATCCATCCTCTGAGCGACATAATACCACCAACGTAATCCCCTGTGTAGCCAGTGCTATGCCGGTGGGAGGATTCTCCTGGTGATGTAGCTATCGCCTCTAGGGGAAGTCGATTAACTAAGCCAATGGGAAATCTCTCTCCCTTCAGTTTAGAGCATCTTCATGAAAGCACTACAGCAGTTCAGCTGTGCCAATGCAGCATTTTCAATGTAGACGTGCCCTGAGTGTCCCTGCAAACACTCGCAGAGGTGCGTTAATCCCTGCAGAGCGTACAAGTCTCTGCCACGAGTCCATCTCAGCTGAACTCGCTGGGCAGAGCTCCCACTGTGAAGCAGGGAAGCGGACAGCCCAGAGGTCCAGCCTAAGGAGGTGGTGAGGCCATGTGGCTTGCCCTGGAGGAAGAGTGAGACCCCAGCAGGTCTGGCACACTGCAGGGGTTCCTCCTAGAGACTGTTCCAAAGCTGGAGCATGGCACTGATCCTGTGAATCTGTGAACAGTCCCACCCCAGCAAGCACACAGGCAGCAATGACACAGTCCCTCACCCCCAGCTCCCCTAGGCAGTGGTCCCCAAACTTTTTACCTCACACTCCCCAGGGCTGGGAGCAGGGCCACAGCTCCAGGAGGGGTAGCCGCAGACAAGGGTAAGGGAGCCTTGGCCAGGAGCTGGGCCTGGGGCCAGAAGTGGAGCTGGATGGCACTCTCTCCCTGCCCCCCAGTGGGCCCAGGTCTCAGCCATGCACTGCCCCAAATGTTCCTCTGGGCCCCTCTAGGGGGGCATGCCCCACAGTTTGGGGACCTCTGCTCTACGGTCTGGAATGAGTTAGTTCAGACCGCACTGTGACGTTGCACTCCATATGTTTTATGGAAATACGATAATGAGTGTAAATATAATGTCACTGGAATACGGGGTCTCTTGTGAGGTATCATTACAAAGCGTATAAGCTACGTGTGTGTGGTCACCCTATTTGTATGAACGTATCATTCTTGTATCTGAAACTAGGAATCTGTAGCATAACTCTGAGGTCCTATTGTAATTATGCAAATCTTGCAGGACATGTGAACATGTCACATGATACTGGAATCCATCTTAAACCTGGTGCTTTTCCATTTAGAATGAGGGGTGGGAAACCAGAGAGACACAAAGGCTTCCTGCCTTGGAACCACTTAAATCCTACTTTTTATACTTAATAAAATCACTTTTGTTTATTGATAAACCCAGAGTAAGTGATTAACACCTGGGGGAGCAAACAGCTGTGCATCTCTCTATCAGTGTTATAGAGGGTGGACAATTTATGAGTTTACTCTGTATAAGCTTTATACAGAGTAAAATGGATTTATTTGGGGGGTTTGGATAGCACTGGGGACTGGGTGCTAGAGACAGGGATACTTGGTGAGCTGTTTTCAGTTAAGTCTGCAGCTTTAGGGGTGTGGCCCAGACCTGGGTCTGTGCTGCAACAGGCTAGCGTGTCTGGCTCAACAAGGCAGGGTTCTGGAGTCTCAAGCTGGCAGGGAAAATGGGCTCAGAGGTAGTCTCAGCACATCAGGTGACAGTCCCAAGGGGGTCTCTGTGACCAAATCCATCACACCCATCTCTCCCCACTTTTCTAAGCCAGAGCTCAGCCCACGCAACGGACCTGCCAGCCCAGTGAGTTGGGACCACCCCCAACACTCCCTCTCTGGGATGAGGGGGACTCTGTGCAGTTTCACAGCAGTTCCAGTCGACTCCACCCTCCACCTCCTGCCCCAGGTGGCCCTGCTTGAGAAGCAGCTCGCAGGGCTGAGGGCACTAACAAGAAACAGAGCTGAAGCCAGGTGGGAGCAGAAGTCATCTCCAAGCCTGGCAGGAGGAAGGGTGAATCTCTGCAGAGCTATACTTTGAGGGACAGATGAAAATCCCTGTGTGGGAGCAAATACTAGCCTGCCCTCCCCATCCCTTTCCTGGGGAAGGAGATAAATTCCCCATTTTACAGATGGGGAAACTGAGGCACAAAGCTCAGTGCAAGTTAGTGAGAGTCCCAAACCCAGAACTCAGGGCTCCAGAGTCCTACGTTCAAATTGCTCGGCTCTGCAGGCCAAACACAAACCCTTTGGGGTCTGACACGGAGCCTGGCCATCACATGGCTCACACTCACCCCTGCCCTGGGAGCCACTCACCTGAAAGGACCATAGAAACAGGAAGCAAACTTGGCGCTGTAGCTCATCACAGAGACCTGCAGGGGTGAGAGAGACATGGCAGGGAGATCAGAGTTGCCTCCCATCCCAGTGTGGAGGTGGGGGAGAAATTCTCTGCTACGATCCTCTTGTACTATGTTTTCCAACCCCCCCCGCAGGCAGAAGCCTTGGCATTACTCCTCCTCCCCATCCACACCTGCTGGGGCCTGGAAGCCCTTCCCTGTGGCTCCATGGAAGCTACCATCGGACCCCTTGGCCTACCACTGTGGGAAGCAGGGAGCTCCCTTCTCCGCAGGCCCTGTTCCACACCATCTCCCCTTCACCACACACACAGCTCCAGCTGTGACACCGCTCCATACTGAGACCGGACTGACCACAGGGCGTGCTGCCCCTGCCCACCTTGTTACCCATGTTATTGGAGATCAGAGCCTCTTTCATGGCTGCGACGCGCCCGTCCATCATGTCCGAGGGGGCCACGATGTGGCATCCTGCAGAGAAAGAGCACGGGTGCTGAAGAACTGCAAGGAGCAGTACCTGCCCCCGGAGCTGCTCCTGGCCTGGGGGGTCTCAGAATTGATGGCCCAACAACCAGGAGTGCCAGGACCTGGCTGGGGAGTAAAGCCACTGAGCCTCTGCTCAGCTTGGCTGGGGATCGCACGTCAGAACCTGCTGGAGGAGAGCAACTGGTTCAGACACCCCCATGTCCCACAAGCTGCAGGCAGAGCCAGGGGAGATGGGATGGGCCCACCACCCTTCAAGGAGAGGCCAGTGGCTGCTGCCCCCCTCAGCATTGCTCAGATATATTCCTGGTAGAAATGAAGCCAGGCAGCCAGCAAGAACCTGCTGCTGCTATGAACCCCTCTCACCTGCCTTGGCATAGGCTAGCGACACTTCTGCCAGTCGCTGGCAGCTGGCCTCGTTCTGAATGGTGCCATCCTTCCGCAGGATCCCTGCAAGGTGAGCCCAGGGTTAGACGGGAAGCAGAGAGTCACAGAGCACCAGCCAGAACTGCCCAGCGCCCCTCCCCACAGGAGCCCAGCCCAGCAGCAGGGGGCTCTGGAGCGGGGAGGCAGCCTGACACCACACCCAGCTCTGCAGGATTGCAGGGGGTGACTGCGAGGAGGGAGCAGGTTCCTGGAGATGGCTGAAATCTGGAGGGGGGTTCAGCACAGCCTGGGAGTGAGACCAAGGCCCTGCTGGCTGGAGGTGGTGCATCCATCCCAACCGCTGAGGGAGCAGGGTTAGGACAAAGGAGGGTGGGCTCCAGTGGTCGTGCTGGGGAGGGAAGGCCCTGGCAGGCAGCGCCCTGTGCACTAACTCACAGTTGGCTGTGGGGTCACGTATGAGGCAAATAGAGCGGCCGGCCGTGCATCGCTCAGGCACTGCAGCCTTTAATCTAATTCTGCCTTCCCCCCTAAGGTCCCTGAGCCTCATGCCAGGCTGGCCTCCATGCTCACTGCCCTGGCACAGCCGGCACGTTGCACCACGGAGTTACGTGCAGACAGAGGGCAGGGTGCATCTCCAAACATCCCCAGCAAAGAGCGCACTAGCTGAGCACACGCCAACGAGGCACTTCCTCCCCTCCCAGCCGGCAGCCTGGCTCATCTCATGGCCACCAATTAATGCAGAGAAGGGCGTGGGGAGGGGGGGTGCCTGCCCTGGTGCTCACCACAGTGCCCGTGAGAGGTATAGGGGCACAGGCAGACGTCACAGGCGATCAGCAGCTCTGGGAAGGAGGAACGGATCTTCTTTATGGCCTGGATGGCTGGGGTGTTCTCAGCATCGGCAGCCGAGCCCCTTTCATCCTGCAGCGGGAAGAGATGGTCCCCTGTAAATCCACAGGGCCAAAGGGCACCCTGTGCCCCAAAGAACCTCACTTCTCTGCAAGGTCCCCTCACCCAGCACAGACACATAGACCCCACAGGGGCATAAAGGCTGAGGGTGCAGGAAGGAGGGGCCCCTATCCTGTTGAAACTGGAGCCTGGAAAGGGCTCAGGAAGTTTTTGGAACAGCAAGGGATCAGATGTGGATTTACATTTCATGCCAACGACAGCAGCTTCCCCAGCCCCTTGTGGGGGTCAGCAGTGACTGACGGAGAGCATGCTCCCCATTGAGCCATCCACCCTGCTCCCCACAGCACAGCACAGTACTGCCCGCTAGTGCCACCCAGGAGTCAACACTGACTCTGGGTAAGCGCCCCCTCCTGAGTCACCTGCACCTCTCCCTGCAGCGCAGCACCTCTAGCGCCAGGCTGGGCACTGGGGTCAGCACTGACGAAGGGCAGCGGGCTCCACAGCCACCCAGATCACTTGGGGTGGTCTGGGGAGGTGTCCCATCCAAGTGCTGTCCTCTCTCTACCCTGCTTAGCTGACAAGATCTCACCAGCCAGGGCCTAAGATCTCAGAGAATAAGTGAAAATGCAGCAGAAGGACAAAGCTGGTGACTATGAACTCCCAGCTCATCTGTTCCCCCCACCCCCGTTCTACCTGGGACACTGCATTGAACACCCCATAACCCTTCACCCCACCCCCCATTCTACCTGGGGCACTGCATTAAACACCCCATAACCCTTCACCCCACCCCCATTCTACCTGGGACACTGCATTAAACACCCCATAACCCTTCACCCCACCCCCGTTCTACCTGGGACACTGCATTAAACACCCCATAACCCTTCACCCCACCCCCCGTTCTACCTGGGGCACTGCATTGAACACCCCATAACCCTTCACCCCACCCTCCGTTCTATCTGGGGCACTGCATTGAACACCCCATAACCCTTCACCCCACCCCCCGTTCTACCTGGGACCCTGCATTAAACACCCCATAACCCTTCACCTCACCCGCGTTCTACCTGGGACCCTGCATTAAACACCCCATAACCCTTCACCCCACCCCCGTTCTACGTGGGACACTGCATTAAACACCCCATAACCCTTCACCCCACCCCCCCGTTCTACCTGGGACACTGCATTAAACACTCCATAAACCTTCACCCCACCCCCGTTCTACCTGGGACACTGCATTAAACACCCCATAACCCTTCACTCCCACCAACCTTGGGGACTTTACTGGGGACGCCAAAGATCAACACGCACTTCAGCCCCTCGTCCACCAGGGGGCGGAGCATCCCCTCCAGCTTGTTGACTCCATACCTAGAAGAACACAGGTGTGGGGGTGGTGCTGGAGGCCACCCCAGTGCCCCTCCCCGACACCAATCAGCCAGGGCTCTGAGCTGGGTCAGTGCATGCAGCCCCTCGGCAGGCCAGGCACCACTCTGCAGGCTGGCTACCCACAGGCAGCCTGGGTGCCAGACCAGTGTCCCCAAGCAGGGCGTTCCCGGAGTAGCGCAGCTGTCAAGCAACAAGGATCCCCGAGAAGGAGCCCCCACATGGCCCAAGGCTAGTGCAACTAGCCGGGCGTGGCCCTGCCCATCATTAACCCTCTTCAATGCCAAGGCCAAGTCCCCCACCTCCCGGGAAGGCCTGTGTAGCCAACCCTCAGGCACTGCCAGGGACTGGGCCTCTCCCCACGCCACCCAGCAGGGAACTCCTGGCCTCTGCTGCCAGGCCTGCCTTGCCCCCAGCACAGGGAGAGCTGCGTGTCTCCCCTCCCTGCCCACAGAGCCCCAAGCAGGCTCCTGGGAAGCACTGACTCTCCCATTCTCCTCTCCCATCCTAGGGGGGTTTTATCCCTTTCACTGGCATGGGCATTTCTGCCCAGCCAGTGCCATTGCATGGAGGTGCCTGGATTTTGGGGGGGAGGGTCCCAGGTGAATGCTTCGTGCCCCACCCTCCCCCCTGCACCGGCCAAGGGATAGGGCCAGCACTCGGTGACTTTTTCCCTGTCCTTGCTTCCTGAATGGGGGCAGGGCAGGTTTCAGTCCCCCTTAGTGAAGAGCTTTGCAGTTGAGCATTCAGCCAGAGCAGATGCCTGCTGGAGATCCTGGGAGCAGCCACGGGAGGAGCAACCTGGCGCCTTATCTGGGTCCCCAAGGGGCAGTGGGCAGGGCTGGCTGGCGTTGTCTCTGCTGCCTGGGGACGAGCCCAGGGCCCTGATAGGCTGATCCCAGCCCAGTCACCTCAGCAGGGCGAGGGCGCTGCCCTTGGACTCTCCATTATCTCCCCTGTTCATTACAAGGCCCTGCCCAGCCTCACATTTGTGGCTCAGCTCTGCTCGGCTTCGGCTCTGGAGGGAGGACCAGCGGTGCCAAGAAATGCAAGGAGGGCATCTGGGAGCCACCACCCCATGGAGGGGGGATCGCAGAGGGTCGCCCTCCGCCCTGACAGTGAGCGGGACCAATTCCCCAAGCCCAGCAGCATCGCCCTTGTTCAGACCTAGGTCCCCCAGACTTAAACGGGGCAGGGACTTTAGTCTAAAAACCCACCCCAGCTCCCGCCTCCCCACTGCCCACTTCTCAGGCATGACATCTCCCTCCACAAGGGCCAGACAAGCCAGGCCAGTGCCCTGCTGATGACGACTGCCTGTCGCCTGGTGAGATCCACAGCCCGGCCAGGGCCAACGAAAGGGGACGCCTGCTGCTGCTGGAATTAACTGGTGCATTATGGGAATTCCTGGTAGCTATCCCATAGTACCCCAGTGCATGCTCACAGTTGGAGGCATATTCTCAGTTCACCCTCCCCTATGTCCCCATGAGCATCCCCAACACGGAGGCAGTGGGGGCTCCGCTGTCCTTGGCTAGAACAAGATGGAGGACACAGAATAGCCAATAAGAGCTCCCCACCCTGATCCCAGCAGCCTGGAGCTGGGAAGTCCCAGGCCCCGTCCCTTGCGACAAGGCACATGGCAGGGAGCCCTGTCCAGATTGCAGAGCACCGCTAGCACAACGATCTCCGCAGACTCCTACCTGGCCTGTCCGGGGAGGCTGGCAATCGGCTCCACCGCATCGGGGCTGTCACTGGGGAGTCAAACAGGACAAACAGCCAGTGAGAGTTTGGCTCCCCACAAAGTGAGGCTGCGAGCAAGGAGAGCCCCGTGACCGGACACGTCAGCTGTGTGTAAAGGCGGGCAGCTGAGCGAGTGAGCCAGAGATTGGGCTCATTCCCTGCACCAGCTGCTCAGTCCCTAGAAACACAGCGTCCGAGCCCCATGAGCAGCAGGAACAGGCATCCCACCCCCTTGCCACTCAAGTCCCAGAGCAGGAGCTCTGGAATGAGCCGAAGCGTCTGGGGGTCAGCAGCTTAGACCTCGATGCTGCAGTGCAGAGCCACCGAGAGCTCACCAGAGAGCAGAACAAGGCCATGCAGCAGCAGGGCCAAGGCAGATTACAAAGGGAGCTCTCCGGCTCGCTAGGGGTTAAGGTCTCAACTTCCTGAACCTGATCCACAGGGTCCCATGCCGCTCTTGGGGGGATGAGCCGAGGAGAAGAGAGGGGGAAGCCCCGCCCCATCTCTCCTTTAGATGGCTGCACACACTGCATTTCCCTTGTGGCTGGGAGGGGCAGCAAGCTTCATCCGAAGTGCCACCCTCAGTCTCACCGCAGCGGGCACATACCAGCGGTTGGCCAGTGCTGGCTACAGAGGATCATCTGCATGGGCTATTCCCACCACAGGCAGAAAATGTCATGCCGAGGAGAGCCCAGCCCTGACAGCAACCAGGCCAGGCTTCCCCTGAGCCCCAGAAGCTGTGGCAGGTGCCATGCAGGGAGGGGCTCAGAATGAAGCAACTTCACAGCCTGGTGAACCATTCAAGAGACCAGATGTCATGGAGTCCCCGGCGATGCTCTGGAACTGCTCCCTATGAAGCCAGTCAGGACTCTGGGGAGCCTCCTCTCTCTGAGCAGACTGTCTGCAGGGCAAGAAGCTCACACAGCTTCGACCTTCCTGGGTCTGACCTCAGAGCATTCAGCTATGCTGCCACAGAGAAGGAATGTCTGGCCATGGCGTGGGCTCCTAAAGGCTGCAGCCGGATCTATTTGGGCAGCGCTTCACTGTGTACATGGACCACGAACCCTGCCATGGCTGCACCAGATGAGGACTCGCTGCAGGAAGCCAGAGGGCCCTGCACCCTGACTCTCAGCCAGCCGGTAAAACAGAAGATTTATTAGTTGACAGGAACTTAGCGTAGGACAGAACTTGTTAGCACAGAAATCAGAGACTTTCAGCAAAGTCCATCTTGTGGGGAGGGGAGCCCAGAGCCAGGGCTCTGGTTCTCCCCCTGCGCAGCATCTGTACAGGCACCTGGAGCAACCTCCGCAAAAGTCATACACCCTTATTCCCACCACTTAGACACTGGCACAATACACAGGGAAACTGAGGCACACACACAGCATTCATGCAGAACAGTAAGACTCACATACAACATAACAAGGGAAAATCCCCACTTTGTCACACCAGATTCCACAGGGCTCACAGCCTCATTCAAACACAGACCGCTCAGGAGGGGATGTACAGCTCTAAGCCTGCCAGCATCCCATAGGCCACATCAGAAACCGCCCTAGCTGGGCAGTGCACGCAGACTGGCTCCACTACCCTAGAATGGACACCTCAGCACAGCAGCCCTGGCATTTCTGGGAGGATTAGCAAACTGCCCCAGGGAGGCACCAGGCTGGTCACAGACACAAGCTGGTTCAGATCCAGGGAAAGGTTGCAGTGAGCAGCTTCCCCTCGATGTACACAGGTTACTACAGGGTGACATGCCCATGGCCACTTCCCTCCGATGGGAATTCAGAGCAGCGAGGCAGGAAGCTGCCCTGTCCTTCCCCACCCAGCTAGGACAGCACTGCACACTCCGCCAAAGGCAGGACGCTGCTGTAGAGGGATCAGCTCTGCTCAGGATGGCAGCTCCCACGTCCCGAGGCAGGTGGCCTGCAGACTCAGGGGCTGCACACCAGCCAGGAGCCGCTGCCCCTTTGCGTGATCTCCTCTGAAGTAAGGAAGCTGCTCCACGGAGCTCTGTCTGCACATTCCTCGAGAGATTTCCTCTCGCTTCCCCAGCTGGGAGCACAGGCTCCAGCCCTCACTTACGTGACAAAGATGGGGTAGATGAGGTTAGAGGCATCGAAGGCCGTGGCTGAGGTCTGCCAGGAGCGCAGCACAGGGTGGAAGTAGCCACTGTGGAGCACAGACTGTGCCTGCATCCTGGAATCTTAGCAACGGGAGAGCCTGAAAAAACACATGGCGAAACAGCAGTTTAGAGGCTGCATCCCAGGGAGAGTCACTGAAGCTACTGCCTCAAGCCCTGCTCCAGGCAGCCTCTGACAGGCTGTGCCCCATGGGAACACACGAGCGTGGCTAAGCAAGGGGCTTCCACTGCTTCCCTCGGGAGACAATTCCACAGTTCAGTTGATAGCAACTGATACTCAAGCCAAGCTTTCCTGTGATTTGCCATGTGGACAGGGCACTGGGCTGGGAGCCAGGGGACCTGGGTTGTAGAGAGACTCTATGCCTCAGTTTCCCATCTGTAAAACATGGATGATACTCACCCGCCTCTGCAAAGCGCTCAAAGATCTATGGGTGAAAAGGCAAATTATTCAATTCATCCACATCTGTCACCACCAACCACCCCTGGCTGGCTGCCACAGGTTACAGCCTGCTGATGCAGAAAGCAGCCCTGGCAGATCAACTCGCCCACAGAGGGTGGGAGGATAGTAGGGGAGCCTGAAACCAGCAGCTCCGTTGCACTCCAGTTCCGCCTCATAAGGGAGGGGATATGGGAGGCACCAGCTCAGCACAGGCAGCTTCGGAGAATGACGGTGCAACGGGGGCTTTAAGAATTCGGCCCTTGGCCGGAAAAGGCTGGAGGAGCCAGAGACACAAGAGGGGGGAGAGACCCTGGAAAGGCCAGACTGAGCAGCTGCTCAAAGGTCTTCACTCAGAAAAAGAACCGGGCCTGGAGCAGGTGGCCCCAAACGGGGATGTGGGGAGGCTTGCAAGGGAGAAAGAGGAGCAGGAACTGTCTGGGTGCTATCGTCATGTCTGTATTTAGGCCTTGTCAAGGACAGTTTGTAACCAGGCACTGCTGCATGGGAAATGCCGGCCCATCACTTGCAGAGGAGGTCACCTGCAACTCGCAGCCCAGGTGAACAGAGCTGGCCAGGTGGGTGCATTTGGCCAGGCCGAGCTATGACAATGAAGTCACACATGTGAAGCAGGCGCATGGTGTCCAGGGGGAGGGGGGAGGAGATGGGCAGGAGATGAGCAGATACCAGATTCCCACACGCTTTGCAGCGAGCAATCCAGCTCCAACGTGTGCATCTCTGCAGAGGGAAGATACAGTCCTGTTACCGGGACTGCCTGGGAACGTGGGCGGAGTGGTGCAAGGCAGGGCACCCAGCACAGGAGGAGCAGAGAGGCACTGCCACAGGCAGCATGATACAGAGCAGAGCAATGCTGGGGGAAGAGCTGGGAAAGCAGCCCTGAGCAGAGCACATGCAGTGAGGCAGAGACCAGACCCACCGCCTGGGGTCTGAGGCCACACAGCGTAAAGACACCGGGACATGAAATGGCCTCCAGGGGGTAGCGTCCTGGACGACAGCCACCAGACAGGAGGGTTAACACTGGGAGCTACACGGGGCTTTCTGGGGGTATCAGAACCTTCCCTGAATTCTGAGCAGCAGCATGATCCCCCCTCCCTCCCCAGGCCAGCACTGGCAGACAGCTTCCATCACCACCCTCTAAACCTCCCCAAACCTCAGACAAGAGAACAAGGGCTTTGGGGAGGGTTAGGGTCATGTCTGCCCTCTGACTTCACCACCCTGCCTCTCTCCACGGGCCCTTCTCGGAGACTGGCTCTAGCTCGGTCACAAGACACGGGCCAGACGCAGGCACCACAGAGGGACCCTCTGCCCTGCATTACACAGGAAGTCAGACTAGACGAGGGGTCAGCAACCTTTCAGAAGTGCTGTGCCGAGTCTTCATTTATTCACTCTGAGTTAAGGTTTCGCGTGCCGGTAATACATTTTAAAGTTTTTAGAAGGTCTCTTTCTATAAGTCTATAACACATAACTAAACTATTGTTGTATATAAAGTAAATAAAGTTTTTAAAATGTTTAAGAAGCTTCATTTAAAATTAAATTAAAATAGAGCCCCCCGGACCGGTGGCCAGGATGTGGGCGGTGTGAGTGCCACTGAAAATCAGCTCATGTGCCGCCTTCGGCACCCATGCCACAGGTTGCCTACCCCTGGACTAGACTATCTAAAGCTCCTTCTGGTCTTAAAATGTCAGGCTCTAAATGGGCCAAAGGGACAAGCCTAAATCCAAGCATCACACAGTCAGATCCAAGCTCCGGCACTCAGGTTTGTCTGATTTTTGGCTGAAAATGCGTCACAAGCACAGCCAAGGCACATGACCAGATCTCCCTCTAGCAGCAGCCCACATCAAGGCTCTAGCTTGGTCACAAGACACGGGCCGGATGCAGGCACCATTGGGGGACCCAAATAGCCTGCCACTCCCTCCTTCAGCTCACGTGGCAGGGGCCTGTATGCCTGGTGCGGAAGGGCCGGGGGCCCGTCCTGCTCTGTGTCCTGAACAGGACTCACTCCATGACACCTCTGCAAAGCTCCCTGGAGAGCATGGGGTTGATCTGAGATGCTGCTGGGAGGTGTCTGACTCAGTTTAACTTCAAAAACAGCCACTTCAGCTCCACTTCCGAGTGAGACCTTCATACCCCAGAGGCAGATTCCAGCCCATGCTGCGATTGCTCCAGCTCCTGCCTGCCTGCAGCCCCCAGGGGAAATTCTAGCTCCAGCGCATGCAGAGGTGAAGCTAACCTGACTGTTGCACCGTAGCAGCCAAACGAGAGACCAGCAGGGAAGGGAAGCAACCCGGCTCCCCTTTCACTTCATCACACGTTGGCAAGAACAGCCTGGTTCTGCCCCATGGCAGCAGGAAGTGGGGTCAGACTCAAACCCCCATGGCTCTATCCCCTGTACCTCAGGAAAGGCTCCTATGGAGCCGGCCTGGGAAGTGAACAGGGCAGATATTCCAGCCTCGGGGAAAGCTGCCTCTTCACCAAGCCTGACTTCCGCAGGCAGGGATGTGGTAATAACTGGGCCTACACATCTACCCTAACTGGAAGTTCAGCTGTGAGAAGCCTCCGGGGGCCAGAAGCTGGGAGCGGACGACAGGGCATGAATCACTCAGTGACTGCCTGTTCTGTTCATTCCCCCGGAGCACCTGGCACTGGCCACTGTCAGCAGACAGGACGGGGGCGAGACGGACCCTTGGTCTGACCCAGGCTGGCCGTTCTTATATAAGTTCATAAAGTGTCACAATAGCCTATAACAAAAAATGCTGATGGGAAAAGGTACAAAAGTGAGACAAAGTCTGAATTAGTCCAAACACAAAGACTGACTGATGTAACTCAAGGACTGTGCTGAGATTATGCCTGGTAAACCAGTGACATGTGGGACTGGAAGTCAATGGACCAAAATTGGGTTGAAAATTAGGTCTAATTTGTGACCACATAAGAAGGGGAGAGACTATTCCACCCATTGCTCCCATTGGGGGTCATTAAAAAGTTCCTTTTTGAGGGAAAATGAAGAAAAAGAAAACTCAACAACTGCTAAGTGAAAGCAGGGGAAGGAGTGAGTTTTACCATCATGGCTGCCAGCCGCACTGTCTCCTGGGACCCTCCAGAACACGGCTCGGCCTTTGTCGTCCTAATCCTGAGAAAAGTCCTGAGCAGATCAGGCCAGAAAAGAGGGGCCCAGGTGATACTGTCAACTCCCCAGCTCTGGCTAAATGTCAACCACCACCCGAGATGTGAGACTGTCCCCCCCATCCGTCCTTTCCTTTCTCCATCTTATTTCATCTCTTTTCTATTCCTCCCCTATTTCCTTTTGTCTTAAAGTCTGGCTCAGCAAACCAAGATTGCCCATTTGTGCCCAGGAAAGCAATTCCCTAAGCAGCCTGATGCTGTAGCAATGTGCCAGTTCTGACAATGGCTAGCGAGACCAGGGGCTGTGCCTGTGTTTTCCAGCAGGGAGGTTGCAAACAAATGAAAGTCAACACCAGAGACAGAAACTGCATCTTTAAAACTCTGCCGTTCTTTTTTCTTCCCTCTTCCCTCTCGTGCAGCTCAGGGTGTGGCAGTGAGTGGCTGATTTAGCAGGTCATGCTCGTCCTTTGTCAGCAGCATGGGACTAGGCGGTGGTATGCAGCAGGGGTCCGGTCAGAGGAGATCTAAATCTAGCACCGTGTCCCTTCGGAGTAGGTAAAGATCCCCATGGTATTTACTTGTATGGGCAACATTAGGGACATTGGCCAGGACCCTTGTCGAAATTTCAGCCCAGATCATCATATTCTGTCCCAGTTTCAAATGGAAACAGAAGGGGCAGAAAGCTACTAGGGGAGAGGCTGTTCTAGATATAACTTGGCAAATAGGGAGGAATTGGATGAGAATTTGAAAGTGGAGGGAAGCTTGGGTGAAAGTGATCATGAAATGAGAGTGTTCATGATTCCAAGGCTTCTAAGGAATAAGAGGGAAAATAGCACAATAAAGCTAATGGATGTCCAGAAGGCGACGTTAGCAAACTCAGGGAGCTGGTAGGTAAGATCCCATGGGAAGCAACTCTAAGGGGAAAACAGTATAAGGGAGTTGGAAGGTTTTCAAAAAGACATTTTTAAGGGCACTACAGCAAACTATCCCACTGCGTAAGAAAAACAGGAATCATGGCAAGAGACCACTCTGGCTTAACCAGGAGATCTTCAATGATCTGAAGCTCCAAAAGAGAGTCCTACAAAAAGTAGAAAATAGGCCAAAGTACAAAGGATGAATATAAACAAACAACACACGTATGTAGGGATAAACTGGAGAAATGGTTTGAAGTCAATAGGATGAAATTCAATAAGGACAAATGCAAAGTTCTCCACTTAGGCAGGAACAATCAGTTCACATACAAAATGGGCAATGACTGCCTAGGAAGGAGCACTGTGGAAAGGGATCTGGGGGTCATAGTGGACCACAAGCTAAATATGAGTCAGCGGTGTGATGCTGTTGCAAAAAAAGCAAACGTCATTCTGGAATGTATTAGCAGGAGTGTTGCAAACAAGACACAGGTAGTAATTCTTCTGTGCTAATTAGGCCTCAACTGGAGTATTGTGTCCAGTTCTGGGCACCACATTTCAGGAAAGATGTGGACAAATTGGAGAAAGTCCAGAGAAGAGCAACAAAAATGATTAAAGGTCTAGAAAACATGACCTATGTGAGAAGATTGAAAAAAAGGTTTGTTTAGTCTGGAGAAGAGACAACTGAGAGGGGACATCATAACAGTTTTCAAGTACATAAAATGTTGTTATGGAGAACTATTTTTCTCCCTCCTCCTTGTAACCTCTGAGGATGAGACAAGAAGCAATGGGCTTAAATTGCAGCAAGGGCGGTTTAGGTTGGATATTAGGAAAAACTTCCTGTCCGTGGCTAAGAACTGGAACAAATTGCCTAGGCATCTCCACCATTGTCTAACCAGCTCTCAAAAATCTCCAATCACCTGTCAGGGATGGTCCAGATCAGGGGTGGGCAAACTTTTTCGCCTGAGGGTCACATCTGAGAATAGAATTGTATGGCGGGCCATGAATGCTCACAAAATTGGGATTGGAGCACATAGGAGCTGCAGCTGGGCCGTGCGTCTGCTTCCGGGAGCCGCATGGTGCGGTCTCCGACACAGCGTCCCAGCTGGAGCTCCAGAGCAGGGCAAGCCCCAGACACAGCACCCCAGCTGGAGCTCACAGGCCAGCTTAAAACACCCCATGGCCCACAGTTTGCCTACCCCTGGTCTAGATAATACTTAGTCCTGCCATGAGTGCAGGGGATGGGACTAGATGACCTCTCAAGGTCCCTTCCAGTTCTATGATTCTCCCTTCGTTCGCTTTCCTAAGCCAGTATGGAGTGTGGCTGTCATTCCACCCCAGAGATAGCTGGGGATTAGATTCCCACATGCTTTGGGGTGAGCAATCCAGCTTCATCACGTGCATCTCTGTAGAGAGAAGATACAGTAGATCACTTTGGGAAGGAGGCCCTATAGAAGTGTTATAAATGTCATCCATTTATTTGGGACTACAGGGCTGGGGGTGGGGAATAATGGAGTCATTTGGTACATACGCTAACAGGGGTAATAGTTAGGATAGCCTTGAGAAGTTGGGTGCCAGCACCCCAAGGTGCTTGTGGAAGGATACTGTGTGGGAAGATCATGGACTCTCTCACAAACCCCAAGGACAAGAGGGCTGCTGATCCACAATACCATCCATGTGAGGCAAAGGGACTATGGCCAGGACCTGAACATTTTGCCAGGAGCCTGAGGGCTAGGCTACACTAGAAGCTACAGCTGGGCTGATGTAGCTGCGCCGCTGTGGCACGTCTGGTGATGACGCTCTATGCCAATGTGAAAGAAGCTCTCCCGCTGACACCGCGGTGTCTATACCGAGGCTTAGGAGGGTGCAACTTACGTTTCTCGGGGGGGAGCTTATTCACACTCCTGAGCGACATAAGTGGTAGTGTGTACAAGCCCTAAACCCTCGAGCCAGGGAGATACAAATTCCACAGGAATGGGGGCTCCACCAGCAAAACCCAAGAGCAGCCTGTCTTGGAGAAGGGCCCAGACCCTGCCAAAACAGCATGGAAAGGTGAAGGATGCTGTCTGGGAACTCTGTACAGGGCTCTGCTTTTCATACCAGCCTCTACCACCCTCATCTAGATGCCAATAGGATGAAGGAGCTTTCTGACTGTCTCCCTACTCCTGAGCCTTCTGACTGCTGCAAGAGTGGACTGCCTGCCCCACTCTGCCTGTCAGCCGCTTATTGGGTCCTTCCCAGGATTAAGATCAGTGCCTGTCTCTGTCTTGTCAAAAGTTTTCCTCCAAAGCATTGTGAAATTGACATGATGATTGTAGATGTCACTGCTGCCCAAGAGGATCTGAAGAGCAGCCTGAAACTGACCAGTCTTGTCACTTTCATTAACCTGCTACTGCTTTGGAAAAGCCCTAGCATAGGCAGGGCAGTGGTGCACTCAGACAAACACCGCCACACTGGTCACATTTTGGTGCTTCTTTTTGTAACCATATGGCTAGAAGCTAGATTAGACCTAGGTTGTTAAAAATTTTGCAGAAATTGATCGTTGAGACCCTCACACCCCCTAGGGAAAACTTCCCACTCTCACATAGATGCAAGCACTGCTCACTGGGCCGTCCAATTATCTGGGTAGATACCCAGGAGAGCTCTAGGGGGATCTGATGGTCTCCGTCCATGCCGCTGGCTTTAGTCAAGGGCATGAGCATATACATCAAAAGCAGAAGTCTGTTCTTCTTTTGAAATGTTTACTGTCTATGGTGTTCCTAAGGCACCTGGACTGTGGTACCAACGCACTGCAGTAGGCGTGTAGGTAGAGCATAAGCCTGTCTGTCAGATCATCTGAACCCATTAGGAATAGTGAATCAGCCTGTTCTTTAAAGTCATCCAAAGGTCATGCCCCTAGGACTGTTACTGGATAGTTATGAGGAGTCATTAACTGAGGAGGGACTGGCCAGTCCACAACATCATGCTATTCTGTTACACCTATGACAGAGGGACCAGCAAGATACCACTTTGCTCTGGGTAATCTATGCAAAGAGGTTTCGTGATAGTGCAAACACGGATAACCATCCCCCACAGATAACCACCCTCCACCCCCACACTTGTGGTGGTAGAAGTCAGATGGAGGGAACTGGCTGGGCAATCATCAGAGAACAGATGTCTTTATCTGCCACAGAGATACCAACTGCCCAAGACATCAGGTTAGTCAAGAAGCAACAAATTTCTATGGGCCATGAGGCAGCTGCTGGTGCCCTGCAAGAACGGGGTTAAATGCTGGAATGTTGTAATCTCCTTACCCACTGATGTAAAAGTGATTTAATGTTTGTGCCCACTGAGCACCCAGCACATCATAGGGCATCAAATCTCCCCACCCATCCCTACAGAGTGAACAGGAGGTCATCTAGTCCAACTTCCTGCTCAACCAAGCAGAACCAGCAGCTCATTCCCAGCCATTCTAGGCCCACAGGATAAGACAAAGGGGGTGGGGGGTGGGAAGTGGATAGGACAGAAGTCAGGAGACCATGGCTTGTTTCAGCCGAACTGGCTCACAGAGATCCGCTTATAGTTCAAAATGCTACAGAAATCTAAAGCCAGGCCAGGAGGGAGGGCTTCCCAGCACCCCCCTGTACAACAACAGGATTAACAGTGCCCAAGGATGTTAATTACTTACAAGAAAAATCTGCTGCTTTTCTAAACTCAAAAATACACTGGGTTTGTCCAATATGCTCCTGACCCTCTGCCTGACTTGGCTGGTAGCCCTGCTTGCTCAGCAGACGCTTCAGTAAATTCTGCTATTTCGACCCAAACTCTGACAAACATTAACTACTGCAGCTTGCATGAGATGACCCATTCTAGCTGTTCCTTATTTCATATCACTGCCAGTGCCTTCAGCTCTGGGAACGGACAACGCTGAGACAGTGATTGTACAGGACATCGCAGTCCTGGTCTAAGTGCCCCGCACACAGGCTAGGGATGCGTGTGAGATGTCACAGGCCCACACACAGCACAGGCTGTGGTTCTCACACTGAGCAGCGTGTGTGCCTGCTGCAGTGCCCCTTTGGAAACTGCAGTTTGCGTGTTTTACATGGGGAAACGCCGACAGTTAAATCACCGGGACCAGCTTGTGGCAGCAGATGACGGGGCGGCGGGAGGGGGGAAGGGGGAGACTCTGGCCTTGGTTTCATCCTCCTCGTGATACAGGTCCAAGAAACCAGCTGCTGAGGTGCTGAGTAGCTCGAAGGGGAACATCCAGAAAGAACAAGCTTCTGCCTCACCCAGCGACTTTCTCCTCTGCTCAGGCTGTGGCCCAGCGCGTTGCTCGGCACATCCTGGGGCAGAGCCCCAGAGAGCAGCACCCGGCAGGGTGCAGGACACCCCCTACCCCCAGGAAAAGAGTGGGCTCGGAGGGGAGGTTACAGCAGCTCCGGGCCTGCACTGCCCCCTCCTCTCCTGCTGGGAGAAGGCCCCAGCCGGCTCGTGCAGGGGGACGGGGCCGGGCCAAAGGGCTCCGGGCTGCCGGAGGAACCGCTGGGCTCTGCCGGGCCCGGCGGGACAGGAGCATTAGCTGGGTTAGGAAGGAGCCACCCCCAGCAAGTCCCCTGCTCGTCACCCCCGGGGCTGCAGGCTGGGACCGGCCCAGTCGGAGGGGCGAGCTCCAAGCAGAGCCCCGGGAGCCAGACTAGTCCAGGGCAGGCTCGGCGCGCTGCTCCCCCCGCCTCGTGCAAAGCCCCGCACCGCCGCGCCCAGCCCAGCCGGAGCAGCGGACCTGCAGGATCGGGCCACCCCGGCTCACCTGGACCTCGCCGCCGCCGCGCGCTGACCCGGCTCCGCTCCGCCGCAGGGCCCAGCCCCCGGGAACCGGCTGCGCCCGCGTCCCGGCCCTGCCCGCCTAGCCGGGCGCGGCGCGCCCTGCGCAGCCGGAGGGATTGTAGCGCGTGCGCCCGGCTTTCCTGCCCGGGGCCCCCAGTCCGCACCTCCACCCCGCTCCTGCGGGACCACGCACCCCACAGCCGGACCTCTCACCCCGCTCCTGCCGGGACCCCGGCACCCCACAGCCCCGACTCCACCCCAGCTCCTGCCCGTGGAGCCCCGCACCCCCACAGCCCGGTAACTCCACCCAGCTCCGCCCGGGACCCGCACCGCCCGAACCTCCACCCCAGCTCCTGCCCGGGGGACCCGCACCCCACAGCCCGACCTGCACCCCAGCTTCCTGCCCGGGACCCCCACCCCACAGCCCGACCTCCACCAGCTCCTGCCGGGACCCCCCCCCGCCCACCCCACAGCTTTTCCCAGCTCCTGCCCCGGGACCCTGGATCCAACAGCCCGACCTCCACCCCAGCTCCTGCCCGGGACCCTGCACCCCACAGCCCCCCCCCCGACCATTTCTCCACCCCCAAAACATGGTTAAAGAGCAGGCCAGGATCTGGGTTTGCAGACAGCCCCGGATTTTCCTGCCTCTCCCCCTTTCCCCTCAGCCCAGCGGGAGGCTCCCTTGCTTTGCCTGGGTGCTGAGCTATCCCCTGCAGTGCAAACCAGCCCGGTTATTAGGAGCAGAGTGACTCGAGCTAGGGGACCCCTCCCAAGGGATCCCACAGCTCAAGCAGCCCTGGATAGATGGCTCGACCTGGGGCGGAGCAGCTCAGCCCAGGCCCTGGCTATAGGGGGCCACCAGACCAGTGAAGGTGACTGAACTAAAGGGATGATGTTAGAGTCTCTAACCCTGCAGGGATGTTCTCTCTCACTTTAGCTCAGAAGTTCTCAAACCATGGTGGCCCCCGAGCTCCATTCAGGGGTCCACAGATCGTTCCCTCTAAGGTGCACGCCTTGGCAGCCGCACACAAAAGAATGAAGGGCACAGGCCTGGCTCCACTAATAGGTGCCTGGACCCTGGAGAAGATACACATGTAAGGTGAGGTGGTGGCCATGGGTGGAATAAGGGGTAGGTGGGAGGGGGCACTGGGGGGATTGGGGATGTGCAGGGTTGCAGCAGCCAGAGAAAGAGGCAACTTTCCCCAGCTCCAGGGCTGCAGCTGCCAGGGAGAGACACCACCCACCCTCCTTCCCAGCCCCAGCTCAGGGGCTGCCGTGACAGGGGGAGAGAGGGCACATCCCTTGCATTAGAAAGGTAAGACTACAGTACTGATATTAAAATATGAGTTGTGTGCTTTCATTTGTAGAACAAAAAAGTTAATTAATTTTTTTAATATAGTGCATTTATCCAAAACGCTTTACAATAGTTAGGTATCGGTACAAACAATATTTGGAAAGATCATTAAGTGGTCTGCCAAGACTCAGCAATTTTCAAGTGGTCCACAAAAAAACAAGTTTGAGAAGCACTGCTTTAGCTAAAACCCAACTCCAGCTGCTCTTCCCCAGGCTATGGAGAGATGCAGAGCCAGGCAGTGCTGCAGCTGGGTGGGGCACAGAGGGGAAGACCTGGAGCAGCAGGAGGAAAGGACAATTAAATAAATGTTATTTTTTTAATTTTAATTATAGTTGCAATCTGATTTTTCAAATAAACAATTTATTGTAATTCTTGGTAATGGATACATTTCTGTCATTGATCAAAATTATACAAAGAAAAGAGAATGATTTAAGTCTTTTTAAAAAGCTTTGAGTGAGAGAAAACTGATTTTTTTCTTAACAAATACATATTGAAGGATGGTAAATGTCACTCCAGCAAGCAGGGAGTTCTAGAGAGCGCTGCTGGGGAGAGGGTTTTTTCAGCAGGTTGCAAGGTGCTTTGTGGTGTGAAGAGATTCTTATAGGTAAAGATCTTGGCAGGTCACTTAAGTCATTTTTGAAAAATTACTGGAAAACTTGACCAATAACAAGAATGCACTGAGTTATTTGGATGTTCGTTGTTCCTATTCCATCTCCATTGTACTGAAGGGGACTATGGGACAAGCTGGGAAAGGAGTGGGGGAGAGAGTCAGCTCAAGACAATAATAGGCCCCTACCAAATTCACAGTCCATTTTGATCAATTTCATGGCCAGAGGGTTTTTTAATTCGTCAACTTCACCTTTTCAGATGTTTACATATGTAATTTCATGGTGGTGTAACCCTGGGGGTCCCAACCCAAAAGGTACCCTGAGCTGGTCTGATCTTCCCCCTCGCCAGAGCAGCCGCGCAGGGGAAGGACAAGCCCTGTCCGTCCCAAGCCCGGTGGGTGACTCGCAGCCAAGTGCCCCCAACTGTGGCACTTCCATCAGCAGGGGGAGATTGACCCCACCTCCACAAGCCTTCTTCAGCTGCAGGAACCTCTGGGGCTGCTGCCCAGCTCCAGAGCTTCAGGAGGAGGCAGTCGGAGGTAGGTCTGACCTCTCCCTGAAAGAGGCTGTGCAGGGGAAGGACAAGTCTTGTTCCTCCCCAGCCCAGCTGGGGCCTCACAGCTAGGAGCCCCTGGCTGGAGAGCTCCCAGGAGCAAGGGTGAGATCAGATTTCTCGGGGAAGCGTTCATTTCACAGTCCCTGACATGTTTTTCAAAGCCACAAAATTGGTAGGCCCCTACTAATAGATGGTGGCTGGCAGTTCCCCTATTTCAAGGGTGCATGCGTGGAGTCTCCATCTGAGCAGCCTGCAAGAGACACCAATTTTGTGTGTATTAAATGTTGGCTTTTCACCCTGAAAGTGTCACCCACACATTGGCACTAGAGTAGAGGGGAAGAAAGTGAAAAGACCAACTGAAAAACATGATCTGATTTTTGTTAACAATCTCATGATTTTGGTTCTCTTAAGGTTGGCAGTTCTGCAGATGCTACCCAGCTTCCCCACAGCATATGTGAGCACAGTGAGCTCACGTGCAAACTGAATGGGCTGGGGGTTGAGTCTGCTGCCTTATGTACCAAAGAAGCCATGGGAGATCCTGAATCACCAAAAATAGAGGGGGGCAGGGGAGCGTTCAAAGACTTGCCACTGAGAGGGGAGATGGTTTCCTCAGAGTCACACAACCAAGGGCATCCACCCTGACGCTTTTACATTAATTTGTTTCTGTCTTTTTCTCTTGCTTTTGTGTTTTTACTGCTATTGTCACTTACTGGAAATTCACCAGTCACTATCCCACCACTGTGTCAGGGCTGAGGGCTAGCTGCACCTCTGCCTCTTCTGCAGGCTCTGAGTGCACCCCTCCGGGTCTTAGGCCTCAAGGCTTCACCCCTCTGGGACAGAATCTTGTGATTTTCCCCCTGCAGACTGGGTCTCAGGTACCGCCTCTATGCACCAACTATGATCGCTCAGCAGGCCTGACCAGATGTCCCAATTTTATAGGGACAGTCCTGATTTTTGGGTCTTTTTCTTATATAGGCTCCTATTACTCCCCACCCATGTCCCAATTTTTCACATTTGCTGTCTGGTCATCAGTCCTAAACGCTGTCTCCTCTGTTTAGGGAGTGTGACCCTTTATTGGACAGGCCGGGTCTTGTGTCTGCCTTAAGCCTGTTTATGGAGCCCATGAGGGGGACAGAGTTAGACTATCCCAGTGAATAATCCTGGGTGGTTGCTATGGAGATTGTACCTGGGCTACTGTCTATTTTCATGCATACATTTCCCAACCAACCAGCTATTGAATTAACCCAGTATGGATAAAGTAAACACCTTTACAATATTCAGACAAACAAATACAGCACATAGTATTCATAGATTACAGAAAGCAGGGACGACTCTAGGCACCGGCACTCCAAGCATGTGCTTGGGGGCGGCACTTTTCAAGGGGTGGCATTTTGGCCCTTTGGGGGCAGCACTTTTCAAAGGGCTGCACTCTGGCCTACTGCTTTTTTTTTTTTTTTGGCTTGAGTGGCAAAAACCTGGAGCCAGCCCTGACAGGAAGCTTCAAATCCATTCACAGGCTACTGTGGTTTTTTCAACCTGCGAGGATCACAATTAGATCCGACTCCTATCCCTTCCCTCGGTGTCCACTTCAGAGGCTGAAAGCACCCTATGCATTGGCTGCAGTAGTAAGCACACAGCAAGTTTTGTCACCATGTTGCAGGACAGGCACCTACTGTGCAAGCCTGCTGGGCACTGAGCAGCCTAGACACGGGATATGGCTCAGGCCTAGCTAGAGAATTGTGGATGATGCACTTAGCAGCTGCAAATGAAACTTCATTACCTACGCAGTGAAAAGGATTGTAGATTTAGTTCTGTGCTACTTCTGAAGCATAAGGAAACCGTGGATGAGACCATTCTGTCTTAGCATGCAGTGTTCTCCACCTTCAGTGATTGCAGGATACGCTCTAGGAAGGACGAGGGTCTCTTCTATGTTGCTAGAGTAGTCTTCCTGGGTAACCTCACCTTCAAGGTTTAGGGCAGATCTACTCATGCCAGAATAAGTCCCTCTCACATTTACACCTTCAGCCCTCCGTTTGTGTCATAGTGAATAGGTAAGGTAAGGGTTAATTTCTTTTCCTGTAAAGGGGAACAAAGCGACCAACACCTGACCAGAGACCGAATCAGAGAACTGGATTGGTTAAAGTCAGGGGCGGGAATTTGTATACTCGGGTCTTTTTTGTTTTCTCGGCTTGGGTAAACAAGCTTTTCTTTTCTACTCCATCTTATCTCAAATATTTATTAAAAGTTCTGGGAGTACAAGGAAACAAAGTAATTGGCTATGAGGAGTTTGTTGTATGTACAGATGTGGATTGCTGTGTCTTTGTTTTCTCGGCTTGTGAGAAATAAGCTTGCTTCTAACTACCCTCTGCTTTCAACCCTTCTCCTAAACATCTGTGAGTACAAAAGGAAGCAAGATAATTCGGCTTGAGGAGCTTGTGTTGTATTTCATGTAGTTGATTTGCTGGTCTAATTAAATTGGCTATTTTTTTAAATCAGACTGGGTATTCAGATTTCTTAAGTAGGAGCCGTATAAATGTTTATGCAAGTTAGTAGTCTCTTTTTCTATATAAAGCTTTCTTTCAAGACTTGTGGAAGATTCTTTTCTAGTAAGCAAAGCCAAGCTGTGGTATTTTGCATCTCAATTGTCCTGAGGAGATAGAACGCTTATCTTGGGAAGCAGAAAAAACAGGTTTCTTGATACGCGCAAGCTAGACAGAGGAAGCCTGGGAAGGAGGAGGAAGGGTTCTCTCTCTGCTTCTTGAGACTCCAAGAGAAACAGGTTATCTGGAGGTCCCCCAGGGAGGCTGGGGCACCAGAGAGAGGAAAGGGGGTCAGGGCCCTATCAATTCCTGACCTGGTGGCAGCCTATTCAGATCTAAGCTGGAGAATTAAGCTTAGAGACTTCATGCTAGTACTCATATTTGAACTCTAAGATCAAATCGAGGAATTATACTATGACAGTTTGATTAAACCCAAATTTACTCTACATGCTCAGATGCACTAACGGGTAGAGAACCACGAGCCCATTTAATGAGTGGAAGTCAAGAGCTGGAGAGATTTCATGGGGATTGTCGGCAACGGCTAAAAACCCCACTCACAATCTGGGCCCCACTGTGCGATAGTTACTGTAGAAATGCAGGCTGGAGAGATGCTGCCTTCCACACATACAGGTATTCAGAGTCTTTTTCTCCCAATTCTGCTTCAGCAGGAATGGGAAACCTGTGCAGGCGAGGAGCCGATATACCTCTCCATCGTAGGACTCCAGCGCAGAACGTGTTTGGATCAAAGAGCAAGTTGAAGTCCATCAGACTTAGGGTTGCCAGGCATCCGGTTTTCAACAGAATGCTTGGGTCGTTCTGGTCAGCACAAACATCCAGTTGGCACAGCGTCAGCGGAAGCAGGCTCTGTGCCTGACTTCGGGAAGTGGCTGGCATGTCCTACACGCTCCAATTGGCGGAGGCTTTTTATAAGAGCCTCGCTCTGGGAAGGGAAGTGAGACTTCAAAGAAGTTAGCTCTCTCAGTCTCTCTTTAACTGGGTTGTAACTGATTATCCCATCTGAAATGCTGCAAGGATGACCATAGTCAGCTACTAAGCTGCAGCTAGGTGACCAGATGTCCCAATATTTAACCCTTTCGTCTGTGTCTCCGATCAATGTAAGATTGGACACCATTTTCCTGATATCCAGGTAAATTTAAAACTTGGTACAGATAACCTCAGCATTATGGACACCTCTGGAGTGGAGATTGTCCATAACTTGAAATGTCCATAATCCAAACAAGATGTTATGAGACTTCAGCTACTGTCAGGCCCGGACTCAGGTTTTAGATCTGAGGTGAGCACTGGGCGTCAAGCTTCAGCCCCATGGATCTGCTCCCAGTTTCAGCCTCATTGGATGTGCAGGCTTGGGGCTTCAGAAGCCCTGTTCTGGCTTCGCCTGGCAGGGTGGGGGGGCCACTGCGCTTTACCATGAGGGAGCTGTCAGAGGCTTCCTACTCCAGATTTGAACTTAGCGTTCATAACTGAGAAAGCTAGCATGAACTCTCTAAGCGTAATTCAGCTAGATCTGATATTCGCTGCCACCAGCAAGTGATTTCAGGGCTTGCTCCTCTCTGGTAGTGTCCCAAAACTCTTCTGGGGGACCCAAGAACTCGAAGCCCTGAGTTCTTACCACAAAGGAAAATAACCATTCCCCCCCACCTCTCTCCCACCCAGAATTTTACTCTGGGCTAACCTGAGAGTTACTGACTGCAACCTCTTTACATCACAATACCAAGAAGGCATGTCTCCTTCTTCCAACAAGAGACAAACCCAAAGACAAGTGTTCCCTAAGCTTCTTACCCACGCTGGGACCACTAGGAGAGTTAAATACAGGAGAGCATCTTGTCCCCTCCCGCCTGTCTTTCCTATTCTCCTCCACCAAATTTCCTGGTGGTCAACTAGAAAAAAAAATGAACAGGTCTTAAAAAGCAAAATTTTTAATAAAAAAAGAAGAATAGGATAGAACTACAGTTCTCTGTAACTAGATGGTAAGATACAGGTTTTCAACTGTATAGAAAATGAATAAACAATAGAAAGGGATCAACGCCTATTCAAAAACAACTACATTTAAAGTACTTATAGCCAAATACACATAAAGACTCCACCAGCCAGATACCACAGATGCAATACAGCAAAACAATTTAAAAATTATACTTTACAACTGGGAAACAGAAGATTAGAAGGACTGGAAAAAGATCCTCTCATAGCTGAGAGAGCACCGAACAGACAAAGACCCAAGACCAAGAAAAACCCACAAATTCCCTCCCTTAAGCTTTGAAAAATCCGGTTTCCTGATTGGTCCTCGTCAGGTGTTTGGGTCCCTTTGTTAACCCTTTACAGGTGAAAGAAACATTAACCCTTAGCTATCTGTTTATGACAGGAGCACTGGTTTCTACCCTTCCCATAGCTAAAGTCCCGAGCCCTGACGCCTGCTCTCCCCCTCACTGAAACTGGGACCAGTGCTGTGAGGAACCCCAAGCCACGCTTCAGTCCCACAGCTCCATTCCCAGCTTCTGCCAGGGGGAGGAGGACACCAGGGGAGGGGCGCTCACAGCTCCACTCCTGGTTCAGTGAGGTGTGTGGGGGGAATGGTAAATCAACCCCCTCCCCCCCCCACGTGTCCTGATATTTTACTGTTGCGATCCGGTCACCCTACCTGTGACTGTACTGGGCCAGCCCCAAATGCAGCCATTAACTCAGAGTCCCTTCAGGGTGAGGAAACAGTAAGTGTGAGGTAACAGACTCTGCCAGAGTGCTCAGGTCTGGGAAGGGAAGGATGCGAGTTTCAAATACTACAGACAAGGTAGGTCAGTCAGAACATTATGGGTTGTAAAGCAAGAGACTCCCACTTGATTGTTAGCTTTCTGATTCATCTCGCTTTGGTGATGAAAGCAACTTTTGCCACTGCCTTAGCCAGCCAGCCAGCCACACATCACACCAGCTCCCAGCACACACTGCCAGCTAACCTGCCTTGCAAGGGTTCCCTGTTGCCATTTCTCAATCCACTCCCTAGGATCAGGGGATGCATGCTAGTTTGATCATGTTCCTGTCCCAGATCTCTGCATGGTAACACCCTCTGCAGTTGCCAAGCCAGATCAGGGTTCCTCCACAACTTCAACTTCTAAAGATTCGGGAACTTCCCAGGGTGGGCATCAGAGAAGTGTTACATAGTGACTCCTGAGACAGACACCCATTCCGCAAAGGGAGACTGAGCCAACACCATCCTTCTTAGAACTCCACCAGGTCAATGGAGTTTTACACAAGGGATGAATTTGGCCCATTCATTTTAACTAGTTCATTCTTTGCCTCCTCGCGACCCTTTTAATCATAGAAATGTCCAGCTGGAAGAGTCTGTGAAGTCATCTAGTCCAGGCCCCTGTGCAAAGGTAGGGCCAAGGAAACCTGACAGAGGTGTGTCCAAACTGTTCTTAGAAACCTCCAAGGATGGCGATTCCACAGCCTCCCTTAGAGACCTATTCCAGAGCCTAACTGCCCTGAGAAAGTTTTTCCTAATATCTAACCTAATCTCCCTTGCTGCAGATTAAGTCCACTGCTTCCTAGCCTACCTTCAAATGGCCTTCTCTTGGCCCTGGCTCAATTGTGAATGGCCTTCACTCTTGTTCCTCCTCTAGGCTGCTGTGGGCAATTTGCTGGAACATGGTCCCCTGCTGGTTAAACAGAAGAACATGTGTTCTCCCATCCCACCTGTTCCCTCTGGTTCCAGCAGCCTTGCCTGCATGAGGTGAGCTGGCAATCGCAGCAGCACAGTAGCTAATCCCCCGTCACATTGGGTATGGATAGAACCGAACCTCCATGTTGGCAGCATGAGCAGAAAAACCTAGGACTGAATGGTCAGCGACTCCTTCCCATTGCTTTGTGGTCAGTCTTAGGGCACATGAGCAAGGCAGTGCATGGGAAGCTTGCACTGCTGTCTCTTGTGCCATAAAGAACAAGAAATAGAGGAAAAGACCAACAGAAAACACATATCAGCAGAACTGATTCTTAAAACACATTTTTAAGTTTTGCATGAGGAGTCAGCAGCTGTGATTGCCATGTACAAATTCCCCAGAAGTTTCTGAGAAACTTTGTTACGGAGAGGCACGAGCATTTCCAGTAGACAAGAGCTTTCAAAGGGAGAGTCACTGATACTTGGTTACTGGTTTCTGTGTTCCCTGTAAGACCCTATCAACACTGACCAAATTATCCCCAACCACCTTCATGTTGCTGACTCTCCATGGATGGAAGAATGATCAGCAGCACTTCTCTCAGTTGCAAGTGCTCAGAAGTCACATTGTGGCTACACATCTGATTTTCCAGTCACACTACTTCCCTGTTCTGATGCTGGGATGCTCCCTTCAGTGACCCTTCATCCATGCGGGGTCCCGTATGCAGGGCCAGATTAATGCAAGGGCTTTAGGGGCTGCAGCCCTTTTGTTCTGTGATGCTTCCCATGTTTAAATGAACTGAGGCCAGGTCTACACGACGCGCGAAAATCGATTTTAGATACGCAATTTCAGCTACGAGAATAGCGTAGCTGAAATCGATTATCTAAGATCGATCTACTCACCCGTCTTCACCGCGCGGGATCGATGTGCGCGGCTTGCCATGGTTCGATTCCAGGAACTCCGTTGGTTCTTGGTGGATTGGTGGAGTTCCGGAATCGATGTAAGCGCGCTCAGGGATCGATATATCGCGTCTAGATGAGACGCGATATATCGATCCCCGAGCAATCGATTGTAACGCGCCGATACGGCGCGTCGTATAGACGTGGCCTGAGTTAACTGCATGAGAAGTAACAAAATAACAGAGCCCAATGCATCACCAGAAACAAATGTGGCATGGATGCCCATTCTCTGGCTGGAGAGTGCCTCTTTATCTGGAGGGGCAGAGGCCAGCTGTAGTCAAGGCTAGTTGTTAGTGATGTGCTTGGAACTTAAATTACATGGGTGCAAATTAACAGCAACCCAAAGCAACTGATCAATATCATCCTGGAGCTCCCACCAATCTGAGGAGAGAAGTTTGGTTAAACAGCTGAATACCTCCCCGCACCAGGCGGCTGAGGAAGGAGCTTGGGCATGGAGGAGCAGAAGGAAGGCTGTTTAGGCACCGCATAAACCAAACAAGAATTCTTTCTACTTTGATATAGAAAATCAAGCAGTGAAATGAAGACCAGCTAGGAAGGCTGGTGATCTGTACGCAGTAGATCTACATTTTAATCAGGATTGGTGGAAAGGCAGAAACTCTCCAATGCACACATGGGAAAATCCAGCTCCTGGTTGCAATACCGTGGGACAGTCCTTGGAGCAGTGAACTGCCTGATTTCAGCGGGATGAGCACCATCTGCTGACAAGTCCAGGAACACCATGAATAAGCAGAGGGATAGTCCTTTCCCTACTGGTCTTACTAAAGAAACAGCCTAACAGCTATCTAGGCTCCCATGCCGAAGGAAGTGAATTTAAGCACACCAAAGCTGAAGCGGAGCTGATGGTGGCCTGCCTCCCCAACTGAGGGAGTTTGCAGCCTCTTTGTTCCCCATTAAGGGGTTCTGTTGGACTCTTGGCTGCTTCAGGATTCCCAGACAGCAGCAGCAGTAGCTCTTCTGCAGCTGGGAAGTAGGTTGCAACCTCTCTCTCAGCCCTTGCTGCCATGATCCACCCCTTGGTAGCCCCCAGAGTGGATTCCTGCTAGGTACTCTCTATCAGGTTCCCTATGATGAAGTGTCAGAAATAGCATCTGCACTTGGACTGAAAAGGTTCTGCATAGATCTTGACTCTTGATGGAGCAAGTAACAGTCCTGGATGAGCCTTCAAGAAGGTCCCATCTCCTGCAAAAACAAGTTTCACCCTAGTGGTAGCTTAGTGCCAAAGGAACAGAGTTGGTGAGAGCACTCAAGGTCCCAGAGCATGACACAATCTCTTTAGGTATCCTACAACCCGAACATTAAATGTTTTGAAAATAAGCATCAAGACCTTGAATGCGATGCAGTATTCTATGGGAAGCCAGCATAGCAAGCAAAGGACAAGGATGATGTACTCCTAATACACTGTGTTGCTGAGACACCGACTCCTCTTGTACCAGCCAGAGTTCATACGTTCTAGCCCACAAAACTGTATTGCTGTAATCAAGCTGGGAGGCAGCAGCTTGTCTGCTACTGAGGCTAGGTCAGCACCTAGAACGTTGGCCAGAAGACTTAACCCAACCAGAGAGAGAATTAATCTGTTGCGGATGTGGATACAAGGACTCTCAGCAACAGAAGAGTGTTGTAGTACTTCTGGCCAGCAGGCTGACTGGTTAAGTTGTGAGCAGGTGTCTTGGACTGGTGTAAACCACATTGTAGTTACTAGCTTTTTGAAACGCACCGCCTCAGCCTTAGTAGGGGATTCAGTGAGCAAAACAGTCTGGTGACAGAGATGCAGCCAGGTGAATGAAGACTGTAGGGCCACCCTCTATCCAACATCCCTTCACTTCCTTGCTTTAGCTCCATGGTTTGACTGAATCCAAACTGTGAAGGGTCTAGGACAGTGTTTCTCAACGACCTGTCTGTGGAGCAGTGCCCTGACAGTTTAGGAAGGCAACAATCTGGTCTCTGGTCTCAAAAAGGTTGAGAAACATGGACTAGATTTTCTGCACAAGCTCAGTGAGATGAAAGGCCTCTCAAATGAGCGTCTTATCCACTGTAGTATCGGATATGCTGATGAGGGTCTCACTCAGTCTTGTTGAAGCTATTCCACTTTAACAAACAATTGGGCCAAAACCAGAGTCACTTTACAGTCTGGAGCATTCACCTGAGAAGCAGGTGATCCTTGTTCAAATCCCTTTGCACCAGGCAGAGAGAGGAATTGAACTGGGGTCTCCTACATCCTGCGGGAGTTCCCTGGCTGCAGGTTTTATGGAGTCTTCTTCCTCCTGATTTATTCCTTTTAACACGCCAAGTCCCTTTATGGATCCAAGCCCCCATGACTGGCTCACAGCAAAAGATGACATGCTCAGTTAAAACCACTCCTCTTATCATCTACTCCTTTAGCAATTTTATGTGAGGCTGGCACCTGTCTTTGGCTACATGGGCAGTTTATGGTTGTGTAACTGAAAATAGCTTATATTATTATTGTCTGGAGGAAGTAAGCACTGGACCCATTTCCACAGAGAACTTGGCTTTTATTTAAATAAAATATTGTTCCTTCCCAAGAGAAGATGGAGCTCAAGTATGCATTACAAGAGAAAAACAGAGCTGTGAGGATGATCTCCTTGTATAACTGAACACCTTTACAGAAACAATCACACCTTCAGTTGTTTTTAATGTGTAGTCCTGCAACAGCTGAACAGATCTTTGCTGATTGTCAGATAGTGACTTCCTCCACCTGGGATCTGCATGTAGGAGTTATCACAGCCCTAGCAATGTGAGGGCAGCATAGCTCCTGCAACGTTTGAAGTGTGTGTGTTGCTCCAGCAGAAGTGTAAAAAAGTTGTGCTGCTTCATACAAGCACTCACTCATGTTTTAACTGGCAGATCAACAGAGGTGGTGAATTTTTAACAATTTTAAACTTATTTCAAATTTTTCCAACTTTCCGTTGTCAGATTTTAGTTTAGGTCAAATAGTTGAGTTAAGTTCTTCTTTAAAGACCACACAGAACTAGGTTACTGAAGGATGAGCTCCTCCCAGGAACTACCTTCTCCACATGTAAATGGGGAAGATGTTCAGGAGCAAGACCTCAAGTACAGAAAGGAAATAAGAAAAACAGTTAGATTGGGATGATGCTTCCTTTAAACTTCCATAGGCCCGATCCACATTACCTTGGGAAATAGTTTGCCAGCAACTCAATCCAAACCTTCCCCCAGCATCACTGTTGGGACACAATTAAGCTTTCCTAGCAGTTACTTTTCTTGCAGGTATTTTTATAAAAACCCTGCCAGGCTCTCAGTATTTTTTAAAAACAAAAATAAGCACTTATGGTATTAAGTTATGTTACAGAAGCACAGTACAGTCCTTTGAATGTGACTGATCCTGAGCAGAAGAGTGAGTCCTGTGGAGAGCTGATCCTTGTACAGTAGTATTGCCTACTGGGACTGTCAGTCACTTTGGAAAGAGAAGGCACGATCAGAATGAAAGGATCCAGCTAAGACAACCTCAATCCCCACCTTATACAAAACCTTCATGTGCGCAGCATTCTAAACCATTATGGCACCTCTTTAACATATTACATGGAACCTAGGGCCTATTAAATTCAAACTCAGACCTAGTTAGCAAAAACAAACTTATTCAACACTTTTCTGTAGATTCTCCTGCACAGCTCTCTCTGTTGGAATCTCTGAAATTCCGTTTTGCATCACAGAGCAAATCCAGTATTAAAGACCAGTCATGTATATCAATCAATAGCTTTTCAGAATCTGGGGAAGACGTGGCCTTTCCACTACAGAAGCTGTGTCAGTCTGATCAGGGTGCCCACCTACATCTGAGAATTAAAGCCAGGAGTGATGGGCCCCAGAGGAACATGAAGCTTTGCTGGAAACTGGAAAACAAGAGGACACAAGAAGGTTGATTTACATTATTTATATCCCTAGGAAGAGAGCCCAGGCCCATGTGCATGTCTGTCTCTCCAGGAAGCTCAGTTATCCACCTCTTCATCATCATTTTGTTCCTCCTCCTCCATCCGTTCATCATCATCATCATTCTCCTCCTCCCTGCTCTTGTCTTGTTCTTCAGAGTCTGCCTTCTTGTCTTTGTCTTTCCTTGCTTCTTTCTTGCCTTTTTGCTCACGCCTGTAAACTAACAGAACAAGAGAACTACAATTGGATACACGTGTGTCATTGTAGGGACAAGCTAGAGGTGGCTCTCATTCCTGTGACCCAGGCTCTCCCCTTGCTCTCCAGGCTTCCAACAAATGGAGCACCGACCCTCCTGAGAGCAGGTACCCAACCTGTTATCTGAGTTGTGGTGAGAGACCCCACAGGAAGTCATGTTAATTGCTGTTCAGCAGAAAGGTGGCGAGAAGGATACAGGAGCTCATGTGTATTACGGAAAACATAAGACTTCCTCTACACAGAAGTGATGGGGGAGATGGATTAGATGAGTCACCTTTGTGAAAATTACATCATATCAGTTCTATCAAACTACGTTCATATGACTCCATAAAAACTGCAATGTCTGGCTTTAAAAATAAATAAATAAATACATAAATGATAATTAAGGGAACATGAGAGTTGGATGTCCAAACTTCTGGGTAAATAGGACTCAACGTCATTAGGACTAATTTAATGTACAGTTAGACAACATGTTACCTTCCAATGATTCCTTTAAAGGGGCTATGAATCTCTGGAACTCCATTTCCTCCATGGCTGAGAGGACATCTCCAGCATTCAGTGTTTTCCTCTTCCCTTTCACTGCAAAGTTATTTGCACTAAAGAGAGGGAGAAGAATTGATATCAAAGAGCAAACCATCCCCAACTGCTGGCTGTTTAAAGGGACAACACAATCACAGTCCTCAGAAATGTTTAATCACTATCATAAGCAATACCTAGGATGACTGACCAAGAATCTAACTATGACAGAATAAAGAAAAAAATCACCTTTGTTTACATTGTGCATTTATGTGTATATAGTCAGTTGCATTGTTTCCCTGTATAGTCAGGGAGTTTTCCATTTATGTGGGTTTTTCACACATGTAACAAGAGAGAAAATACATATTTAAATCTGGTTCTAAAACTATTAAAAGTGGCAGGGTGATTCAAGGACACAGTAACAAAATATGTAGTTACTACAAGTGTAGTTGAATTCATTTTTTAAAAGTTGACTAGTATTCAATTTGATGGTATACCTTTTATTACATTTTAAAGATGTTTGAATTTCAGCTGCTATAGATTTAAACAGAGAATTTAGGTGCAGGAGAAAGCTAAACCCTTTAAACCTGAATGAGTAATTTAACATACATAATGAAACATGCCTAGTTAGTTCCTACACTGCTTAGGTTAACACTCAGAAGGGAAGTCGTAAGGCTATAATGAGTTCACATACCCCAAGAACAAGGAGCCCTTATGTAAATTAATGTTTGCTATAAAAAGGCTCTATAATTTTGTGATCATTGTTTTCTGAAAAAATGATAAAGTGCAGTGATAAAGGTAAATCAAGTGTGACAGTTCAGGACACAAGGTGATCACTGAAGGCGACAGGAAGTAATCCACCACCACCTCTGTAGGCTCCTAGGATGTATATACTGGGCAAGTACCTGAGGGCATTATGAAGCAGCAAATACTGGCCACTGACACAGAAGCAAAGCATTTGCCCTGTTGATTTATCACTAGCCCCTCTCTGAAAGTTAGCATGGCAGCATGCTAATTAAGAAACTAATTATGAACATAAGATTATATTACACAAAGGTCACATTACAAACTAAAACCAGATGAAACTTTAAATGCCTCATGTACATGAATGATAAACATGCCTTTCATTACAGCTACTGCAAAAATTCTCTCCAAGAGAGCCAACAAAAAGGCTAGCTACAGACCAGATGCTCCATTGGATCAGGTCACCAGTGATGCTTACCATGATGTTGCATACAACACAAACACACTTGCAGCTCGAGATATTGCACTCCGAGCTTCTTTGGAAATGTTTACTCCATCAGGAAGCTGGGAAAAAAGAAATGTCATTTTATCAGATGAAATTCAAGCCATGTGGATCTGGAGGCTATCCAGTCCTGTCTGAAAGGACTGAAAGCCACCAGTTCAGTCAAGCCATTCAGAGTGTTTGCAGTCAACAATAAATGTGAGAAAATGAATTTTCTATAGTATTTTAATGAATCCTAATGTGTGCCCCAGTTTCCCTCTGCACTTTGCCCTGTTACCCAGTAGAGCGGAAAGTATTAAGTCTGGGGCAGTGCAGAAGATAAGATGTAGGGGGTCACCTTCTTGTTTAGGCTACAGTGAACAGGATCACAAGGAATTGTCTGGACCCTGCTGAAGATGACTCTGTATCAATGCAGAATACCAAAGAGACAATGGAAAAGCCCCAAATGACCACAACAATGACACCAAGGAAACAGCAACAAAGAGAAAGGGGTTTCCCCTGGATCTCAGCAGGGAAGCTGAACAGAGATCCCAGCTATAGAACAAAGGACTGACACATGACCAGCTGAGGATAAGGGTGGACTTCTGGTTCTGGAAGAGGCTGGTTGCTCTCTTCTAGATGTCACTAAAGAGTCAGAGGGAGACAAAGCCTGAAATGGAGTTCACTGCACCTTGGCGAGTGAATTGCTCTGGTTTGACCAGAATGGACTATGCTTTAACCTTTTACTCTGTTTTGAAAATGCTGCCTGGGTGTTAATGCAAATAGTGGAGAGGTGCATTAGGCCCTGAAGAGTGTACAAGTCTCTAACCAGGAGTCTATGTCAGCTGGACTTGCTGGGCAGAGCTCACAGCGTGAAGCAGGAGTACTGGAGCAGACACACAGTCTAGGACAGGGGTTCTCAAACTGGGGGTCACGAGGTTATTACATGGGGAGTCGCGAGCTGTCAGCCTCCACCCCATACCCCACTTTGCCTCCAGCATTTATAATAGTGTTAAATATATAAACAAGTGTTTTCAATTTATAAGGGGGGTTGCACTCAGAGGCTTGCTATGTGAAAGGGGTCACCAGTACAAAAGTTTGAGAACCATTAGTCTAGGAGGTGGTGAGGCTGCATGGCTTACCCTGAAGGACGAGCGAGACCCCTTGGAGTCTGACACATTAAAGGGGTTTCTTCAAGAACCTGTTTAAAAGCTGGAGGACAGCACAGATCCATGACATAAGGGCTAGAAGAATGCTGCTGCATAGATAATTGTCCTAACCCATTGCTCTGACTATGTCACCCATCTCTTTGTATCCCTCCACCGGCTCCCCCTTCTCTAGTGTTTCAATCATAAGATACTTATCTTCACTTTCAAGGCCCTTAACAATCCCGACCCTACCTATCATTTCTTATTCGCTACTGAGATGTTGACTCTCACCTCGGATTGGCCCGCGATACCAGCCTCCATCATGCACTTGTTAAATGTTCAAATGAGCCCCTTTGGTGCTTTCTCCCTGCTGCCCCTCATGCCTGGGAGGAGCTCCCCACTAAATATCTGCAAAGCCACCTCATTATCCTCCTTTAAACCCTTTCTCAAAACTCTCCTTTGCCAGGATGCCTACAAAAACCCTAACAATGAGTGAACCTGTCATGATGCCCAATATTATCCTATTGTTTCCTTGTACTCCTCCATCTGCCTATATCCACCTCTTGTCTTAGGTTGTGAGCTCTTTGGGACAAAACCTTCTTTTTGTTCTGTGTTTGTACAGCAACTAGCACAATGGGATCCTGGCCCATGACTTGGACTCCTAGGCACCATAACAATACAAATAATAATATTCCAGATACATAGACTCATAGGTCAGAAGGGACCAATATGATCATCTAGTCTGACCTCCTGCACAAGGCAGGCCACAAAACCCTACCCATACACATTTATAACAACCCCGAACCCATGACTGAGTTATTGAAATCCTCAAAATTATGATCTGAAGACCTCAAGCTGCAGAGAATCCACCAGCAAGCGACCCATGCCCCACGCTGCAGAGGAAGGCGAAAAACCTCCAGGGCCTCTGCCAATCATAATCACACATTCCCTTTGTGTACTTCATTAAAGACATTTAAAAGAGGTCTCTATCCATAGCCAAATCAGATCCCGGCGCGTAGCACACCAGCACTATCTTCAGGGGAGCTCTAGTAGCTTTTTACCCAGTGTGATTTTCTACCCCAGACCAGACTCCGGTCTTATCCATTCCTCACTTCTTTTTCATTACAGTCACCTCATCATGATGTACAAGGCTACTCCACCACTTTTGCCTTCTTCCGTCTTTTCTAAACAGCACATAGCCTTCAATACCTGTACCCAAGTCGATTGAGTACTATTCCACCAGCTTCTGTCTATCCCTATAATATCCGGTTTCACTTCCTGCACCAGATACTCCAGTTCCTCCATCTTGTTACCTCAGGCTCCTCGCAATTAGTGTACAGACACAGTTTTTGAATTTTTGGTGTTTGGCGTCAGTGACATCTTCCCCCGTCGTGCACAGACCTTCTACCACCCAGCATCACCGTTAGTCTAGTTTCAACTCCGCTTTTCCTCCTTGGGTCATTTCTTCGCATCACATTGGCGGCTCATAGTCATCCTGCTATCAACCAATACCCCAAGGTCCTTCTCCTCCTCCGTCGTTTCCAACTGATGCGTCCCCAACGTATATCTAAAATTCTTATTATTAATCCCTAAGTGCATGACCTTGCACTTTTCACTATTATATTTCATCCTATTACTATTACTCCAGTTTACAAGGTGGTCCAGATCTTCCTGAATAGTATCCCGGTCCTTCTCCGTGTTAGCAATACCCCAGCTTCGTGTCATCCGCAAACTTTATTTACACATTCCCGCTCTTTGTGCCAAGGTCAGTAAAAAAAGGTTAAATAAGATCGGTCCCAAAACCGATCCTTGAGGGACTCCACTAGTAACCTCCTTCCAGCCTGACAATTCACCTTCAGTACGACCCGCTGGAGTCTCCCCTTTAACCAGTTCCTTATCCACCTTACAACTTTCATATTCATCCCCATCTTTTCCAATTTAACTAACAGTTCCCCATGCGGAACCGTGTCAAACGCCTTACTGAAATCGAGGTAAATTAGATCTACCGCATTTCCTTTGTCTAAGTAATCCGTCACCTTCTCAAAGAAGGAGATCAGGTTGGTTTGGCACGATCTACCTTTAGTAAATCCATGTTGCAATTCGTCCCAATTACCATTGACCTCAATGTCCTTAACTACTTTCTCCTTAAAATTTTTTCCAAGACCTTACACACTACAGACGTCAAGCTAACAGGGCCTATAATTACCCGGATCACTTTTATTCCCTTTCTTAAAAATAGGAACTACGTTAGCAATTCTCCAGTCGTACGGTACAACCCCCGAGTTTACCGATTGCTTAAAAATTCTCGCTAACGGGCTCGCAATTTCACGCGCCAGTTCCTTTAATATCCTCGGATGGAGATTGTCCGGGCCCTCCGATTTTGTCCCATTAAGCTGTTCAAGTTTGGCCTCTACCTCAGATGCGGTAATATCCACCTCCATATCCACATTCCCGTTTATCATCCCTCCATCATCTAAACTCCTCACTAGTCTTATTAAAGACCGAGGCAAAGTACTTATTTAGATATTGGGCCATGCCTAGGTTATCCTTAACCTCCGTTCCATCCTCAGTGTATAGCGGCCCCACTTCTTCTTTCTTTGTTTTCTTCTTATTTATGTGGCTGTAGAACCTTTTACTATTGGTTTTGATTCCCTTTGCAAGGTCCAGTTCTACGCGGCTTTTAGCCTTCCTCACTTTATCCCTACATGTTCTGACCTCACTAAGGTAGCTTCCCTTGCTAATCCGCCTTTCTTCCACTCCCTGTAAGCTTTCTGCTTTTTCCTAATCCCTCTCTGAGTTGCTTGCTCATCCAGCTTGGCTACAACTCCCGCCCATGGTTTTTTTCCCTTTCTTGGGATGCAGGCTTCCGACAGTTTCCGCAGCTGCGACTTAAAGTAATTCCAGGCCTCCTCCGCATTTAAATCCACAAGTTCCTCCGTCCAATCCACTTCCCTAACTAATTTCCTTAACTCTTTAAAATTAGCCCTCGAGAAGTCGAAAACCCTAATCCCAGATCTACGTTTGTTTATCCTTCCATCTAATTTGAATTGAATCAGCTCATGATCACTCGAACCAAGGTTGTCCCCTACCACCATTTCTTCTACGAGGTCCTCACTGCTCACCAAAACCAAATCTAAAATGGCATCCCCTCTCGTAGGTACTTCAACTACTTGATGAAGAAATCCATCCGCTATCACATCCAGAAAAATCTGACCCCTATTATTCTTGCAAGCACTCGTCCTCCAGTCTATATCCGGGAAGTTGAAGTCTCCCATAATCACACATTTCCCTTGTGTTTACTTCATTAAAGACATTAAAGAGGTCTCTATCCATATCCAATCAGATCCCGGCGGTCTGTAGCACACCCCCAAGCACTATCTCAGGGGAAGCTCTAGTAGCTTTTTTACCCAGTGTGATTTTTACCCAGACAGACTCCGTCTTATCCATTCCATCACTTCTTATTTCATTACAGTTCACCTCATCATTGATGTACAAGGCTACTCCACCACACTTTGCCTTTCTTCCTGTCTTTTCTAAACAGCACATAGCCTTCAATACCTGTACTCCAGTCATGAGTACTATTCCACCAGGTTTCTGTTATCCCTATAATATCCGGTTTCACTTCCTGCACCAGTAGCTCCAGTTCCTCCATCTTGTTACCTAGGCTCCTCGCATTAGTGTACAGACATTTTAATTTTTGGCGTTTGGCGTCAGTGACATTCTTTCCCCCCGTCGTGCACAGACCTTCTACCACCAGCATCACCGTTAGTCTAGTTTCAACTCCGCTTTTCCTCCTTGGGTCAATTCTTGGTCCACAAGGGTATCCCCTCTCACTTTGTTTACTTCCCTCTCCAGGTTAAATTCCGGTGTGGAGATCTCCTGAACATCTCCCAACCATCTCCCCCAACTTCCTAGTTTAAAGCTCTCTTAATGAGGTCGGCGAGCCTCCATCCCAGAAGTCTATTTCCCTCCTTACTTAGATGAAGTCCATCCCGAGCGAACAGTTGTCTGTCGGTAAACGCTTCCCAATGACCGTACATCCCAAAGCCCTCCTTATAGCACCACTGCCTGAGCCATCTGTTAATCATCATAATCTTGTCGCTCCTTTGTCGCCCCGCTCTAGGAACCGGCAGAATCCCACTGAAGATCAACCGGCAGAATCCCACTGAAGATACATCTAACATTTAAGTAAAACAAGAAGCTGGATAACTGAATGGGCTAAGCCGGGTCAAGAACATAGCCAGAAGACAGAGGGAAAGTATCTTTTGTAGTAGCAGCAGTCTTGGCCTCTGCCTCAATCTTAGTCCATTTAATTGTTTCCAAATCCCTAACATAGAAGGATATTCTCATAACGTGCAGCATCCACCTATTGATCCTTCTTGGTCTTTTGGCTAAGATCATGCGTAGCATCAATTTAATAACTGAGACATATTGTATCTCATTTGCTGGCAAGGAACTGGACTTATCTAGTAGCTATTTTCCTTCTTTACTCTGCTCTTATTTGGGAGCTGGTTCAAGCATATACAATATTGTCAGGGCTCTGTAAATTATAAGAAATTTACAACTGTGTATCTTAGGGTTTTCTATAATTTCCCATTACCATAGTGTGTGGCTGTGCAGAATCCAAATGTTTTCCAGCACTCTGAATTATTTCAGGTTCATGGTAAATGTGGCAATGGATGAAATATTAGATACTGGGGAAAGGGGGGAAAAAAGAAGGGAGGGAGGAAAGCAGCATGGGTGATAAGTAGGAAAAAAATCCTTTTATCCAGTACAGTTTCTGTCAGAAAAGAGTCTCTCTTCCATATCAATAGGCAATCAACTTTATCTGAGCTGGCAAAAGAACAAGTTTGCTTGGCATTAAATAGAACACAGACCTTTAATTTAAATACAAAAATATTTTATGGCAGATTATTTAAAGAAGTAGAACCACTGCATCCAGCAAATGACATCTCTCTCACACCAACTAAAGCTGAAAACAAAATGCAAGATTTTGCACTTAAGATAGTTGGAAACAACCAAGAATTTACTACTTTGAGCCTCTTATAAAACTACAACTTAAAAAACAAAACATTTCCACCTGAAAATGCTTTACCTACTACTCTAAAAAATAATATATACAAGAAAGATTATAGAAAAGTATTTCTCTATTTTTCCCTATCTACCTTGAGCATTTGACAGCACTGGGCATAAAGAATTTCATTTTACCATGAGTAGTCAGATTTCCCTGTTTGAGTAGGTCTCTCTCAAACCAACAAGGAGCAGAAAAAATGTTAAAAAAAAAAAAAAAAGGTGGCCATAACCCCACAAGAATTGTCAGGGCTTTTTTTTAGTAAATGATTAGATTTCAAGTTGACAACTTTCCTGTTAAACTGTTCTATCATCTGCAACACAAAAGGAGATTTAAAAATTACATAGCATAGGGCCCAGTTTCTGTAGAACAGGCACATTTTACGCCTTTAAGGTATTCAGTCTTCACGTCAATCTTCTTGCACACTTCTATATCTCTGATAATACTCACTGCTTCTTTAATTATCCGAGTGATGACAGCATTGGGCAAGTTCAAGTCCTCTGGTCTTTCCGCCATCTTTGAACACCTAGAACTGAAATGAGAACTAGTCATCAGATATTTTTTCTGCTGAGCAGCTCTGCTTATAAACAACACGTCTCACAATTACAGTAGTTACAAGTAGCTCTGCTATGTAAAGTGTACTCAGCAGCCCTGCCCGTGTTTAGTCGGGCATCTGCCTATCAATGAGATAATGTCTGTACCACTCTTTATCCCTGTTATCTCTGCAGAACCAAGAGAACATTGACTCCCTGGATTTCTTTTTCTTAACTTCCTGTGAATTGTCAACAGAGATATTAAATCAATGTCAATCACTTACACCTGAGTAAAACCCACCACAACAGTCAGCAAGCGCAGGAGCTGCAGGATCTGTATGACTGGGGAAGAGGAAAAGGCAGGAAAGAGCCCGGCTTGGTTCTCAGACCCGAGCGAGTCTGCAGGGCTGGCAATTAGCCAAGCCGCCTGCTGACTTGTCAGCTGAGCAGATTCGGAACCTCAGCGCGCCAGCGACCGCCCGTCTCTCAGCAGAGCTGCGCTTTAGGGCGGGCGTTACAGGGAAATATGTGGCCAGTTTCCCTCCAGCCCTAGGGGAGCTGCCCCCTCCCGCCGCCGCTGGGCACTGGAGGCAGCGCGAGCCTTACCCGCCACCAGCCTATTAACGGATACCCGGGGGGGCAGTGGGAGTCACAGCCCGGGGCCGCGGGCAGGGGAGGCTGTACGGCGGGGCTCACTCTGGGGGCGGGGGTCTGACCGTGCCCGCTCCCTCGCGCCCCGCACTCACGGGGCAGCGCAGCTGCCGGCCGCGTGCGGACAAAAGGCCCCGCGAACTGAACCGCGCGCCCGACCCTTGACCTCTCCCCTCTGACCCCTCCCAGCATGCAGTGCGCGGGCGACAAACTTCCCCACTCCCGGGATGCGCCGCGGCAGCTTCCGTCTCCGCCCCTTCCCTGAGCGTCTGCTGTTGCCTGGTAACGTGCCCTAGCGGGCGAGAGAGGCTGCGGCCGCGGGCAGGTGAGGGGCAGCGTCGGCCGGAGCGCAGCGCACGCTGGGCGGGGGCAGAGTTGCTGGGTTTCCTCAGCGCCGTCATGTTTTGTGGTTCCGCAGTTTCCCAGCTCTGTGTCCGTGGTGCTGCCCCTCCCCCCGCTTGCCCAGGAGTTGGGGGCGGAGGGGGGGGGAGGCTGGTGCTGAGCTTAATGCCTGAGTCTGGCCCCCGCTTGTGTTATTCAGCGAGATGATCCAGTGCCCTCACACCCCACCCCACCCCACCCGCTCTTTGCATTTCTGGAATCGCCCCTCACATGCAGTGTAAGAGCTGGGTGATGTAAGGTGATGTACTGGAAGCTTTTATTCGCTGAGCAGAACTGAGGACCCTCCCATTATCCTGCCTGTGCAAAAATACACATTCTGGCGATGTGCTGGTCACAGAGTGCTCACACAAACACATCCCAGTATCAAGTGTACCCAAACATCCCGGTTCAAGGATGGTACAAAAACGTTACCCAGGATAACAGGAACACACTTACCCTCCTAAAATGAGATCAGAATAACAGTACATAATATAGATGTACAAGATGATGGGTACATAATTAGCTACGTCGGGGCATACTAACTTGTTTGTATCGGGTATAAAAAGTATTTCAGAGGGGTATCTTTGTCTAGTCTTAGAGGAGGAACGGGAAAGTCCTGCGTGCACTGAGCTGGTTGCTACGGCATACATGCATTAGTTTGTCGTAGATCTGCAGGATACTAGTACCATGCTTTGTTGACAATAAACACTACGCGGATGCCTTTTGTCCCTTAACAGATCTTGTGGTCATTGGGTGGTTCGCTCAAGCTCTGGCCGTGCGCAGCTATCGTGACAGGGCTGAGCAGCCCACAAGAACACCACACACACAGCCAAACATCTATCGAAACATCTAACCACACCCTTTAGTTCCCAAAGTCTTAGTTTCTTGTATCTCAAGAGCAGTTCCTGGGGTGCGTGATTCTCTCCCCTGGTGTGATCACTAAACTGCCTCCGTCCTCCGTTTGTGAGCCTGATGGCTTTGGTTACATCTGTATATATAATAGACTTTCATTGTCTTGCCTTAATCAAGCTGCTCATACAGGTAAATGCATGTTCCTTTGTCTAGGGCAGGCTAGAGTTTATGCCACGCCTGCCCAAGCACATTTTAATTACATATTTCTGCAACAACATATAACTCTTTGTACACAAGCCGTTCATACATCATGCAATATGTTCATGACCAGCATGTTACCATGTACTTGTGATTACTTATACAATATCTATTTAGATACCACATGATTATGCACAAACAGTAGTTGGATTCGCTGTGGGTCAGTCACAGGAGACTCCCTTGGGACTGATCACCTGTATTATGCTGTATAGTTTACCTCTGAACCCATTTTCTCTCCACTTGGACTCCAAACCCTGTCTTATGAGCCAGTACAACTAGCCTGCGCAACACAGCACCCAGGTCTGGTCCACACCCCCAAAGCTTGCGACTTTTAACCAAAAACTGCTCAGCAGGCCCACTTCTTCAGCACCCAAGACACCCAGTTCCCAATGGGATGTTCAAAACCCCAAATAAATCTGTTTTCTCAGTATCAAGCTTATTTACAGGTAACTCATAAACTGTCCACCCTCTATAACACCGATAGAGAGATGCACAACTGTTTGCTCCCCAGATATTAATCATTTACTCTGGGTTTATCAATAAACAAAAGTGATTTTATTAAGTACAAAAAGTAGGATTTAAGTGGTTCCAAGTAATAACAGACAGAACAAAGTAAGTTTCCAAGCAGAATAAAACAAAACATACAAGTCTAAGCCTAATACATTAAGAAACCGATTACAGGTAAATCTCACCCTCAGAGATGTTCCAGTAAGCTTGTTTTACAGACTAGACTCCTTCCTAGTCTGGGCCCTATCCTTTCCCCGGCACAGTCCTTGTTAGTTCCAGCAGGCATCTTAGATGAAAAGCAGGGACTTTCTCATGACTGAGACCCTCCTTGTCCTGCTCCACCTCCCCTTATAGCTTTGGCACAAGGCAGGAATCCTTTGTCTCTCTGGGTCCCCACCCCTCCTTCTAAATGGAAAAGCGCAGGTTTAAGATGGATTCCAGTATCAGGTGACATGGTCACATATCACTGTAAGACCTCATTTTTCATTACCCACGGGCTGGCCTACGCATACACAGGCAGGCTTGCAGGTAAACAGAGCCATTGTCCTAGTCAATGGGAGCCATCAAGATTCTAAACCACCATTAATGGCCCTCACTTTGCATAATTACAATAGGACCTCAGCGTTATACTTCATATTTCTAGTTTCAGATACAAGAATGTACATTCATACAAATAGGATGGATATATTCAGTATTTTATAACCTTTGTAATGATACCTTACAAGACACTTTTTGCATAATGCATATTCCAGTTACATCATATGCATATGCATATACATCATATACATCATATACATCATATGCATATGCATAACCTTTGTAATGATACCTTACAAGACACTTTTTGCATAATGCATATTCCAGTTACATCATATGCATATGCATATGAAGACAACCCAGGATACAGGTGGGAAATTATGACCACTTCTTGTGCCGTTATTTTATGGCAATCTAGATGTTTCTTGTTCTTGTTAATATTTCTCACTGTGCTCAATTCTTCTGTTTTTGCAGAGTATTCAGACATATAGTATTGCCATTTTACTGCTATTCATTAATGTCTGCGTGGTTGCAAAGATGGTGACTGCAGATGACAGCCAGTGGGATGAAACCATCTGTGACATGGCTGTGTGCCAACACCCACAGTGCTGGGACACTATAAGGAGGATTGAACAGGGACATCCTCGGATCCGTTTAAGAAACTTTGACTCACTCTGCAGGGCTTCTTCTTCAGAAAGCAAAGGTAAAACCAGTGACCAAGGCCCTGTCTTTTCTAAGAGGAAAAAGATTTATTCTGAACTCAAGTTAGCCAACTTCAGGGACAATCCTAGTGCAGTCAAGGCAGTTTGTAGTTTTCACACAAGTTAGGTCAAGTTAAAGACTATTCATCATTTTTTTAAGCTAGAAAGGATCATCTACTGTGTCCTCTTGCATAACACTTGCCATAAAATTTCACTGTCACCCTTATGTTGAACCCCAAAACTTGTGTTTGACTAAAGCATATTTTCGAGAAAGGCATTTAAGTCTTGATTTGAAGACATCAAGATACAGAGATAGAGAATCCACGACTTCTCTTGGTAGTTTGTTCCAATCACCCTCAATGTTAAATGTATGTGGCTAATTTCTAATTTGAATTTGTCTGATTTAAATTTACAGCCATTGGTTCTTGTTATGCCCTTCTCTGCTAGATTAAATAATCCTTTAGTACAGAGGTCCCCAAACTGTGGGACATGCCCCCTAGTGGTGAGGTCGGTCAGGGGCTCCTAGACAAAAATGAGAATAACTCCAGGTCATTCTCTTCTTTAAGTTTCATCTAACAGAGATTCAATTCTGCCTGGAATATCATGCCAGCTGGAGGCCTCTGCCTCAGGCTGCTCTCCAGCTGGCAGCACCAAGTGGTTGCACCTACCCCAGCCTGCCCCTTGCTCCCATGGCTCATGAAGCCTGGACAGTAGTAAGGAGGAGTTCAACTATAGGTTGAACAAGTGCAGGATGGTGGTAGAATGTGCCTCTGGATGTTTAAAAGCTCGCTGGCGCTGTTTGCTGACTAGGCTGTTTGCAATTACATTAGAAGAGCACAGCAAGGTGTGCTGCGCATCACAGTTTGAAAACCAGTTTCATGACTGGCCAGGCTTCAGTGTGACAGTTGTGTGTGTTTCTCCTTGATGCAAACCCACTCCCTTTGTTGATTTTAATTCCCTGTAAGCCATGTCGTGAGTCGCCCCTCCCTCCATGAGAGCAACGGCAGACAATCATTTCACGCCTTCTTTCCTCAGACACCATACCACGGCAAGCACTGAGCCCACTCAGATCACGGCGGCATATATGAGCACTGTAAACACCACGTGCATTATCCTGCAGTATATGCAGCACCTGAAACTTCAAAAGCAGGTGAGGAGGTGATGGCAACATGGTGACGAGAGTGAGGAGGACATGGACACAGAGTTCTCTCAAAACACAGGCCCTAGCAATTTGGACATCATGGTGTTAATGGGGCAGGTTCATGCCGTGGAACACCGATTCTGGGCTCAGGAAATAAGCACAGACTGGTTGGACCGCATAGCATTGCAGGTCTGCAATGATTCCCAGTGGCTGCAAAACTTTCGCTTGCGTAAGGGCTGTTGCCAGAGGTGTGTTGTCAGATGCTACCAGTTTGGTGCTCTGCTGTTTCCTTGCTGGTATCACTCGGCTGCGTGCGTGTTCCCTCTGTGTGCTGCCCCAGCTCTGCGCAGATAGCTGACACAGCAGACCTGAAGAGAACCCCCAATGACCACAGAGTCCAGTAAGGTACGAAGGCACGTCGGCCAGGTTTATTGCCGTATTGGATACAGTAGTAGTTCTCCGCAGATTACTTAGTCTACCGATCATACTACGAATATGTCCCCACGGTCAATGGACTCGGCTAACTGTGTGGGGGGTATAGACGAACCCATATCCCTATCTTGGCACCGGAGCACCAAGGCCAGTGAGTACATAAACCAAAGGGGTACTTTTCAATGGTGCTGCAAGCACTGGTGGATCACAAGGGATGTTTCACCAACATCAAGTGTGGGATGGCCGGGAAAGGTACATGACGCTCGCATCTTCAGGAACTCTGGTCTGTTTGAAAGCTGCAGGAAGGGACTTTCTTCCAGACCAGAAAATAACTTGGGGATGTTGAAATGCCTATAGTTATCCTTGGGGACCCAGCCTACCCCTTAATGCCATGGCTCATGAAGCCATACACAGGCACCCTGGACAGTAGTCAGGAGCTGTTCAACTATAGGCTGAGCAAGTGCAGAATGGTGGTAGAATGTGCATTTGGACATTTAAAAGTGCGCTGGCGCAGTTTACTGACTCAGATAGACCTCAGCGAAACCAATATTCCCATTGTTATTACTGCTTGCTGTGCGCTCCACAATATCTGTGAGAGTAAGGGGGAGACGTTATGGTGGGGGGGGTTGAGGCAAATTGCCTGGCCACTGATTACACGCAGCCAGACACCAGGGCAGGTTAGAAGAGTACAGGAGGGCACACTGCACATCAGAGAAGCTTTGAAAACCAGTTTCATGACTGGCCAGGCTACAGTGTGAAAGTTCTGTTTGTTTCTCCTTGATGAACCCCCTCCCCCCTTGGTTCACTCTACTTCCCTGTAAGCTAACCACCCTCCCCTCCCCTTCGAAGCTCAGTGATACGTGGCTACTTGGATCACAGCAGCCCCCACAGTTGATTGTGCCCACTCCAAATTGATTCCTGACTGACCGGTAGCTGTCTGGCGTTGCAAGCTTCCAGAGGGCTATCGTCACTCGCTTGTGAACTCTGTGAGATGCTCTCATCTTGTATTCTGCGCTTCAGGGTGGGGAAAAAGCAAGTCACAAAGTTCATGAAAGTGCCCTTGTAGTAAAGGAGGCCTGAGAATATAACCTTAGGTATCAGAGGCCTGTATGAGGCCTAAGGCCTGAAACTAAGATGGTCAAGACTTTTGCTAACATAAAGCAAAGTGAAGCTGTGAGCCACGAGCAGCCTGATCACGAAGCTGGCAAGGAAAGGGCTGATGCTGCAAGAAGATATGTACCTAAAAGGTTACTAGAACACTAGAGATCAGAACATTCACATACTTGCACATTCCACACAGAAACAAGGAACAGACTAACCATCCCAATGACAGGGCAAAGGGTAAAATGATGGATAGAGTTGTTTTGTTCAAACCAACATGTACAAGGTGAAGGTGGCACTTACTACGTAAGCAGTTGTACCTCAATACTCAGCAGTGATGTGTAACTTGTTATGTACCTGTGTATAGAATGCATCCCTAGGTGGTGTTTTTGTCCGGCCGAGGGGCAGTGGAAAGTCCCGCCACTGACTGCAAGCTCAGTGATACGTGGCTACTTGGATCACAGCCAAGCCCCACAGTGATTTGTGCCCACTCCCAATTGATCACTTGACTGACCGGTAGCTGTCTTGGCGTTGCAAGCTTCCAGAGGGCTATCGTCACTCGCTTGTGAACTCTTTTGAGAATGCCTCATCTTGTATTCTGCGCTTCAGGGTGGGGAAAAAGCAAGTCAAAAAGTTCGAAAGTGCCCTTGTAGTAAGAGGAGGCTGAGAATTAACCTTGGTATCCAGAGGACCTGTATGAGCCTAAGGCCTGAGAACTAAGTATTGGTCCAAGACTTTTGTAACATTAAACACAAGTGACGCTGTGAGCCAGCAGCAGCCTGCACACGAACTGGCAAGGAAAGGGCTGATGCTGCAAAAGATATGTACTAAAAGGTTACTGACACATAGGAGAATCAGAACATTCACATACATTGCCACATCCACACAGAAACAAGGAACAGACTAACCTCCCAATGACACAGGGCAAAAGGGGTAAAATATGGATAGAGTTGTTTTGTTCAAACCAACATGGTTCAAGGTGAAGGTGGCACTTACTAGTAAGAAGGTTGTACCTCAATTACGTCAGCAGTGAGTGTAACTTGTTATGTACCGTGTGATATAGAAAAATGGCCATCCCTAGGTGGTTGTTTTTGTCCGGCCGAGGCAGTGGAAAGTCCCGCCACTGACTGCAGCCCCCCCCCCCCACTGTGTTCTTGGGCATGTGGGTGAGGAGGCTTCACTGAGATGTCCCTGGAGGATTTCCGCTCCATCCCCATACCTGTTAACAGACTTTTCCAGTAGCTGTACTGGCCACCAATGCATCCCAAGTCTTCAGGGCAAATTAATCATTAAACATGCTTGCTTTTAAACCATGTATTATATTTACAAAGGTACACTCACCAGAGATTCCTTCTCCGCCTTCAAAGTCTGAGAGCCCGCATTGGGTGGGTTGGGAGGGTACTAGATCCAGGGTGAAAACCAGTTCCTGGCTGTCGGGGAATTTGGTTTCTTCGCTTGCTTGCTGTGCGCTATCTTCAACCTCCTCCTACTCTTCTTCATCTTCCTTGTCCCCCAAATCCACATCCCTGTTGCATGAGAATCCATTGATGGAGTCCACGCACAGGGTGGGGTAGTTTTAGGGGCACCCCCTAGAATGGCATGCAGCTCTTCATAGAAATGGCATGTCTGGGGCTCTGACCTGTAGCAGCCATTTGCTACCCTGGTTCTTTGGTAGGCTTGCCTGAGCTCCTTAAGTTTCACGCGGCACTGCTGCGGGTCACTGTTATAGCCTCTGTCCTTCATGCCCTTGGAGATTTTTTCAAATATTCCAGCATTTCATCTTTTGGAACGGAGTTCGGATAGCACAGATTCGTCTCCCCATACAGTGATCAGATCCAGTACCTCCCGTTCAGTCCATGCTGGAGCTCTTTTGTGATTCTGGGACTCCATGGTCATCTGTGCTGATGAGCTCTGCATGGTCACCTGTGCTGATCAGCTTGCCACGCTGGCCAAACAGGAAATGAAATTCAAAAGTTCGTGGGGCTTTTCCTATCTACCTGGCCAGTGCATCTGAGTTGAGAGTGCTGTCCAGAGTGGTCACAATGGAGCACTCTGGGATAGCTCCCAGAGGCCAATACCGTCAAATTGTGTCCACACTACCCCAAACTCAACCCACCAGGGTCGATTTCAGTGCTAATCCCCTCATTGAGGAGGAATAAAGAAATTGATTTTAAGAGCCCTTTAAGTCGACAAAAATGGCTTTGTTGTGTGGATGGGTGCAGGGTTAAATCGATTTAATACTGCTAAATTCAACCTAAATTTGTAGTGTAGAGCAGGGCTGAGGATCACCTTAGCCTTTTTGCCACAGCGTTGCACTGGGTGGTTATGCTGAGTTTTTTGTCCACACTGACCCCTAAATCCTTTTCAGAGGCATTCTTTTTCAGAATCACTCCTATCCAGGACATCCCCAGTTCTGTAGGTACTGCCTGTATTCTTCTTATATGTATGACTTTGCATTTGTCTGTATTAAAGTATATTTTGTTTGAATGAGCCCATCTTACTAAGCGATCCAGATTGCTCTGTATGACTGCCCTGTTCTCCTCATATTTGTCATTTCACCAATATTTGTGTCATCTGCATATTTTACAGAGGGAGCTCAGTCTTTAACTCTACCTGCTAACTCATGTACAAACTGCAGACTGCCTTCTCGTCACTAGCATTTCACCTTACGTTAGCTAGTGAGTTAAGAATACACTTTTTTCTTAATGAAGGCACATTTCAAGAAACTGAGTTTATCAGCTCAGAAGGAAAACCCTCCAGCTCTCCTATCTTTCCTTGCATTGCCTGCCAGTTTTAAATATGTACATGTAATATATTCATACTTAGAATATGTTATGAATATGCTGAGGTTACTGATTCTGCTCATGGTTCACATGTATAACTCACTTACTGTCCTTGTACTGCCCCTGCCCCCACTTGGAATTGACCTCAACTAGCTACACTGAGGTAAAAACTACCTCCACTTTGTGTCTGCTAGGATTTTACATTAGGGCAGCTATCTTGATGCAAAAAGGCATATTGTTTTTGCAATGAAGACAAAGCTACTAAGGCCAAAATCGTGTTTAACAGCATGCTAGTTAAAATGTGTTAGTTCACATGTTTTCTAACAGATTGCATGTTCCCAATTAGACAAGACTGGGTAAGAGACATCTACCCAGGTGCTGCAGGAAGTGCTGTTGGAGCCAGTGTTGGCATTTTCCCCTCAGAGTCCATACTGAGCCAGTACCCCACTATGGTTTTTGGGATTTCTATAATAATGTCTTTCACAAGAGAGGTAAAACTGAGGTCTTGACCACTTGTGGTTATTAAAGATCCCCTCACTCTTTTTCTATAAGAAGGAGATATTGAACTTGGTGTCTCGGCCAAATTCCAATGAAGCAATGAAATTCAACATCCCTAAAAGTTCCCACTGCAATTAGCTTTGTATTATCTCCATATCCTCTCAAACTGTTGTGTAATATTGCTCTGCACTGTTAAATAGCTGCAGAGGTGGCTGCACTTAGGTGGTGGGTTAAGTTAATGTGACATGTTCCCTACCTTTCTGGTCTGGGAGTTAGTGGGGTTGTGTAGCTTAATTAACTATTGTTTTTGATGTATTTTGAGATCCAAGGGAAGGCAGAGTATTAATTATATTATAATTAGTTACTGATAAACTGGGCTAACAGGACACTGACAAGGCTGTAATAATATCTAAAATGGGCAGTATACAGTTAGAGCTAAATGGTCCCACTAACTGTAGAATTCTGTAACATCACATCCTCAGTGTTCACAGTGTCTTTGCTTTTAATTTTTAGATGAATTACCAACACTGAAGATTATAAACTTCCCCAGCAATTGCTCTCCCCGAGGAAGGATCAGATGTTCCAATTGTAACCGAACTATTTCCACCTTCACTGCACTTGAGACCTCTTTCTCTCCTTCTCTGTATGAGACTTCAGACTATGACTTCTCTGACCGAAATTCTGAAGTCAGGTGAATTGGTGCTGAGTTCCAATCTCTGGGTGACTTTTGAAGGTTGTCAGTATTCCCAGGATTAAATGTCTGTAGCAGAATGATGGCACCCTTGTTTTTCTGACAGAGGCTGAGAAGAATATTAGTGTTTTCGAGATTGCAGTTGCCATGGGGAATGGAGCATGTCACCTTCTTCGTTTTATACATTGCAGAGCAAAGTGTGCGCACTTTTGGCCCGATTCTGCAAATAATTACACATATGGTGAACTTTACTCATGTGAGTTGACCCACTGATTTCAATGTAAGCACATGCATTAGTTTGTATGATCAGGGCTTAAGAAATAAATGTATTTAAAAGACCAGGTTGGTCTTCTAGAATATAGGACATATTGTTATTAAATATTCATATTGTTCATATCAGTGCCAGGTCCCCCTTGTGCGAGGCACTGCACAAATCCACAGAAAGACAGTCCCTTCCACAAAGAGTTTACAATGTAGACCAAAAAAACCAAAACAAATTAAAAGGTGTGGAAAAGGGATACACATACAATCCAAGCCCTTGATCTGTACATGTTAAACTTTATGTACTGAGAGTAGTTCCCATTAACTTCAGTGGGACTAATTAACTGTGTAAAGTCAAGCATGTGGGTTACTACTCACAGGACCAATGCCCAAGACCCGGTTCTGTCACCAAAATTGGAATTTTTACCCTTACCTTGGCATTTCCTAATTTTTGAATGCTTCCCCTCTCAAGCTCAGGGCAAGGTTAACCTTTATCTTTCCATGGATTTCCTTTTTTCCTTTTAGAAAGGAAGAAAAAACAACACCCAGGAAGGAAGATAATTTCCAGTGTAATCTGCAAGCTTCTTGATCTGGAATGAGTTGGCTTGTCCCTCCTGAACACCGTCCTCCTTAACTGAGGCCTTCTAAACTGAGGCCAACTGTGACCAAGGCCTCCAAATCCAGCTGTTTCAGCATTAAAGTTTAGAGCACATTAGCCACCCAGAGTTTATATCAATCCAAAGCTTTAGTGCTTCTTAGAGCATCATGATAAACTGCGCTACCTGTTGAGAGGGATCGTAAAATCCTGAAAGTCTACTGGATGGGTGGCATTTCCTGTGTGATATACAAAAGAGAACCCAAGGCAGCTGCACCAACACAGAGAGTTAAGGAGGAGCTGTCCACTGTAATTGAATTTCCTGAACATCTTGAGCGCGTGCATTGTTGCCATTGCATTAATCCTAGTTGTGTTAACTGTGCTTAAAAAGCAGCAGAGAATCTTGTGGCAACTTATAGACTAACAGACGTTTTGGAGCATGAGCTTTCGTGGGTGAATACCCACTTCATCAGATGCATGTATTCACCCACGAAAGCTCATGCTCCAAAACGTCTGTTAAGTCTATAAGGTGCCACAGGATTCTCTGCTGCTTTTACAGATCCAGACTAACACGGCTACCCATCTGATACTTGTGCTTAAAAAGTGCATTGAAGAGGAAAAGTTTAGTATAATAGATAAATAGATTCCAAGACCAGAATGGACTATTGTGATCACTAGTCTGACCTCCTTTATAACACAGATCATAGAACTTCCCCAAAATAGTTCCTAGACCAGATCTTTCAGAAAAACCTCCAATTTTGATTTTAAAATTGTCAGTGATAGAGAATCTACCACTTGAGCCCTGCAAATCTGATTTGTATCTGCGGACGATGTTTGCAGATCACATGCAATACAATTTTTGTATCTGCACAGGGCTCTATCTACTACAACCTTAATAGCAGCTAGTGTCCTTTGCATGCTGTTAGTTTATATTGTGTGGCAAATTGCCGGTACTGTTCTGCTGGGTCTCGCGCTTTCTCTTCTCTGGGGTAGGTTCAGGGCGCTATTGCTTGCCTCTGAACCAGTTCTTAATCATTCCCCTAGTGTCCTTGGAGGAGGGGAGTGGAGAGGGAGGGACCTGGGCCCGCCCTCTACTCCAGGTGCCCAGCCCGGCGGACTGCCGTGGCCCCGTCCGTTCGTGCAGCTGCCCACCTCCTTCGAAGGAACTCGCGCGTTTCTAGCCTGGGGTGTGACTTCCCTCTCATACTCCATCTGCTTGTGAAGGGCGCTTTTTCTACGCTCCTCTTCTTATACAAGCCTGGTGCCCCTTACCTAGGGTTCTGTTGGGCTTCCAATCCACCGCAGCACTCCTCCGAACCTTCTATTTCTCTCTGGACAAACTCTTCTCTTCTGCAATCTGCACTCTGCTCCATTCCACTTTTCTCCTTCAACTACCACCCCCTGTCTGACTGAAGCAGGCGGTTTATTATCCCATGACTGGAGTTCAGGTGCTCTAACTGAAGTCAGTGTGCTCTAACTGAATTCAGGTGCTCTAATTGGCCACAGCTGTTCTAGTTAATCTAAAGCAAACCTTCCTCCCTTGGCAGGGGAATAAGGCCCCCGTGCTAACCACTCTTATGCTGCCTTCTGGCCATGCTTGTATCACAAGTTGGTTCTCACTGTGATTTTGGTTTGTGCCTATATTTTCAGTTCAGAAGAACTCATTTCCCAGGACTGAACTCCGCGGTAGAGTCACCACACGATCCACGGACAGAATGAGACGTTTCACCGTACTTGAATAGAGTTGGGAAATGTGAGTGATTTAAATGGGGAGGGAGTTAGTGGTTGCAAGGATCTCCTTTATAGAATGCAGCTAAACCTTTGAGCTTCTGGTAAGTTGCCAAATGGGGCCCTCAGCTGGACACTATTTGGGCACTCTTGTGTTATGCACAGAGAAAGCAGCATCTCTCAGTATAGCTGATATTTAGGTATATGTCTGTAAATGATCGATTACTGCACACAAAGAAGAAATATTCCATCCATTAAATTGAAATTTACAGAAAGGGAGAGAAAGAAAATGCTGCTTGAGAAACTTTAGTTTGATTTAAGGATATGTATATTGTATATTTTGACATGTGATGTTGACATTTTGTGTTTTAGTGATTATAAATTTCATAAATAATCTGAAAAAGGGGTAAACAGTGGGTGGCAAAGTTCAGGTGATACAAAACTACTTAAGATAGTTAAGTCCAGGCAGACTGTGAAGAGCTACAAAAGGATCTCACAAAAACTGGGTGACTGGGAACAAAATGGCAGATGAAATTCAGTGTTGATAAATGCAAAGTAATGTAGATTGGAAAAACATAATACCAACTCTAATATAAATGGATGGGTCTAAATTAGCTGTTTACTACTCAAGAGTCTTGGCATCAATGTGGATAGTTCTCTAAAACATCCACCTCAATTGTGCAGCAGCAGCAAAAAAGAGAACAGAATGTGGGGATCATTAAGAAGAGTAAGATAATAGACGGAAATATTCATATTGCCTCTATATAAGACTCGTAGACTCGTAGGTCAGAAGGGACAATATGATCTAGTCTGACCTCCTGCAACAAAGCAGGCCACAGAACCCTACCCATCCACTTTATAACAACCCCTAACCATGGCTGGAGTTATTGAAGTCCTCAAATTGTGGTTTGAAGACCTCAAGCTGCAGAGAATCCACCAGCAAATAACCCATTGCCCCACGCTGCAGAGGAAGGCGAAAAACCTCCAGGGCCCTTCCAATCACCCTGGAGGAAAAATTCCTTCCCGACCCCAAATATGGCGATCAGCTAAACCCTGAGCATGTGAGCAAGACTCACAGCCAGCACCAGGAAAGAATTCTCTGCAGTAACTCAGATCCCATCTCCCATCGAACCATCCCCTCACAGACCATGAGCAGGACTTATCTGCTGATAATCAAGATCAGTTGCCCAAATTAAACATCCCATCATATCATCCCCCTCCATATACTTATTCAAGCTTAGTCTTAAGCCAGCTAAGTCTTTGCCCCCACTACTCCCCTTGGAGGCTGTTCCGAACTTCACTCTCTAATGGTTAGAACCTTCATCTAATTTCAAGTCTTAAACTTTCCTAATATCCAGTTTTTACCCATTTAGTCCTTCGTGCCTGACATTAGTACTAAGCTTAAATAATTCCTCTTCCTCCCTAACGTTAATCCCCTGATATATTATATTGAGCCAAGCTCATCCCCCGCAGCTTCTTTTGGCTAGGCTAAACAAGCCAAGCTCTTTGAGTCTCCTTTCATAAGGCAGGTTTTCCATTCCTCGGATCATCCTAGTAGCCCGTCTCTGAACCTGTTCCAGTTTATATATAAATCCATGTTACGCCCACAACTTGAATACTGCGTGCAGATGTCGTCGCCCTATCTCAAAAAAATATCTATTGGACTTGGAAAAGGTTCAGAAAAGGGCAACAAAAATGATTAGGGATATGGAATGGCTGCCATATGAGAAGAGATTAATAAGACTGGGACTTTTCAGCTTGGAAAAGAGATGACTAAGAGGTGGGATATGATTTAGGTCTATAAAATCATGACTGGTGTGGAGAAAGTAAATCAGGAAGTGTTATTTACTCCTTCTCATAACTCAAAAACTAGGGGCCACAAAACAAAATTAATAGGCAGCTGGTTTAAAACAAACAAAAGAAAGTTGTTGTTTTTTCACACAACACACAGTCAACCTGTGGAACTCTTTGCCAGAGGATGTTGTGAAGGCCAAGACTATTACAGAGTTAAAAAAAGAACTAGATAAATTTGTGGAGGATAGGTCCATCAATGGCTATTAGCTAGGATGGGTAGAGATGGTGTCCTTAGCCTCAGTTTGCCAGAAACTGGGAATGAGTCACCGGGGATGGATCACTAGATGATTCCCTGTTCTGTTCATTCCCTCTGGGGCACCTGGCATTGGCCACTGTTGGAAGACAGGATACTGGATTAGATGGATCCTTGGTCTGACCCAGTATGGCCGTTCTTATTTTTTAAATCCTTAATTTTTTTAATATCAAAGTCTGTCATTAAATAATCATCTAACCCCACCCCCAATTGTCTTACCCCCCATAATTTTCTCCAACTGTGAATATTTAAATCAATAAAAATAGATTTTTTCTTAAAACCCATAATTTTATGCAGCTTTGAAAATTGAAATTGATACAAAATTTAAAAATGCTTAAATACCCATTGATATAACCCATCAATTTTTAAAAAAATAGTCCAATTCTGCCAAGCCTACTGCTGTTTATTGGTTTACATCCAATAATGGAAATTGATTCTGTGACTTTTTTGGTGGAGAAGAGAGTTGGTGCAGTCTTTGCAATTATTCACTTTGAAATTATGCTCTGAGAAATCCAGCTAAGCAAACTCTCTTCCTTTAAAACAGCTCTGAACACCTCCAATGTATTGATTCCTGTCCTCATGTGGGAGGTGATGGCTCAGGCAAGGCTTTTGACGGAGGGCTGGAAAAGTGCTCTAATGTTCCTATCCAAATCTTGTTCTACAGCCCTCAAAAGGATCTTCCTGCAAAACGAGGGAGACTGGGATTTGGTATTTTTTATATAAAAAACAAGCAGAGCTTTTAGCATGTTTTCTTTTTGAAAAGTTATGACATGCAATCATAGAATACCAGGGCTGAAAGGGACCTCAGGAGGTCACCTAGTGCAACCTCCTGACAGATTTTTACCCCAGGTCCTAAATGGCCCCCCTCAAGGATTAAACAACCCTGGGTTTGGCAGGCCAATGCTCAGACCACTGAGCTATCCCCTTCCCCTCTTTTGATCTTATCAAAGAGATCAAAAGGCAGAAGTACTTTCCTTTTGCAGTTCCCTTTTAATATTGCCGAGAGAGCCTTATATTTACTTGATTCCTCTCATTCACACTGCATCTGGCTAGCTAATTTTTTAGGTTTAATAATAATTCACCTGGATCACCTGGATTGATCGGTCTTCAGCTGTCATTAAGACTGCACCGATCACAACACATCCACCATTCTTCTCTCATTCTTGCCTTTCTTCTCCACATTCATCTGAAATGTTTAACAATGTCATCTTCCCATCTTCGTGGAGGCTGACTAGGTGGTCTTTTCTGTTCTCATGGGTACAGGGTTTTAATAATTAAAACTTTTGATTTGCATAGTGCCTTTCATCCCAAAGCCACTTTGCAGACTTTAGAAGGATTATTCATCTGCTGCAGTCACCTCTTGGATGGAATGCAGCAACTGTTTTCCTCCAGCAATACTACCCAACAGATGGAGTTTTTAGGAGGGGAAATGAAGAATGATTTCTCATGGAGAAATGAAATTACAGGATGAATTTTAAGGCAGCAAAATATAATTATTTACCTTAGACTTTGACTAGTCCCCCAGGATTAACATTCTGTCTCTTGTGACGAGTGCCTCCAAATCTTTAATGATCACAAGTGATTTGGGCATTTTTTTATAGTTATCTCATGTAAAAGAAAACAACAATGTAATACTTGGCACCTGCAGTAGTCCAGTGACCCCACAGCACCGTTGGCATTGGCTCAGTACTGCCTCAGGGAAGAGAACCTCTACAAGTGACTAATCATACCATGTTTATTTCGTAGCTCCAAGTGATGGATCTCAGTGAGGTTGCAGCTCCCAAGCAGGACTACCATCCAGAAAGTGGAAATTTGATTGTTAAATGGGTCCCAAATATACGCAGAAAATCTCAGCGGCCTGAGGTGGAAGGAGTAACAGAGTAAGTACCATAGTGATAAATGCAATATACACTGGGAGAGTCCATCTCCTAAGAGTCACTAGCTGAAGGTCACATAGTTGCCCCTATTTTCCATAAAACAGAACACATGGCAGTCACCCTTACCCAGAGGTGTGGCCTGCAGAGGCGCCACATCCCTGTGTACAATGCTCTCTGCTTGGCTCAAGATGGAGCATGTAGTCTTTGCTGGTCATACCTCTGTATTAAAGCTGGGATGAGTATTGTAGAAGTTCACAAGCTGCACTTGGAGCATCCAGGCCAGAGATGAGCAAAATGTGTCATTTGCATCAAAATCACATGGATAGCAGGTTTCAGTAATAATCCAACATCAGTAGTGTTGTAGCTCACAAACCTTAGTTGCTGCAGCCTCAGCTGTGAGACTGTGAAGGAAATGGGACAGAATTGTGTTAAAAATGGGTTTGAATCCTACTAATGGCAAATTAGACCTGATTCAGAAGTTTGAGAAGCTAGGAAGAGCCCTCCAGGCACATGCTGTATGTGAGTGCCCCACTCTGGCTTTTGCACTATACTCCATCCTTCTCCAGAAGTAAGTCTGCATGAGTCTCACTCATGCTTTTAGCCTCAATCACTGTTCCTCAGTTTCAGGCCATTCTCTCTCTTTAGCACAAAGGGGTAGGATCTAACATACAAGGGCTAAGTTTTCATAACTGCCTAAGGGATCTGGATGCCCATTTCCCATTAAATTTAATGAGGACTGGGCATCTAAAGCCTTCAGGTGGCCTTGTAAATCTCAGCCAAGCTTTCTAGTCAAGAGCCCAGGCCACATTCCAATATCAGTTACTGATGTCTGTGGTGTAAGTGAGATTAGAGTCTGACCCCAGGCTTCAGGAGCTACTTTACAGTCATTTCTGGTGGATTAATGAGCATGTTTATAGACTTCCATGTTCGTCATACGATGTCAATGATTTAAGAACAGACCCCCATTTGGGTGAGATTCCTGGACTGGTACAATGATTTATACACAGACAAAATAGTCATCAGGTGCATGCATCAGAGGGATGTGTAAGTTGCATATTCGTGTAACTAATCACTAGAGCAGACATGGCCTGAAATCCCCAAGGTGAAATTCACTTGTAGTGGAGAGGGGAGACTTCAGGCAGACGTCTCTCATGTGTGAGGTGCTGCACTACCTGAATGCCTCTGAGGACTGCAGGCCAGCTCTGAACAGAGCTGGCACATAAGGCAATATTGAGTGGGGGCAGGGACACAGAATTCATGAATATACACATCTAGAGTGTCCCTAATGCCTAGCAGCCACTCGTACAATCTATGAACTGGAATGAATGTGCAGGAGCTGCCCTGCCCAGCCACTCATGCCTGTTGGACTGTGGAGGTGGTTGCCAGACTCCCAATGTAGTTATTTGTTTAGGTTCTCTTGTTGTCAGCTCAGCCCAGCCGTAGTTTCCCCAGTACTACTTAGCCACCAGCCGTTCTTACCCCCCATGATATACTCTCCACAGGCTGGAGCTCCTTTGCACATTGGGGAACTGAGTCAGGTCTTTAACTCCAAGGAGTCTGGCATGGACACCTTGCCTAGTCTCTCCTCTTTTTCTTAAGACTCTCATTTGGCTGGAATTTGACTTCTGATCAGTGGGTACTTGTCGTTGAACGCCACAGAATTAGCCCTTGTCCCCAGAATCTGTGCTATTTTAGGGAGTGTAAGAGTCTGGAATTCAAACCCAGACACCCCTCTTTTGTAGTACACAGTGTCTCCACCAGGCTCTTATGTTCAGGCATGATGCCTGTTAACCCTTTCAGACATATTTGTTGCTAGTTTTATTCTGTTGTCTCTCACTTTGGGACTAGGGAGAGAGGCCATGAGAATCTTTGAATTCCCTCTTATTTGGGTCCCTACCCTTTAGGCTCTGCTTTTGGCTCCCAACCTTCTGGCCAAGGACAGCTGCATCAGACTTCTCTAAACACTGTTCTCTTCCCAGCTGACAGGGACCCTTTGAGACAGAACGCATTATTCTCCCGACCACACATCCTGACTGTTAAGCAGGGCCGGCTCCAGCTTTTCTGCCGCCCCAAGCGGCAAAAAAAAAAAAAAGAGCAGCGCCACTTCAGCAGTAGCTCAAATGAGCTGCTTCTTCGGCACCAATTCGGCAGCGGGTCCTTCACTCCCTCTCCTTCTCTTCGGCGGCACTTCGGCGGCAGCTCAAAGAGGAAGAGAGGGAATGAGGGTCCTGCCGCCGAATTCCTGCCAAAGACCTGGACGTGCTGCCCCTTTGAATTGGCCGCCCCAAGCACCTGCTTCCTTAGTTGGTGCCTGGAGCTGGCCCTGCTGTTAAGAGCTCCGTTTGTAGCAGTCCCACCTCCAGCAGCATGGGACTGCTACAAGAGGAGACTGGGATTCTAGTACGGGATTCCTCTAAAGGCACTGGTGAGCATTAGGGACTTTGGCTACTCAAATGTTGGTCTGGATCTAGCTTTATTACCTCTCAGGTCAGCTGGGAGTTGAAGTGTCTGGTAAAGGCGTATCTGTATTTCTGTAATTCACGGGACTCCTTATGCTTTTATTTGTTTAGACTGAAGCCTATAAGAAGACTAGGTGTTAAAACCCTGAGCTCTGCAAGTCTCCTTTCCCTCAAAGAACGGCAAAGGAAAGGAAGAGATCTTGACATGGTGAGCTTCTTGAAGGTTTGCTGGTGGACTAGCCATGTGCCCAGCCAAGTGCTGTACTGCAGGGATGCAAACAGACCACTGTAAAATGGGCAAATGCTTGTGCCTTCTGGGAGTGAGGAGGGCTAAGGACTTTGCTTTTAGGGATAGCATACAAATGCCTCTGGGTATATAGTTCCCAGCTCATGGATGGATAGAGGGTGGTGGAGGCAGGGTGCTCACTCAGCCCCAGGAAGAGAGGTATTGCTTCACGTTGCTCCACAGCAAATGACCAAGCAGCAGCATTGCCGTATTCCAAAGATGTCCCATTCTGCTGGGACAAAGATGCGAACGGAGATAGGATTAAAGGCAAGATAGTGGGGGGTGTAGGAAATCCCCACTAACCCACTGTGCCTCATCAGCTGTCCTTACTGCACACAATGGTATTTAACTGGCAGCTTTGCTTTTTTAAAAACATGCGTTCAGCAAGAGTTCCCTTTGAGGAGGCACTGTCTTCACTTTCTTCATGTTTCTGGTTGGATCACATGTGCATTATACCATCCTCTTACTTGATGGGGGTAAATGCCTCTTCTACTGGTTGAGGATCAAAAGCTCGTCCTCCTGGCTTCTCCCACTGGGAAACATTTCTACTAGAGAGAGGTCAGGAAGGGCTTTTAGACGTACCAGGAGAAAGGGCATCAGGGCATGTTTTACTCTTAGGTCTGTATTTCACTGTAACTATTCTGCTCCCCAGAAGAGAAAGAAGTCCAAGAAGGTCCCTTCAGGAGGTCAACCCTATCAGCTACTTACAAACAGGAGTCATAAAATTAACTTGGTGACCAAAAAAATAAAACCAATCCCAAGCCACAAAGGTGACAGGTAAGTCTTTTCAATTAGAGCACAAAGCCTGCCCACAGGCCACTCTCTCTAGCCCAATACGCTGCCATGCAGGCTGGCTGAGCTTCTGTCTCTTTCAGGCCACTGGTGTTGGCCCAGCACAGATGCAGGCATTGCCAAGGTGACACTGCTTTAGAGGAGGATCCACACTCCTCCACTAATAGCCCCTACTGCTCCCTTTGGGGTCAGAAGCAGAGTTCCAACACTCTGTTTCAATTCTCTGTGCACTGGGAGAGGTTACATATGAAAATCCAAAGGGAGATTTACAGTGGCTTCTTCCTGGCCCCCAGGATGCCATCATCCTGGGGGCCAGGAAGACTGCAGGCTAAGGAGTGGTTAAAGGGGGAACAATGGCAGCTTTTCATGCTGGTTTCTCTGCCCCAGCTCCAAGATCTTTGTTTTCTCTTGGATATGGCCAGCTCAGAGGAGGCCCAGCTAGAGAAGGGAAAGGACACAGTAAGGTGGTAGGTATACGTAGTAGCAGAGGAGACCTCAAAGCTGCATAGGAAGGGTTGCTCAATCCCCCATCTCCTCAAATGGAGATTTATTTTATGAGTCTGTGGCTTTAATTTAGTACTAATATATTTCCAGCTTTAGCAACATCAGCTGCAAACTTTCCCCTCTGAAATGATGCAATATTGACTCTTTTGCCTTGTTTTGTCTTCAGTTCTGCAACCAAAGAAGGGAAGTCAAAGGATAGTCAGATAAAAAATAGGTATTCTTCCCCCAGACACCTGCAGACTGCTACAATAGTGGAGCTGCAAGATCAAGGTGCCCTGCAGCTGGGGAACTGGAGAGTGGATGTGCCTGATGCTACAGAGAAGCACATACATTCTTTGCTTGTGCAAAAGGTACTCAGTTTATACAAACAAGTCAACGCGATGAGAGCCTGACTGGCCCTAAGGCCAATGTAGAACAGAACGCTACGGTAGCTGGTTTTCAGGGTGAGCCCCTCTTTGGTAGCAAAATGAAAGATATGTCTCTGGAATGCCTGCTCCATCTCTAAAAGGCCTCTGCCATTCATGTCACTCTTCCATAGGTCACTCTCTCCAGCTCATGGCTTGTCTGACATGTCCTTCTCTTACAGAGGCTTCTGCTTCTCTACCACTACCTGTGTGCATCTGACTACTGGGATGCTGGGCTTCTCCTCTCCTGGTCCTCCTGCTTCCCCCTTCCCACTCTTTCTCCTCTTGAGCAGCACTGCCTCTGACTCTCCCTCCACACTGCTGTCATCTACTTACTGCCAAACTGCTTCTCCTCAGCCTTCCTCTCAGCTTTCCACTCCTGGCTCTCCTCACCATCTCCTACACTCACTTATCCTTGGTGACTTCACTTTCTATGCTGATGACCCAGCCGGCCAGTTAGTTACCCATTTCCTCACCTCTGCATTTGACCTGCAGCCCTGGTTCATCTCTCCCACTTGCCAAAAGGATGGTCAGTTGACTTGGTCTTCAGCAAACACTGCTCTCTCTCTGTTGTGGCATTCCCCCTCTCTGACCATCACCTGGTACCATTCAGCATCGCCAGTTAGTCTCCTCCACCCCCACCCATGCCCTGTCACTTGGCCTTTCAGTGACTCGCAGTGTTCTGTGCTCCTACAGCATCTAGCACAGTAGGGTCCTGGTCCATGACTGAGGTGCCTAGGTACTATAGTAATTACCAATTAATTATTTATTTAATAATTTAGAAGTGTTTTCTCCAGTATCTCAGTGTCTAAAAGTTCTTTACATGGGGGGAAAAGCTGGACAGCTGGGGCACTGGCAGGTGGATAAGGAGCCTTCCTATGGTTTCACTGACTCCTCAGCCTGGTTAGCTGAAGGGCAATGATGATACTATTAATTTGATATTGATAATGTACAGACCATATGCTGTAAAGAGCTACAGCTCTAGGGAGGCGCTACTGGGTGTTGAAATGAAAGGAAGGACAATTAGATTTTGAGACATAAGGCCGTTCTCAACAGCCCACTTTTGAAATCCAGCGTAACTGCCCCTGGAAGAGGCCAGGGACCAGGTCCCATCTGGGCACTGCAGGGAGTTGAATCATTGCTGTGATGTCACCCATCAGCTAATCATGGCATGGCTTAGCAATGAGTGTCCCCAGCTGTACTCTAATGGGAAAGGCTTCCCCAGGCCACCTGGTATTTAGAGCTGTAGAACACTTCACAGCTTCCCCAGCATTTAGAGCCTAGGGGCTTGTCTACACTGAAAACACTGCAGCTGTACTGCTGCAGCACTTCAGGGACAACACTGCCTGCACTAATGGGTGGGGTTCTTCCATAGGTGTAGGTACTCCACCTCCCTGGGAGGGAGGTCTGGGGCAGCGTGGTGTGGATTTGTCACACCCCTGAGCTGCATAGTTAATAGACTAATTTCCTAGGATAGACCAGGCCTTACAGCTTTCTTCCCAGCATCCCCCTACTACAGCATGCAGCTGCCCTGCTGGAGAGAGGCTGATATTGCCCCAAGCAATTTCCACAACTGTTAGTGCTTTAAAGCTGCAAGCCTCCCTCCACATGTGCACTTGAGCTTCCTTGCACACTAACTCAAACCTTTTATTCAAATAATAACGAGACAAACACTCCTGGCTGTGAAGGCTGAAAGGGGCAGATGTGGGATGGGGAAGAGCATGTGTTGGGTAGGAGGGGTGAATAAACTGATTCTTTATTAAAAATGCTGATTGAAGCTGCTAGGTTAAACTGTTGTATTTGGGCTGTTTCTTTAGATTCCAGTAGTGAGTTTGAAAGAACAAGGCCTGGAAAGAATGAGCAACAGACCTTATCTGAGGAAACCATTTGAAGGTGAAACTGGACTGGATGTTAAAACTAAAGCTTGCCTTTAAAACCTTCCAGGTGCATTTCCCCACTGTAACAGGGTTCACTCACCCTTGGTGGGGCCTCCTCCTTGCAGCTCTGGGATTCATTCTCTACCAGTCTGACACTCCCTTCTGTCAGTTCCTTGCCCTCTTTCTCTAGGGCTCAGGATGCCCGTTCTTCGTGACTCAGCTCTCTGGCCAGGTCACTATAGTTCCCCCCTTCCCGGGAATGAAAGTCCCACTGGATCAGTGACTTGCTTGCCCTTCCCATCAACCTTCCAGTCTCAGGTCAGAGCCAGTGCTGCTTTCCCAGCAGCTGGTAAGGGAACCTGGGCTGGCCCACTTCTTTGCGTTCCAGTCCAGGAACTCTGTGTCTGGCAACTATAGCTCCCAGACTCTGTTGCTATTTCCCTGGTCTCCTCCATATCTTCTGGGCCTCCTCTGAGTTTACCTGCCCAAACTCCTTCCTCTCAGGGAGTAAGACTACTTCTGTTCTGTCATCTTGTCAGCCTTGGTAGCCCCAAACACATCATCCCAGGAGTAACTGCAGGCTATTTCCCCTGCAGCCCCCTTCTGTTAGTTTACTGGCTTTATACAAGCTGCCTGCCCCTGCCTAGTCAGGCTACATCATCAGTAAGTGTTTCAGTCTCTGGATCTCCCATGTGCAGTCTATCAGGTTAACTGTCTTAACAACCTGCAGTGCCTTGGGTAGTGGAGACACCCATGATACATACCTTCACATGTTTAGATGTCTTTGAGGTGTAAACTTACCTCTGAATTGCCCAGGTTCATTATGTTTGAGTTGGGGGATAATTATGTCATCCTGTAATGGTTTTTACCCCGCAGTTACCATCTTACTATACTATTCTTCTTTTGGAATTTCCTTTCTGTTAATTATTAAAGACTTCCTACATGAACACCAACCAAGAAACTTAAGAGAATGCTACTGTGCAGTATATTTAAGGATTTAATGATCTATAGTATCAACCTTAAATCACTGGGTTAAAATTTAACTTTCAAGGGCAGATTCACCAGTACATAGCCACCAGAGTGCACTGGCAATCAAACTGGGTTTACAGGTGCCTTGTATCATCAAGGCAGTGCACAGCCATTCAAAGCTTCATACTGCTAGAAATATCACATGGAAGTGGGTCTCTGGAGTTCTTGTTTAGTGTTTGTCACACTGTCTGGAGTAGCTCGCAACTGCGAGTGCCAATCTTTGGTCAGATTTAACAATAAAAAAAAAATCAAATCACACCACATCAGGTTTCTTCCAGTCCCAATAGACCAGTCACTTACCCCAAATCAACTGGTACTCCAGATCTTACACCAAAGACAACACTGGCAGCCAATTCAGTAGAAACTAACTAAACTAACTATAGGTTTGTTGGGTTAGAATAAAGAATGAGTTATTGAGAGTTAAAGCAGGTAAAATATAGTAAGTGAATCACAGGGTTGTAACTCCAAATAGGGGCAGTGGTGTAATAAACTGCCAGTTTCCCCAAAGTCCTCAGGGCTACCCAGAATAACAGGGGATCTCTGTCTTCTCATTCAGTTATTTCTTCCTGTTAGAATCCAAGCAGTCCAGAGACACATGCTCTTCCCTTGAACTGGTACTTACAGCTTCTTCTCCAGAAAACAACTTGATCAGTGTTTTTACTCACACAATGGCCACTTGCTTTGCAATTAGCATTTCCAGTTACAGTCCCTCATTAGCATTTCACAAAATTTCTTTGAATAATTTAGTTACAGGGTTATACACAAATGCAAATGTTTGTAATAGCAAACAATTGGGTATTTCACTAGTTTTCATGAACTGAACCCCTGAGTACATTCTCAGACTAGCACACCCTTTAATTTAATTACAGGGATATACATAATGTAAATATGGTTACATTGCATCTACCCCTGAAATTACAATATAATTGCAGACATCCGGTTTCGAGTAAGTGAATATGATCCCTTTACCATCACTTTTGATCTCTATTACTGTCCAAACTTAATTTAAATATATACCAGTTAGGGCTGTCAAGCAATACAAAAATAATCACAATTAAAATTAGTTGTGATTAATTGCACGGTTAGACAGTAATAGAATACCATTGATTTACATTTTTTTGATGTTTTCTACATTTTAAAATATATTGTTTTCAATTACAACACAAAGTGCACAGTGCTCACTTTATATTTATTACAAATATTTGTGCTGTAAAAAACAAAAGAAATAGTATTTTTCAATTCACCTCATCCAAGTACAGTAGTGCAATCTCTTTATCATTAAAGTTGAACTTACTAATGTAGAATTAGGTACAAAACATAACTGCATTCAAAAATAAATCAATGTAAAGTTTTAGAGCCTGCAGTTCATTCAGTCCTACTTGTTCAGCCAGTCACTCAGACAAACAGATTTGTTTATATTTGCAGGAGTGAGACAGTACAGGACTCACCCCTGCAGCACCTCCTGCTGGTCTCTCCAGAAATTAGTTCATGCAGCCTCCAGAGCACCCTCTGCAGGCTAGTGTCCCACTGCTGCTGGCCCCCATGTCCCTCCCAGGACCCAGTGCCCCCTGTCTTTGAGGTGCTGCCCCCTGGCAATACCCCCACAGTTTCAGGGTCTCCCTACCCAGGGGAACCCCCAACCCTCTATCCCCATCTTGCCTCAGATATGGGCTACTGCCAGTCACCAACTAACCCCCACTCCCTAGGGCAGACTGCAATATAAGCCACTCATCATAAGCAAGGGAGGTTTGGACCTGCTGCCCCTGCCTAAGCTTGGGCTGCTCCTCTGCAACCCCAGTACCTGCCTTAGGCCTTCTGTTAGGCCCACAGCCTGGGGGTTTTCCAGGCTGGAGCTCTCCAGCTCCTCTAGCCTTCCCCCAGCCCTGCTCGGCTACCCAGCAGCCAAGCCCTTCTTTCTTGACAGACAGAGAGAGACTATGTCAGCTCCTGGCTTACTGGCCTTTTATAGCACCAGGTGTGGCCTGATTGGGGTGTGGCCCAGCTGCAGCTGCTTTCCCAATCAGCCTAGTAGCTGCTTTCTCCCAGCCATAGCCCTCTCCCGGGCTGCTTTAAGTCCTTCCAGTCAGAGAGATAATGCTGCCCTCTTTTTGTTTACAATGTCACCTGAAGTGAGAACAGATGTTCGCATGGCACTGTTGTAACTGGTTTTGCAAGATATTTACATGCTAGATGCGCTGAAGATTCATATGTCCCTTCATGCTTCAACCACCGTTCCAGAGGACATGCGTCTATGCTGATGACGAATTCTGCTTGATAACAATCCAGAGCAGAGTGGACTGATGCGTGTTCACTTTCATCATCTGAGTCAGATGCCACCAGCAGAAGGTGGATTTTCTTTTTTGGTGGTTTGGGTTCTGTAGTTTCCACATCGGAGCGTTGCTCTATTAAGACTCCTGAAAGCATGCTCCACACCTCGTCCCTCTCAGATTTTGGAAGGCACTTCAGATTCTTAAACCTTGGGTTGAGCGCTGTAGCTATCTTTAGAAATCTCATGTTGGTACCTTCTTTGCATTTTGTCAAATCTGCAGTGAAATCTCCATGAACAACATGTGCTGGATCATCATTTTACACCACTGTAACATGATATATATGGCAGAATGTGGGTAAAACAAAACAGGACACATACTATTCTCCTCCAAGGGGTTCAGTCAAAATTTAATTAACACATTATTTTTTTAACAATCATCAGCATGGAAGCATGTCCTCTGGAATGGTGGCTGAAGTATGAAGAGGCATACGGATGTTTAGCATATCTGGTAGGTAAATACCTTGCAACGCCAGCTACAAAAGTTCCTTGCAAATGCCTATTCTCACTTTCAGGTGACTTAAATAAGAGAGCAGCAGCCCTCCTGTAAATGTAAACGAACTTGTTTGTCTCAGCAATTGGCTGAACAAGAATGAGAACAAGAAAGAGTGCAATTATGTAACAAAAACAATCTACCTTTGTAAATTGCACTTTCACAATAAAGAGATTGCATTATGGTACTTGTATGAGGTGAACTGAGAAGTGTGATTTCTTTTGTTTATCATTTTTACAGTGCAAATATTTGTCGCAAAGATAATAATATAAAGTAAGCACTGCATTCTGTGTTGTAATTTAAATCAATATATTTGAAAATGTAGAAAACCATCAAAAATATTTACTAAATGTCAGTTGGCATTCTATTGTTTAACAGGGTGATTAAACCCGTGATTAAGCACGAATAATTTTTTTGAGTTAATCGCACGCGTTAACTGCAATTAATCGACAGCCCTAATACTAACACACTTATCTCTTTGATGTTCACCCACAAGTGGATTGACCTCTGGCACTTGCCTGAGCTAGTCTGTTGGCGTCACAGTGTTCACGTATGACAGTGTTGTTAACTTAAAAAAAGGAAGTTCCAAAACTCATAACTATGTTAAAATTGAGTTAAACTTGAGAGTAATTTATCAGTAATTTAAGGGTGAAAAACAATACACAAATGCTATAATTATCCCAAAACCAAGAGTAACAAATCCAGCAATTTCAGAGTTATGGTTACACTTAAACATGTTAAGAGCTACAGATACATTTAAGGCTCCCAAGTCACATTAATTCTGTCCTGTAGTGACACCACAAGGGGGCAAAATAATCTAACATCTTTGAAATTCAGTGTCCCCTCATGCAGGATTAGAGACACTAAACTGCTTTCCTCATAATGGTATGGTAATTGTCTGGTGTCAGTGCACGGCGGAGTTCAGGTTGGGTGCCTTAACTGTATTTCCAGATCTTAATATGTGTGGATTTTTTCAACGTAATCTTAACTCTCTATTTCCTTAGCTTATTATGTATGTTTGGGCATAATCACAACAACAATTTGCCGTTAAATGACTAATATTTGTTCTCAGCCTTAACTTGATTTTACTATAGATTTTTGTCTGGGTTCTTATGTCCTACAGTGATGGATGCTATAGAAATCCTTGAGAGAGGCATATACATTTTAGGGCTCAACCGTGGCTGACAGACACCACCCTGAGTAAGTGGTGTGGATCTCCATAGCCCAGTGGGAGCACCAGGAGGACCGTCCCTTCCAGACCACAGGCTGCTGTGCCTTTCCAGGAATGCAGAACATACTTGCATGTTTGTCCAGCTAGCTCAGCTGCTGAGTGGTGTGGAGGGAGGAACGAAACCATGGCTGCAAGGCCGGATTTAGGCCAATTCCACCAATTCCCCTGAATTGGGCCCCACACCTAAGAGGCCCCTGCACCCAGTGGCAGGGCCACCCAGAGTGGGGGGCAAGTGGCCAAGAATCCCTTCCCTGGCTAGAGGCGCCTTTTTAATTTTTACTCACCCGGCGGCACTCCGGGTCTTTGGTGGCATTTCGGCGGCAGGTCCTTCACTCGCTCTGGGTCTTTGGTGGCACTTTGGCAGCGGATCCTTCAGTGCTGCCAAAGACCCAGAGCAAGTGAAGAACCCGCTGCCAAAGACTCAGAGCACTGCCCGGTGAGTACAAGCCCATGTTTTTTTACATGATTTTTTTAGTCATCCCTGCCGGAGCCCCATCAAAACTGTTCAAATTGGGCCCCACACTTCCTAAAGCCGGCCCACATGGCTGCACCTCCTGTCCATCCCCTTAGTACTGGCTAGTGTACAGAGTGGTAGCAGGAGGGAGAAATGCTTGTGCTTGAGGAGCGTGGAAACTGTCATGGTGCTTGGCTGTTGTACGGGGGTGCAAGTGCTCTTGTGCTCTCCAGATGCATCTGCTGCAGGGCAGTGCAAGGGCATTTTCTGGCCCTTAACTCACAGGTCACCTTTAAGACTGTACTGTATTCAGGCCTGTACACTTGTCTCCTTCTCTCCAGTTTTTCCAGGCTGAGAGCTCGGACAGCCTGTTGTTCAGAAGGTTTTGTAGAAAGGCTAAGTTGTCTGCTCTGTACCCTCCTGTTGTAGGCTCCTTAGGTATGAAGAGCCATGAGACCAAATTAGAGCAGCAACCTGGCTATGCTGAAGTAGGCTCAATAGTACTCACCACCCAGTCTCTGGAGTCCTGCACGCTAGATGGCACAAAGGAAGCCTCTGCAAACAAAAAACAACTGTCACAAAAACCAGTAAGTCTGGGTAACGCAATGTCTAGCAACAGGCCAGAAAGACTAGGCTTCCCTGCCAGGAAAGGGACCCTGGCACTATGGTTAACAGTCGCCACCTCAGCCCTGCATAGGATGTGCCACAGATCCTCTGCCTGTGTGCCTATCCTCTGCCAAGCAGCAGCAAGTGCAAGAAAAGAGCCAACCCTTCAAACCATCAACAAAACCCTCTGTCTGCACCGGAGTCTTCTGAGCATGTTCACTGTCTGCTCTCTTTGAGGTCCCAGGCCCCTCCTTAGGTTACATCCTCTCTGCTGGGATAAATGGCAGGGTGACAAGGGTCTGCCAGGCAAAGCCTCTTGTTTATCCCCTGAAATAGATACCAGTGCAGGGGTAGCATGTTTTTCTTTCCATTAACCAGCACAGAAGAATTCTTCTCCAAAGGCCAACTGTACAACAGAGCCCAGAGAACAGCTCTGTGGCTCCAGCATTCATCCATACACAAGTCACAGACTTGAGGAGTTTCACTGAGAAGGTCCAAAACCAGGAATGTGGATAGTCCATGTTCTCTGTTCCCTAATAATCACATCATGCTGCACAAAGCAAGCTCCTGGCCGTGGGTGACCAAGGAGGTTTCATTTGTCTCTGTCTTGAACACTTGCATGCTCAGTAATTACACTATTGTAGAGATGCAAATGTTGACATTAACCTAGCACAGTGGTTCCCAAACTTTAACAACCTGTGAACCCCTTTCACTAAAATGTCAAGTCTCATGAACCCCCTCCTAAAAATGAATATTTCCAGGGATTTTCTCCTTTACCTGAGTATAAATTATAAAAGCAGTGATCTTGTAAATATAACATTTGTTTTTATGACTTGCTTATTACACACTATTTATTATTAATAAATGATTTATCATTACAGTATTTTTATTACATTAGGAAAATGGCAGCTCTCATCCAAGATCTCACTTTCGTAGCTTATATCACTTTGAATAAGCCTGTTATAAGACAAAGCTCCCATGTTTCATCAAGGAGTATCAGATGTGAAACAGCAGGAAGGTATTTAAGAAGCCACCTCAAAGAGTTCCTCCTACACAAGCATTCAGGTCTTGAGCAGTCCAGGCAAACAATGCACATCACAACAAAGCTTAAACTTGTTTTTCATAATAATTTTAAAAACAACACTAGCGGCCTATTTAATTTTAAAAACAGCAAAAAATATCCACCTCCCTTTCCATTTCTTATAAGGAGTCTTTGAAGTTTGATAGATATGCTTGCTTGGATCTGCTTAGCTTTGGGAAGTCCAGGGGCTCCGGGCTGCTGGCCCCGTGCTATACAGGGTCCCTAGAGACAGCTGTGTCTGCCATTAGGGAGTTTTTTTCTGAGAACCCCCTGTAACATTTTGTAAACCCCCAGGGGTTCACAAACCCCAGTTTGGGAAACACTGATCTAGCATCAGACTCCACCTGGTCACTTGTATTGATCATGAAGGGGTCAGCACAGTGGCTTTGCTGAGGGAGACTTGGGTTTTGGATCAGCCTTGACACTCTCCAGAACACAAGTCTCCCTCAGCCTTGACACTCCCCTTGCAGTAAAGAATGTATATGCAGAAGCCTTCTTGTTTGTAAAGAGTAGGGTTAGTTGAAGCTACCCTAGGCAAGCTGGCAAGCTGTAGGGATGCTCTGTGTGCAGGGACAACAGGGAAATGAAAAGTGTTGTGGGGGGAAATGAAAACTGATTCTCCTTTTGATTGACATGATCTTCTGGGATCCTGACTCACTGAGCCTAGAACCTATTACCATATGTCCTGGTTGCTGCTGAATGAGTGAGGAGCAGAAGTGTGCTCAGCTGTTGAAACAAAATAATCATAGAAGTTAGGGTTGGAAGGGACCTCAGAAGGTCATCTAGTCCAACCCCCTGCTCAAAGCAGGGCCAATCCCCAGACAGATTTTTACCCAAGTTCTCTAAGCAGCCCCCCTCAAGGATTGAACTCACAACCCTGGCTTTAGCAGGCCAATGCTCAAACCACTGAGCTATGCCTCCCCCCTGTAAAGGAGGGGAGGGGGCCTCACCCCTCCTGGGGGGGGGGGCGAGCGTTTTGTAGGCGAACTAACCACCTCACGAGACGGGACACAGCCCCCACCGCAAGCCCCCAGGTGCGTGCGTGGGGGGGGAGGGCATCTTGAAAATCTCCCCTTTTATTTGATATCCTCCTAACCGATCTGCATTGTCTGTGAACCTTTTTAGTCTGCAGAACGGGAATTCCAGGAAGGGGAAGGCCCCAGACAGCAACATGAGGGACTTGGGAAAAGAAGGTCTTCGGGGATGTATGTGCTGCACAGGAGCAGCCCAGCAAGCCTGGTCCTTGAGGGTGAGTGATGAGAACGTCTCCACTGTACTGTAATGACAGTGCATTAGCCATTTCTTTGCAGTGTTGTTATTCATTCACCATGTCAGAATAGTGCAGATGGGTGTAGGAGGGAAGGCACTTTAAATACATGTGCCAAGGGCACTGTCCCTTTGCTGATTAGCTGCATTCCAATTGGCTTAGAAGAATGTTGTAGTTAGGATCGAAGAGTTGCCACAGCATCTCAGACTATTGGGTCACCTAGTCTGATATCTGCCTCTGGAACTGGCCATGCTGCATGCACCAGAGCGAAGTGAAGCACAGCTTATAGATCGAAGCACATTTGTTCTTAAAACACACTAAACTTTTACGAATAACCAATTGTTTGCAAATTCACTCAGAAAATGCAGTGAAACCCCTATTTAAGAGACCACTTAGAGGACTGAAAAAAGGGGGACACCGAAGGGGGGTTACTCTCTGAATGAAGGTGTTTAAGGCTTGCTCTTTAAAATCTGAGGTGAATACTATAGGAGATGACTCAGTTTTTACCTCTCTGATACCCCGCATAATCCTATTGATTATCACAATGTTCAAAATAGAAACATGTCATTTCAAAAATAAAATACTTGAAATACAAATATTTAAACAGATTTTTAATGTCTAAAAGATCATCTGTAGCTGGAGGGCACCAGACACAGGTGGAATAACAGTGTAACATTTATTCTATTGAATGGCTGTTGGGTGTTTTGAGTGTAAGAGGCAGCGGCAGAAAGACATGGAATTGGAGCCGGGGGACGTCACCATAGGATAATAGACTGTTCTACCACATGGGGCCAAACCCACCAGTCCTTACTCAAGCAAAACCCACATGTTGAATTCAGTGAGTGTTTTGCCTGAAGAAGAGACTGTGACATTTGTCCCATGGTGTTTTGTTTTGGCATATATCCCTCAGAGACATGTTCCTGGGCACTGTTTGTCAGAGCCCAATGGAGAAAATCAAAATACAGAGCAATGCTACAAATGGTATGTCCTTATCTCTCATTCTCTGCTCAGGTGTTGGAGAAAATGGGTACCTGCTGTCAAGTCCAGAAACACAGTATGAAATGTACTGCAAGCGTCTAGCAAGCAAGAAGGAAGCAGCACAGGCACTGGGCTATCTTCAGGGAGGGAGCAGCCAGCGGCAGCCAAGCCCAGCTTCTCTGACACCAGATAATGATAAACATGAAGCTTACTCTTACCCTAACCCTCCTCCCCCTTCCCCTTCTCCTTTCCCATTGAGGGACAATGACAAGCCTTCCCCAGATGTAGAATCCCCTCTCTTCAGAGAGGACAGCACTCTAAGGGCGTCCAGTGACCAAGGCCACGGTTTTGATTAACCCCTCATTAGACAAATGCAGTGGAAACCTGATCCTATAATGTGTGGCGATTGTAAATGAATGTGCAGGTTAAGGCACAATATGATTGATGCCAGGCGCTTTCCATGGGTGCCTGCTTTTGCCATCGACAGCTGCATCAAGAGACCAAGAAAGAGGATGAATGAAGTAACCCGCCTGCTCTAGGGACCTTTGAATGTACAGGACAGGTTGAATGCTCTGTGCTTTGTAATTAAAACCACAGCTTTCCATCCTCCTGCCTGGGTGTCTGTCTATCCTGGCTAGTCTCTCCAGGAGAGGGGCCAATTTGTGGGAAGAAAAGGAGGTCCCCCCACCCAGCTCTGCATTGCAGCACTCCCCTGCAGCTCCTGTAACCTTATACCTGTGTGTTCCCAATGAAATAGTTACAATAAGGAATAAAACCAAACTGAATTCTTTACAGTTCCAGCCTCCAGCGTGGTTCCAGGTCATCTAATTTAGTGGACGAGTGTGAATAACATGATGAGTGATACAATGAAAGAGTTTATTTAATAGGAAATTGTAAAGCAGACAGACATTACACTATAACCTACACTGAACTGATATTTAGTCTAACGTGAACTGATACATTTAGGGGTGATCAGTCCCTAAATCAGAAGCGTGGGCATAAAACGTTCTCTACGGTGCCTTGAGGGTGCATGGCTGCACCTAATCTAAAATTAGCCTGCTATCCTTTTTATAATCAATTATAATAATGCCCCTTAATTAACATTAAACCCATCTGTTACCATATCTATATTTCCACAACCATAATTAAATATTTTCTACTTTCTCATTGGCTGTTCAACATTAAACATCCTCTTAATTAACATTTACATAAATGCCATGTCAATAACTATCAATACAGATAGCATTTTCCAAAACATGAACATTTGATCGAAAACATTTGTAAAAACTAATTAGGACTAATTACAACACAGATCTGTCCTGACTTATCTTCAACTTGCCTCTGAATTGTCACTTTACTCATATTTTTCCAGACCTCGTGTGACTATTTTTAAGAAATAGATTTTGGGCCTATTTACATTTCAACCCTTTTCTACATAAACACGAGCCACTCTCCTTACGGCACTTCTGCCCCTGCCAGCCAAGGGGCAGCTGTGGTTCCCTCAGGCGGCAGGGCGCACCAAGGCAGTAACCTAGGGACAGTATTTATCCTGAAGGGATGTAAAGCTCAGAGTTTGTTAATGTTTCTGCATAGTAAAGAGCTCTCCTGAGCTCTGCTCCTAGACCAGCCCCACTGCCCTGGCATAGGGGATGGCATCACCCCCGCCTCTCACTAGAATGCCCAGTCTGTCACCAAGCAGCTGGCAGATGCTGAAGGCTTTAACTTCCCATATATACAAGGCCTGGGGTCTCTGCAGTGAGAGAGAGACTTCACAAGAAGTAAAATTTGGGCAAAAAACCCTGCTCTGGACACTGTAGGCTTCTGTGACTCCAGAACAACTAATGCAGGCCAAAGCCTGGCAATACTTCCCCAGTGTGGAGAGCCATAGTCCAGATTCAGCAACCAAAACAAATCCAGGTCCTGTTCCGACTAATTAGCACCAGAAACCACCCAGGACAGATCTGCTTGTCTGTCTGTTGGAGAAGTGCTGCTTTCATGGTTCATCAGAATTGGCCTTGCTAAGTTGAGAAGGTCACCTCCACTGTCTAGGTGAGTCACCACTGAGGTTGAGCTGCTTTCCATCAGCCCTAGATAAGATGAAGAGGGAGGGATTCCCTCCCCACTCATGAGATCTGTCTAAACTATGGTCAGGAGTCAACGGGGATTCGTCTGGTCCCCTGGGAACATTGGCTGGCTTCCTGCTGAGTGGCTTATAAAATAACCATTTTAAGCTCTCTTGCAAGCCTTGTGCCAATTTGACCCAGACTGTCCCTGCATGGGTGTGCAGAGTGGGGAGGATGCCCATAGGCTGACTACAGCTGCAGTTCTTGGGGCATTGACCAACCCAAAGAGAACATAGAGGAGGCAAGGCCATGGAGAGGAGTGTGCTCCCCGGCAAGCAAAGGAGCTTCTTTCTCAGGCACCACAAAACCCTGAGCTGGAGTCCTTTTGGCCTATGGTTTCTAGGCAGGCCTTGACTTAAACCCCAGTGTTTGTTGTGAATTGGGGTGAGTGAGGTCCCAGTTTCCCCAGAATGTCCTGCAAGGTGGCCATGGCTTTAGAATGAAGAGCCGCCCCTTTTACTCTTCTCCCGCTCAGTGGGGAGTGCCCCTTCTGTGACCTCTGTTCTGTTCTCATACACTTGCCTCTGCTCTCAGTGCAGCATTGCCAGCCCCAAGCATTCAAAACTCACAGGTCAGATCCCCCCAAACAACAGGTTTTAAATAACGAGAAGAAATGCTGGGTTCTTTGCTTTGCCTTCGGGGGTTTGACTTGGTAGATTGCACTTGGGTCACGTTTTGAAGCTTTTCTCTGCAAATCATGAGGGCTGGAACCTTTTTCTTTTTGTGAGGAAAGCTGAAATTCTTACCTAGTCACAGATGCTGGGGCTTTAAGAAAACGACTGACGAGCAAGAGATTTGTGATAAAAGAGTGAGAGTTAGCAACATTGTAGCAGTGTGTTAAAGGCTGCACGCTACCCTCCCCCCCAACACCAGCTCTGCAGGTCCCATTGGCTGGGAATCATAGCCAATGGGAGCTGCGGGGGTGGCACATGTGGACAGCGCAGCTCGCAGAGCCGCCTGGCTGCACCTCCATGTAAGAGCCAGAGGGAGGACATGCTCCTGCTTCTGGGAGCTGCCTGAGGTAATCGCTGCCTAGAGTCCACACCTCTGGCCCCCTCCCATGTCTCAACCCCCTGTCCCAGCCCTGATCCCCCTCCCGCCCTCCAAACACCTGATACCAGCATGGAGCACACTCCCACACCCCAAACTCCTCATCCTCAACCTCACCCCAGAGCCTGCATCCGCAGCTGGAGCCCCCATGCCCCTTCCTGCACTCTGAACCCCTCAGCCCCAGCCTGGAGCCCCCTCCTGCCCCCCAAATCCCTCATCCCCAGCCCCATACCAGAGCTCACGCCCCCTATCCCAGCCTGGAGACCCCTCCTGTACCATGAACCCCTGATTTCTGACCCACCCCAGAACCAGCAACCCCAGCCCAGAGCCCATACCCAGTGGTGTAGCCAGGTAGAGGGAACAGGGGGAGCAATCAAGAAAAAGGCGCCACCCGCTGCAGCACTTTTACTGATGGGGCGGTGCTTTTACTCACCCGGCGATGCTCTGGGACTTTGGCGGCACCTTGGCAGCAGGACTGCCACTTGCTCCGTGGGTCTTTGCGGGATTTTGGCGAGTGAAGAGCGGCAGGCCCGGAGCGAGCGAAGGGCCTGCCGCCAAAGTGCCACCGAAGACCCCGAGCGCTGCCAGGTGAGTAAAAATTAAAAAGGCGCCAAGAAATTGACAAGGTGCTGTTACAGAGTGTGGGGGAGTCAGGCCCTGCACCCCTCTTCCTGGGACTCACAGTGACTCTCAGCCAGCCAGTAAAACAGGTGGTTTATTGGACAATAGGAACACAGGTTACAGCAGAGCTTGTAGGCACAGCCAGGACCCCTCAATCAAGTCCTGGGGGTTCAGGAAGCTTAGCTCCCAGCTTGGGATTCCCTGAATTCCAACCTCCCAGCCCAAAACTGAAACTGAACTAACTCCCTCCAGCCGGCCCCTTCCTTTGTCTGGCTTCCCGGACAAAGATGCTGACCCCTTCCCCCCGCCTAGCTCAGGTTACAGGCTCAGCTCCTGTCCCTCACCTAAAGTCATCCCCAGCTTTCCCATCCCCCACACAGACAGTCCCTACTGCATCACATCTCTCCCCCCTTCAAGACTGAACTGAGCGGGGTCACTCTGCCCAGTGACCTGGGGAAGTTCAGGGCCCCCTCTCCGGGACAACGCGTCCGCTATCAGGTTGGCACTTCCCTTCACATGGACCACGTCCATGTCATAGTCCTGCAGGAGCAGGCTCCACCTCAGGAGCTTGGCGTTGGCTCCTTTCATCTGGTGCAGCCCTCAGTACACTTGCCTCTGCTCTCAGTTGCCAGCTGCAGCCCAAGCATTCAAACTCAGGTCAGATCCCCCCAACCAACAGTTTTAAATAACGAGAAGAAATGCTGGGTTTGCTTTGCTTCGGGGTTTGATTGGTAGATTGCACTTGGGTCACGTTTGAAGCTTTTCTCTGCAAATCATGAGGGCTGGAACCTTTTTCTTTTGAGGAAAGCTGAATTCTTACCTAGTCACAGATGCTGGGGCTTAAAACCTGACGAGCAAGAGATTTGTGAATAAAGAGTAGGAGTTGCAACATTAGCGTGATGTTAAGGCTGCACGTACCTCCCCCAACACCAGCTCTGCAGTCCCATTGGCTGGGAATCATGACCAATGGGAGCTGCGGGGCACAGTGAACAGCAGCTGCAGAGCCGCCTGGGCTCCCTCAGTAGAGCCAGGGGGGACCTGCTCCTGTTCTGGAGTGCCTGAGGTAATCGCTGCTAGGCCCACCTCTGGCCCCCTCCATGTCTCAACCCCTGTCCAGCTGATCCCTCCGCCTCAAAAACCTGTACCAGCATGGAGCACACTCACACCCAAACTCCTCATCCTCAACTCACCCAGGAGCTGCATCCGCACTGGAGCCCATGCCCCTTCTGCACTCTGACCCCTCAGCCCCAGCCTGGAGCCCCCTCCTGCCCCCCAAATCCCTATCCCCAGCCCAACGAGCTCACGCCCCCTATCCCGCCTGAGACCCTCCTGTACATGACCCCTGATTTCTGACCACCCAGAACCAGCAACCCCAGCCAGAGCCATTACCCGTGGTGTAGCCAGGTAGAGGGAACAGGGGGAGCATCAAGAAAAAGCGCCACCGCTGCAGCACTTTTATGTGGGGCGTGCTTTTACTCACCGCGCTGCTCTGGGACTTTGGCGGCACCTTGGCAGCAGGACTGCCACTTGCTCGTGGGTCTTTTGCGGGTTTTGGCGAGATGAAGAGCGCGGCAGGCCCGGAGCGAGCGAGGCTGCCGCCAAGTGCCACGAGCCCGAGGACGCTGCAGTGAGTAAAAATTAAAAAGCGCCAAGAAATTGACAAGTCGGTGTTACAGAGTGTGGGATCAGGCCTGCACTCTTCCTGGGACTCACAGTGACTCTCAGCCAGCCAGTAAACAGTGGTTTATTGGCATAGGAACACAGGTTACAGCAGAGCTTGTAGGCACGCCGACCCTCAATCAAGTCCTGGGTTCAGAGAGCTTACTCCAGCTTGGGTTCCCTGAATTCCAACTCCCAGCCCAAACTGAAACTGAACTACTCCCTCCAGCCGGCCTCCTTTGTTCGGCTTCCCGGACAAAGATGTGACCCTCCCTCGCCTAGCTCAGGTTACAGGCTCAGCTTCCTGTCCCTACACAAGTCATCCCCAGCTTTCCATCCCCCACGAACAGTCCTACTGCTCACTCTCTCCCCCTTCAAGACTGAACTAGGCGGGTCACCTGGCATGCCGGGAAGTTCAGGGCCCTCTCCGGACACGCGTCGCTATCCTTGGCACTTTCCTTCACATGGACCACGTCCATGTCATAGTCCTGCAGGCAGGCTCCACCTCAGATTTGGCGTTCTCCTTTCATCTGTTGCAACAGGTCAGGGAGAGTTGTGGTCGTGTACACGTGAAGTGTCGCCAAGAGATATGGCTCTAGTTTCTTAGGCCACCCATGGCCAGGCATTATTTTCCATGCGCGCGTTTCTCTCTCTGGTGCGTAATCTTCTGCTCAGGTACACGATGGGGTGTCGCTCCTTTTCACCCTCTGCTTAACTGCCACGTCCTTGTCTGAGGCTCCGGTTTGTACACCATAAAGGCTTGTAAAGTCTGGAGTTTGCCAGAACTGGTCACTAAACCAGAGCCTCTTCAGTGCCGGAGAGCTGCTGGCCTGCTCGGTCCAGACCACCTTGTCTGGAGCTTCCTCTTCGCAACAGCTCAGTGATGGGCGCTATAGGCCTAAGTGGCACGAACCTTCGATAGTACCCATCCCCACTAAACTCTGGACACTCTTTCGGTTTGGGGTAGCAGGCCGTCTCTGATCACTCCACCTGCTGGTTCAGCTTTAGGCGCTGCGCACCGAGATGGCCCAGTACAGATACTTCAGCCATTCCCACTTGCACTTCTCAGCCTTTACAGTCTAACCACCTCCCGGAGTCTGGTCGCACTTGTTTAACTGGGACACACTGGTCTCCCAGGTCGGCTAAAGACCAGATTCGTCACATAAGGCCTGCAAAACTCTCCATCCCTCTCATACTCGATTCACCAAGCGCTGAAGGTGGCTGGCGCCCTTGAGGCGAAGGGCGGGTCAGAGACGTCAAGAGCCCCAGGGGGGTGCTAAAGCAGATTTCAGCCTGGCATCTGCGGATCCAGCGGCACTTGCCAGTAGCCCTTGGTAAGATCCATGGTGGTGAGGTACCGAGCACCTCCCAGCTTGTCTAGGAGCTCGTCAGGCCTGGGCATGGGGTAGGCATCAGATACGGTGATGGCATTGAGCTTTCGATAGTCCACACAGAACCGAATCGACCCATCCCTTTTGGGGACCAGCACCGCTGGAGAGGCTCAAGGGCTGGAAAATGGCTGGATCACCCCCAAAGCCAGCATGTCCCTGACCTCTCTTTCTAGGTCCTGGGCAGTTTTCCTGATGACCTGAAAAGGGGAGCATCTTATAGGAGGATGTGACCCGGTCTCCACCCGGTGGACAGTCAAATTAGTGTGTCCAGGCTGGTTGGAAAACAGCTGTCGGTACAGATGCAGCACCCCTCTGATCTCAGCGTGCTGGGCCAGGGTCAGCTGATCAGAGAGGGGAATTGCCTCCAGGGGGGAGCCAGCTTTTGTCCCAGGGAATAGATCCACTAAAGGGTCATCTCCCTGCTCCTCCCAGTGTCCACACACAGCCAACACCACATTCCCCCGGTCATAGTATGGCTTCATCATATTCACATGGTACACCCGGCGGTGGTGTGCTCGGTTTGATAGCTCTACCACATAGTTTACCTCATTCAGTTGCTTGATAACCTTGAAGGGCCCTTCCCAGGCGGCCTGGAATTTGTTCTTTCTCACGGGGATGAGAACCATCACTTGATCCCCGGTGGCGAAGGCACGGGCCTGCGCCGTGCGGTCATACCAGACCTTCTGCTTCCTCTATGCTCGGGCCAGATTCTCCCTGGCCAGGCCCATGAGCTCGGCAAGTCTTTCCCGGAAGGTCAGGACATACTCCACCACTGACTCTCCATCGGGAGTGGCCTTCCTCTCCCATTCGTCTCTCATCAGGTCCAGGGGCCCCCTTACCCGCCTTCCATATAACAGTTCAAAAGGCGAAAACCGGGTAGATTCCTGGGGTACCTCCCTGTACGCAAACAACAGGTGAGGTAAGTACTTGTCCCAGTCCTGCGGGTGCTGGTTCATAAATGTTTTTAGCATCAACTTTAGCATCCTATTGAACCTTTCCACCAGCCCATTGGACTGGGGGTGATACGCTGAGGCCCAGTTGTGCTGGACCCCACATTCTCCCACAAGCACCGGAGTATCGTTGACATGAAGTTGGACCCCTGGTCCGTTAAGACTTCCTTGGGGAACCCCACCTGGCTGAAAATGGTCAGCAGTGCATCTGCTACGGTGTCTGCTTTGATAGAGGACAAGGCCACCGTCTTGGAGTAGCGAGTGGCGAAATCCACCACCACCACCAGGATGTATTTCTTCCCCGACCGGGTCATCTTGCTGAGAGGTCCCACTATGTCCGTGGCCACATTCTGGAAAGGTTCTTCTATGATGGGTGAAGGCCTCAAAGCCGCTTTCCCCTTGTCTCGGGCCTTCCCCACCCTCTGGCAGGGGTCACAGGATTGGCAGTACTGTTGGACATGGGTAAAAACCCGAGACCAGTAAAAGTTCTGTAGCAGCCTCTGCCTGGTGTGCCGGATTGCCTGGTGCCCGTGAGGGGAATGTCATGGGCCAGGTACGGCAGCTTGTGGCGAAACTTCTGGGGAACCACCAGCTGCCTCCTGATCCCCCATGACTCTACTTCCCCTGGGGGAGCCCATTCTCGGTACAGGAACCCCTTCTCCCACAGGAACCTCTCCTTGCAACCTCTCCTCATGGTCTGTACCGCACTGAGGTCGGCCAGGTCCCCTGGCCTCCGCAAGGAGAGATCTTTCTGCAACTCGGCCTGGAACTCAGCAGCTGGGACAGGGATGGGGACCTGCTCTCTATCACCGGCTGCGTCTGAGGCTGCAGCCTCTCTGAGATGTGTCCCTGGGCATTCCCCCCCAACCAGGTTAGGGTCCTGTGCTTTGGGCAAAGTACCTTCTCCGTTGTCGGGGCGCAGTGCCCTGCGCCGACTCTGACTACGGGTCATGACCAGGGCACCCCGGGCGTTGCTTGGCCAGACCTCCAGGTCCCCCCACCATTAACACCTCCGTGGGCAAATGTGGGTGTACCCCTACGTCCTTGGGGCCTTCCTTGGCCCCCCACTACAGGTGTACCCTCGCCACGGGCACCTTGAATGGGGTCCCGCCAACGCCCATCAGGGTCAGGTAGGTGTTGGAGACCATCCAATCTGAGGCCACCACCTCGGACCGGGCCAGAGTCACCTTTGTGCCCGTGTCCCAGTACCCAGTGACCTTCCTCCCATCTACCTCCAGTGGAACAAGGTACTCTTTCCGGAGGGGCAGCCCAGCGCCCACCCTGTAAACCAAAAACCCGGAGTCTGGAGCATCCAGCCCCCTGGAGGAGCTGACCTGGGGCCCTCCTCCCTCCTTCACAGGCGGTACGCGGCCAGCCCCCCTTTCCTGCAAACGCTGCCCCTTGTCCAGCTGGGTCTCTACCAAGTTAACCCCGTGTGGGGTCGGTCTGCTCAGTCTGTCCTTGATCCTAGGGCACTGGGACCGTATGTGGCCCCTCTGGCCACATTGATAGCAGCTCATGTCCCATTGGTCCCCTGGAACCGGTTGGTTGTCCCTGATGTTGGGCGTTTCCCTTGGGAGGGGGTTCTCCCTATTCCCCCTTTGGGAGGTCCCAGGATGACTCTCTCTCTGCATCATGGCGGGCCTCTTCTTTTGGGTCTCCTCCCTGCCACCCCCCATCCGGCTCTTCACAAACTCATCGGCCAGTCGCCCTGCATGTCACGGGTTCTCTGGCTTTTGGTCCCTCAACCACAGCCTCAGGTCGGATGGGCACCGCTCATACAGTTGCTCCAGTACCAGCAGTTTAACCACGTCCCCCTTTGTCTGGGCTCCATCTGCCCACTTGCTGGCGTATCCCTCCATGCGGATGGCTAGTTGCAGATATAAGACCTCAGGGGTTTTATACTGACTCCAGAATCTCTCCCGGTATATCTCAGGAGTCAGACCAAACTCATGCAGCAGGGCCTGCTTGAATAGTTCGTAGTCCCCTTTCTCTGCCTCTTCCAGTTGGCGGTACAATGCCACGGCTTTGGGGTCCAATAACGGGGTGAGAACCTGGAGCCTGTCCGCAGCATCGACCTGGTGCAGCTCGCAGGCCGTGTCAAAGGCATCCAGGAAGTCATCCATGTCCTCCCCCTCCTTACGCTGGGCCAGGATCGACTTATCAAAGCTCTGCATGGTCCTGGGTCCCCCCTCACTCCCCGCAGCCGGGGGCCCGCAGCTCCTCAGCCTGGCCATTTCCAGCTCATGATGATGCAGTCTCTCTTTCTCCTCCAGTTCCCGCTGTCTTTGTCTCTCCTCATGTTCCCTCTGTCGCTCACGATCCTCCAGCTCTCTCAGTTTTATCTCTCTCTCCCATTCCAGCCACTTCCGCTCCACGGATGCCGAGCGTCGTCAGGACGATCCCCTGCTGGGGGGTGAGCTGCGCCGGGAGGATCCCTTCCTGGCCGGGGGTGTCACGGTGCCCTCGGCATTCGCTGGGCTCCTTCCCGCCCTTCCCCTACGCATAGGAATGGGGGTCTCGGGAAGCCCTCAGCCGCTGGCTGACCACTCCCAGCGGGGACAGACACTGGTGCCTGCGCTGCATCTGCCAGGCTGCTGCCTTCAGAGACAGGGATCAGTTCATTCAAGCGATCTCCCTCCTCCAGCTGGGCAATCAGCAGGTCTTTGGTGAGCCTCCCACTGCGCAGCCCCCTCTGCTTGCACAGCTCCACCAGGTCGCACTTACGCCGCTTGGCATACATCTTCCTGCTGGCCACTCACAGGCCGGGGTGCTCACTGCTCCTCACGGTTTTCAGGGGGCCCCTAGTGCATCAGCCCTTCTTGAAGTCACCACCTCTCTGCCAGGGTCGAGCTGCAGACTCCTCCGCCCCTGGGACCGCTTGCTGCAATCCCCCGGGGGACCCTGGTACTGCAAAAGTCCTTCTCACTGGGCACACACTCCCAGGGGTAAATCACCCCTAAAATCATCTCTTCGTTTTACTGATCCCCAGTCACTTACTGCAGGAAGCACCGTCCACGGGGTGCAGTATCTCCCGCCAGTGCCACCAGTTGTCACAGAGTGTGGGGGAGTCAGGCCCTGCACCCCTCTTCCTGGGACTCACAGTGACTCTCAGCCTGCCTGTAAAACAGAAGGTTTATTGGACAACAGGAATGCAGGATACAGCAGAGCTTGTAGGCACCACCAGGACCCCTCAATCGAGTCCTTCTGGGGGTTCAGGAAGCTTAGTCCCCTGAATTCCAACCACCCAGAGCAAAACTGAAACTGAACTAACTCCCTCCAGCTGGCCCCTTCCTTTGTCCAGCTTCCCAGGCAAAGGTGCTGACCCCTTCCCCCCCCCAGCTCAGGTTACAGGCTCTGCTCCTGTCCCTCACCTAAAGTCATCCCCAGCTCTCCCATCCCCCACACAGACAGTCCCTATTGCCTCACAGGCGCCACTTGTGCTCAGTGGAGGAGCGGTCGATGCCCTGTTCCCCCCCAGCTACACTACTGCCCATACCCCCTCCCACACCCCTGTCTCAGCCTGGGGCTCCCTCCCATACTCCCAACCCCTCGGCTCCATCCCAGAGCCCCCTCTTGCACCCCAACCCCCTTGACCGCAGAGCCAACACCCCCAGCTGGAGCCCTCACCCGCTCCCACATCCCAACCCACTGCCTCATCCTGGAGCCCCCTTCTGCAGCCCTCACTTCTTCCCACACCCCAACCCCTGAGCCAGCCTGGTGAAAATGAGTGTGTGAGTGAAAGTGGAGAAAGCAAGCGACGGGCAGGGGAATGGAGTGAGTGGAGGTGGGGCCTCAGAGAAGGGGCAAGGCCTCAGCATGGGGCGGGTAGAGGGCAGGGTAAGGGTGTTCATCAATTTTGTGTAAGTAGAAAGTTGGCAACTCTAACCAGATCTGGCAGCTAATGTTCAGCTGATTATCCACCATGACCCCTAAGTCCCTTTCAGAGTAACTGCTTCCAGGATAGACACCCCTAGCCTGTCAGTGTGGCCCACGGTCTTTCATGTATTTATGTAACACCCAGCAAGGTCCTCTCCTCAGATCAGGGTGGACATGGCCCTTATTCAGCACAGGCTAGCAGCCCTGCTGGGGCTCAGAGGGGCAGGGGCATGGGGCAGGGAGCAGGGTCTGCTCCAGAGGGAGGCCTGGAAGCAGCAGTCCATGCAGGCAAGGGAGAAGCTGGGAGACCTGGAGCCCCAAATCTGTTTCTCTTACCTGGAAGAGAACTGAGTCCGGAGGATTGCTGGCTCCTGGTGGCCCCCTTGTAGGGTGTCATCCTTCTGCACCTTGAGGAGAAAGCTCTTCTGCGTCTGGTAGCACTCACCTCACCCCAGCAGTGGGTCCTTCCTGCACTGGAGGGCTGGGACTCTGCTGGCTCCTGAGTCACCTGGGGTTTACACATTACCCAGCACTACCATGTCTGAGCCCCTTCCAGACTCCAGGGCTGGGATTCTCCTGAATCCTGGCTCCCTCCTCTCTACCCCACTGCTGGGTCTCTCTCCTGCCCACCTCAGCAATTCAGAGTTTGTCTCTAGGAGGCTGGGGTAGTCAATTATTTGTTGTCAAGGGCCAAATTTCTTGGCTAAGGTACAGTCAAGGTCTGGACTCCAAAGAAACATTTTTCACACCGCAAGTGCCCCTGTTCAACAAGCACATACAATGCTGTGAAATGTACCTGGGGACTATTGCTTATGTTTTTAGTGCCTTAAATGAAAATTAAATCAAACCACTGTATAACCGAATAATAAGCTCCAAGAAAGATGTAATAAATTCCATCTAGAGTTTGAGAAAGTACTTAGATACAATGTCAAAGAGATACAAATATTAGCATTAAAACACTTTCAGGCAACTGTTTTAATTTTGAATGAGTTTTGTCAAATACAATTGTTGGCATATCTGTATATAGACAGATAAACATTCAAAACTTTTCAGCCTTTTGTGGTTTATTTAACATAATTATCAGAGTTTGAAAGAAAATAACATTCAGTACACATGAAGTCTTTATCTTTTGTGATTCAAGTCTTTCCAATAACAAATACACACCCGCCTACGTGTAGAAAGCAAAAGAATCATGAATAATTACTGTGAAATACCTGTTATTACTGTAATCTTACTACTGCAAATATTTCATACAGCAACACAAATTTAAAATAAATATGCATGAATAATAGATAATTACACTACTCGCCATCAGTGGGAAAAGTGACAGGTCCTTTGCTGGACAAGGGTCTGGAGGTTTCGAGTGAGTTCAGTCAAGACAAGACGGAGGCAGTTGCACATGAGAACGGCCAGACTGGGTCAGACCAAGGTCCATCTAGCCCAGTATCCCGTCTACCGACAGTGGCCAATACCAGGTGCTTCAGACAGAATGAGCAGAACAGGGAATCATCAAGCGATCACCCCTGTTGTCCATTCCCAGCTTCTGCACAGATGATTATCAGTCAGAACGGAGCGATTATGCGATTTAACGTTGTTCGTCATTGAGAATGCTGCCTCACACACGATCAAGCCAAAGACAGTCAAAATGTTAAATGCCATCTTCCTCAAGTGTGGATAAGTGGAGTCCAGCACAAGGGTTGTCCAGAAAGTTTCAAATGCAGTTTCAGTGCGTCTCACCTTAAGCACTGCATCTGACTGTACATCAGGAAGCTCCAGTAGTAGTTTTGATTTTTCGGCATCTGGAGAGAAATGCTTTTGCTGGATCACACCAAGTGCCATTTGCTGGTACCACAAATAGGTTCCTTACAAACAGGAAGACGTCGTTAACACTTGCAAATTCTTGAAATCTCTGCTGGAAGTTTTGAAGGAGCCTCTTCAGAAATGATGCCATCTGGTGCACGTGTGCAGTGTCCTGCCAGCTTAGCAATGTTGGGAAAAGCAGCATCTCTCCAGTTTCCAAATAACTTTTGTAAAGACTCAGTTTGGTTTGAAATGAAGTGACACTGCTGTGGAGATCAACTATGTCATTTTACCTCTGTAGCTTTCAGTTGAAATCATTTAAGTACATAAGAATAAAAGAATGTCTATATTGGGTCAGACCAAAGGTCCATTTATCCCAGTATCCTGTCTTCTTACAGTGGTCAATGTCAGGTACTTCATAAGAAATGAACAGAACTGGTAATCAAGTGATCCATCCCCTGTCTCCCATTCCCAACTTCAGACAAACAGAGGCTAGGGACACCATTTCTATCCTCCATGAACTTATCTAGTTCTAGTAAATCAACAGAGAAATCCAGGATGCTCATATCTGTGAACCTCTCAAAAATGCATGCAACTCTTCTGCCTTTTTCCATGGAGTGTTATGTTGATATTCTTCACATGAACTTGAATTTCCCACAGCCTTCTTAGTACTTGGCTGTGCTATGAACCAACAGGCCATTGTAATTGGCAGATACTGCTGAAAGAAAGCTTTTGAACTCTCTGTGTTGCAGTAATGACTTGAACTGACGGAAGTTGACAGGTTTAATCACCATTAACATTGCATCATGAAGCTTTGCGCAAAGTACAGTTTGGAGGATTACACAGTGATAGGAAATCAAATTGGGGTCCAGATCTTGCAGAACCCAGCCATGGTAGTGAGAGCGGGGAAACTTGACCACTGAACCACCAGGAGGAGGTGGCAAGAGGCTCCCTCTATGCCCAGGTCCGAGACTAACTAGGAACATGTGTGAGACAGATGGCAGGGTGAAGAGAGGCAAGAGGACAAGTCAAAGGCCCTTCAAAAGTAGGCCCTGGAGGATGGAGTTTGAAAGGAAGGATGAGGGAAGGAGAACGAAGGAGAAACGACAAAGACACTTGAAAAGGGGAGACAACGAACTGGGTTCCCCTGGCCCCAGTAGTGAAAACACCAAAACCTGACCCCTAGACCATCTGGGATAAATCCCAGCAAAGCTTTGGGCACCTTCTACTCATCCAAGTGGGCCATGCTCACCCCCAAGCACCACAAATGAACCTCTGCACTCCAGCTAACCACAGGGGACAGTCAGTCAGTTGGGGCAAGAGCCAAGCTGTGCCAAGAAGGTGCCTTGCAAAAGCTCCTGCCACTGCAAGCTCCCTCTTCTCTGCCACCTCACAGGGCCATGAGTGAGACGGCTGGCAGTGCCAGGAGCGGCCAGAGGACAGGTAAAAGGCCCTTTGAGAGCAGGCCCTGGAGGACATTGGAATTTGAAAGGAAGGCCGGGGGAAGGAGAAAAGAAAGAGACACTTGAAAAGGAGAAAGAAGACTTTAGAATACACTAAATTGAAAGGCCTGGGCAGTGCATGAAAATGGGCTCTAGGCTGCCAAAGGGGTAAAGGTTCCCTGATGGGGAATTAAACCTGGGTTACAGAATCCTGATGACTAGACTATCAGGTAGAAGCCGGCTATTCGCCCTTGGCACTTGCTGCTCAAACGTTTGGGACTCGCCCTGCCCACCATGTGGTAAAACGCAGCACAGGCACCTCTGTACTCCAGCCGACCACAGGGGATGGTCAGCCAGAAGGGCCAAGGGCCATGGCAAAAGGCTCAGCCTGCCTTCTCTGAGGATCAAACTCAGGACCTCCAGATTATGAGACTAACACTGTGCCAGCTGCACTAAGAAGGTTCCTCACAAAAACCCCTGCCCCTGCCAGCTCCCTGTTCTCTGCCACCTCAGAGCACTCTTCAGTTCATCTGCAGGACAGTGCATCACATCACCTGCCTGAAGGCAGAAACAGCCCACTGGCTACCTGTAATAAGCCTCTGTCCCAAATCTGGACCTTAGCGTCCAAAATCTGGGTGCTTAGCATGAACCTCCAAGCTTAATTACCAGCTTGGATCTTATCTCGCTGCCGACCACCATTTCCAGGTTTTGGCCCTCTGGTTCCCAAACCTTCTTTGGAGGACCCAAGACTCAGAAACTTTGAGTCTTACGGCAAGGGAAATACTCCACTCCCTTCCCCTCCTCTCCCACCAGACTTTCCTCTCTAGGCTAACCTGAGAGCATGATGCAATCCTCTTACATCACAATACCAAGAAGCCTGTCCCCTCTTCCACAAAGGACAAACCTCAAACACAGAAACAGAGATGATTTTATCTCTCTTCCCTCCACAATTCCCTGGTGCTGCCGAGCTACCCTCCGTAGATCTAACACAAGAGAATCCCTCCCTCCACCCAGAGAGAAAACTCAATAAGTTCTTACAAAGAAACTTTATATAAAAAAAAAGAAAGAAAAAGACATAGATATAAACTCTGCATCAAGATGACAATACAGGGCTATTGCTTATAAGAAATATGAATAAGCAGTCTGATTCAAAAAGATATCCATTTGAAAACTCCAGCAAGTTACACACATGTAAATCACCCAAAACAACATAAAACCTATATTGTTTTTCAACTTGTACTTACAAGTTGGAAACAGAAGATAAGACGATAGAAGAACCTCTCATAGCTGAGAGACAACAAAAAAAGAAAAACGGGACGGCCCCCGCCCCCCCCCGCCATAGAAAGGGTTTTTGCCCCGCCCGCCCCCCCGCCAAATTTGGTTTACCCCCTCCTTGACTTTGAAAAATCCAGTTTCCTGATTGGTCCTCTGGTCAGGTGTTTGGTTCCCTTTGTTAACCCTTTACAGGTAAAAGAAACATTAACCCTTAGCTATCTATTTATGACACTACCCTTGTCGCTGGCTCCTCCAGAGCGGGGACAAAGTGGGTCAGACCAGTGCTCCATCTGCTGCAAGAGCCTCTCTTCTCACAGCGTCCCGTGCCGGGGCGAAGAGAAGAGGGCAATTTTGACTGAGTTGCCCCCTCCCCCGTCTTCTGGCAGCTAGAGGTTTCAGGACCCACAGAGCATGGGCTCCCGCCCCTGATCATCTTCGCTAACAGCCATTGAGAGACCGATCCTCCATGAACTCATCTCCTTCTTTTGGGAACCCACTTATGGGGTTGATATAGTGGTGTTCTGTTTGTTTTTCCTTTATTCTCTATCCTTCTCCTAATGCTTCCTAACATGCTTCTCTGAGCTGTTTCCACTGCCGCTGCCCATGAAGCTGATGTTTCAGAGAAGTAGCCACCATGCTCCAAAACCTCCTTCTTGAGCAGGAATAGCTAATTTAGTCCCCATCCTTAATTGGGAGGTGCGCTGGGACTCGTGGGCTTAGCCTTGTGGGTAATGGAGAAAGAAGCTTCAGTCCCAGTATACCTGCCATGGGGCTGAGTCCCAGCAGGGCTGATGCTTTGAGTCCTGGCATGCCCAGCTGTCCACTAGAAAGGCTCTGGTGGTTCTGATTTGGACTTCCCCTGGCTTAGGCTCTTGGTAGCCAGCTGTATCTGCCACGCAAGTTTCTTTGGGCAGCTTTTTCCACAGTGGGTTAGTTCAGGGGCCTCAGTAAGCCCTTGGGCAATAGCTGGATACATGCAGCCTCCATACATGACCATGGATTTGTCACTACCTGGCATTCCCCGCTAAAGCTCCTAAGCCTGTGGCTAAGTATAGGATTTCCTCCCGCGTTAGGAGCTGGACCGAGCCGTTAAACTCAGAACCATTCAACTCTGTCTCCCCTGCCTGTCCCAGAGGGAACTCCGGGTGCCTTTATCCAAAGAGAGTTGGGCACAGGAGTGGAAACAGCTCCTCTTTGCCATTTGATAGGGAAAGGGGGCCTGTACCTTTAAGACTGGTCGATTTCTTTCCAGACATTCCCAGGCAAGTTCACAGAGCCTCTGAGCTGTCTGGCGTGTGCTGCTTGCAGGTGAGCACCAAGCTTTGCCATTGAATTTCGCCCGCTAGACCCTGTCAATTTAGGAGGTAACTGGTGCTGGTTACTGCATCTCCCACCCTGGGGATTGTCTGGACTGGTGCTGCTGGTTTTTTAAGGAGATTTGTTGTAAACTGACCCCCCGTTAAGGGTGGAAGGAGTGATCAGTGTAGAACGGCAGCAGCTGGGGGCTGAATGGCCTTGCTGGGAAGGTGCCGAGACCCTGCCATGTTTTAGCTTGGGGGCTGGGGTGAATGGAAGTGGCTTTGCCTGGACCCAGGAGAAGGGAGGTCAGGGTTGCACGTTTTGATAGTGGGCAGCAGCAAGTCACTAGTATTTGCAAGCCCAGCGTCAGTGCTGGTTTAAATCCCATTCCCAGAAGCAGGAGCATTCAGGGGCTGAGACTTTGCAGGTGTTAGGGGCTGCAGTTTGTCCAGGGCGTGAGGTGAGACAGCAGCTGGTGGAACTGCCGCTGTGGCACCATTGTTGGCATTTGTGTTTGGGGCCCATACATTCTCCGTGGTCCAGTCTGTGGCAGGCACCAATGCTCCCTTGTGTTGAAAGACAGAGTATTTGTGTTGCATGGCTGAAGGGAGATGCAGCGAGCTCTATCTCTCTGTCATGGCTTGGAGATGCCTTGTGCCAGTGGCACATTTAGGACTGACCCTGGGGTCCTATCCATATCATGCCCCAGAGGACAGTAGCTGTGATTCTAAGTGACCAGGCGAGGCCAGAGCCACCCCGGTGCCAGTTGTGGTGCAACTCACGCTTCCCTGATAGAGGAAACGTGTCAGCGATGCTCCCCATCATCAGAGCTCCCGGCAGGAACCATGTTCCACCAAGGCTGAGGGTCTGTGGGAGCCCCACAGGTGCAGTGGCTGAGAGGAGGGACCCACTGTGCCTCTGGCCATGCCCACTTCCCCCACCCCCTCCCTGCATGACGGACCTGTGCCAGGGCCTGCACCCGCAGAGGGGACAGCTTGGACTCTAGGCTGCACTGGGTTGAACGGCTCCTTTGGGTCAAGCTAACCTGGCATCTTTCAGCTGCGTCCTGCCTTTGGCTGATGTTCAGTGTTTGCTGTATCTGCTAAGGGCATCATGCTGGCAGCAGTGCAGAGCCCTTCCCCCCTCACTATGCTTAGGGGGTTACACCAGCAGTGAGCTTGGCCCAGTGTTGCTGTTCCAGGCTGAATGCCTTTACTTACAGATGTAATTTGATTTGATTAGAAACTAGAATGATCTCAAATCAACGTGGCACATGTTAAATGGATTAAAACTGGCTAACTGATATATATGAAAATGTAATTGTAAATGGGGAATCACCCCCCACTTAGAGCGGGTGTGTTTTTTAGTGGAGTCCTGCAGGGTCCCATCAGTTCTTGGCTCTATGCTATTTAACATTTTTATCAATGACTTGGAAGAAAACATAAAATCATTGTGGATAAAATTTGCAGATGGCAAATAGGTTGAGGTAGCGGTAAATGATGAAAAGGACAGGTCACTGCTACAGAGTGATCAGAGCCCAGCAGTGGGACCAGGGTCCCGCGGGCCACACAGGACCCACGGTCATATCAGTGGCAGTGGGTAAGATGAACTTTTCTGTGGGCGGGATGTGTGTGTTGGGGAAAACAGACTGCAGGGAAACACTGAATCTCTCATTGGTTTGTCATAAAACAAATTTCAGCACTGTCAAGCAAGTTTTTCTTTTTTTTAAATAAAGGTTTTAATACTTACATTTAAGCGAGGGATAGAAAGAGGTTTGATGTCTATTATAACAAGAGTTAAAGTATTTTTACGTGATTTAAGCAAGTTTTGTTGTATTCTTTTAGTAGTAAAATTGTGTCTGAATTCCATTTCTATACATAATATATTAACCAACTGTTTTTTGTTGGTTTTTTTAGTAGCGTGGTGGAATCTGTCTCTCAGGATTTGTGGAATCTAAGGTTTCTGTGGGTAGGAGCATGACAGAAATGCAACAAACGATGAGGGAGCGGGTGGGAGCAGGATTAAAAAGATAGTCCCACACAGGGTTCTACTCTGAATTGCTTGGTAAACTGGGTGCAAGCAAAGAACATGCATTTTAATACAGCTAACTATAAATGTATACCTCGAGGACCAAAGAATGCAGGCCATGCTTACAGGATGGGGGACTCTATCCTGGGAAGCTGGGACTCTGAGAAGGGGTAGGGGGTCATGGTGGAAAATCAACTGCAAATGAGCTCCCAGTGCAACGATGTGGCCAAAAGAGTGAACAGGATCTTTGGATGCATAAACCGGGGAATCTTGAATAGGAGGAGAAAGGTTGTTTTAGGGCTGTCAAGCGATTAAAAAAATTAATCGCAATTAATCATGCGATTAATTGCACTGTTAAACAATAATAGAATACCATTTATTTAAATATTTTTGGATGTTGTCTACATTTTCAAATATATTGATTTCAGTTACAACGCAGAATACAGAATGCACTTCAGATTTATTTTTTATTACAAATATTTGCACTATAAAAAAACAAAAGAAATAGTATTTTTCAATTCAGCTACTACAAGTACTGCAGTGTTGATAGTCCTTTGTCATGAAAGTTAACTTACAAATGTAGAATTATGTACAAAAAATAACTGCATTCAAAAATAAAAGAATGTAAAATTTTAGATCCTACAAGTCCACTCAGTCCTATTTCTTGTTCAGCCAGTCACTCAGACAAACAAGTGTGTTTACATTTGCGATAGATAATGTTGCCTGTTTGTTATTTACAATATCACCTGAAAGGTGTTTGTCTGGCACTGCTGTAGCCGGCGTCACAAGATATTTACGTTCCAGATGTGCTAAAGATTCATATATCCCTTCATGCTTCAACCACCATTCCAGAAGATATGTGTCCATGCTGATGGTGGGTTCTTCTCGATAACGATCCAAAACAGTGTAGACCAATGCATGTTCATTTTCACCATCTGAGTCAGATGCCACCAGCAGAAGGTTGATTTTCTTTTTTGGTGGTTCAGGTTGTGTAGTTTCCACATTGGAAAGTTGCTCTTTTAAGACATCTGAAAGCATGCTCCACACTTTGTCCGTCTCAGGTTTTGGAAGGCACTTCAGATTCTTAAACCTTGGGTTGAGTGCTGTAGCTATCTTTAGAAATCTCACATTGGTACCTTCTTTGTATTTTGTCAAATCTGCAGTGAAAGTGTTCTTAAAATGAACAATGTGCTAGGTCACCATCTGAGACTGCTATAACACAAAATATATGGCAGAATGCAGGTAAACTAGAGCCAGAGACATACAATTCTCCCCTAAGGAGTTCAGTCACAAATTTAATTAATGCATTATTTTTTTAATGAGCATCATCATCATGGAAGCAGGTCCTCTGGAATGGTGGCTGAAGCATGAAGGGGCATATGAATGTTTAACATATCTGGCACGTAAATACCTTGCAATGCTGGCTACAAAAGTGCCTGTTCTCACTTTCTGGTGACGTTGTAAATAAGAAGAGGGCAGCATTATCTCCCATAAATGTAAACAAACTTGTTTGTCTCAGCGATTGTATGAACAAGAAGTAGGACTGAGTGGATTTGTAGGCTCTGAAGTTTTACATTGTTTTGTTCGTGAGTGCAGTTATGTAACAAAAAAAAAAATCTACATTTGTAAGTTGCACTTTCACGACAAAGAGATCGCACTACAGTACTTGTATGTGGTGAATTGAAATATGCTATTTATTTCGTTTATCATTTTTACAGTGCAAATACTTGTAATCAAAACTAATAATATAAAGTGAGCACTGGACACTTTGTATTTGTGTTGTAACTGAAGTCAATATATTAAATGTAGAAAAACATCCCAAAATATTTAATAAATTTCAATTGGGATTCTATTGTTTAACTGTGGTTAAAACTGTTTAGTCACGTTTAATTTTTTTTGAATCAATCGTGTGAGTTACCTGTGATTTAATCGACAGCCGTAGTTGTTTTACCTTTGTGTGTGGCACAAGTGTGACCGGGGCTGGGATCCTGTGTCCAATTCTGGTGTGCACAGTTCCAGAAGGATGGGGATAAATTGGAGAGCATTCAGAAAGAGCCATGGGAATGATGAAAGAGTTAGAAATCCTGCCTTAGAGTGACGGAGCTCCAGGAGTCTATCTATTGAGCTTAACAGAAAGAAGGCGAAGGGGTGACTTGATCCCAGTCTGTGAGCACCTACATGGGGAACAAAGATTGAATACACCTCTACCTCGATAGAATGCTGTCCTCGGGAGCCAGAAAATCTTACCACGTTATAGGTGAAACTGCGTTATATCGAACTTGCTTTGATCCGCCAGAGTGCGCAGCCCCGCCCCCCCCCGAGAGCTGCTTTACCATGTTATATCCGAATTCGTGTTATATCGGGTCACGTTATATCGAGGTAGAGGTATATTGAGCTCTTCAATCTAGCAGAGACAGGTCTAACATGGTCCAAGATGTTGAAGTTAGAGAAATTCTGACCGGAACTAAGGCAGACATTTTTAACGGTGACAGTAATTAACCATTGGAACAACTCACCAAGGGTTGTGGTGGATTCTCCATCGCTGGCAATTCTTAAATCAAGACTGGCTGTTTTTCTGAGCAATTTGCTGTAGGAATTATTTGGGGCAGTTCTCTGGTCTGTGTTACATAGGATGTCAGACCAGGTAATCGTGATGGAATCTAGGAACAAGCTCCTGTGTGAGATGTGGCACATGCGACTTTAGACTGAAAGCACAGAGGCTTCGGCTGAGTTGCATGTCCCCTTTCTAGCCATCAGCCAGCTAGCTTAGGGGACTGCCATGTGTGGCTGCTTTCCAACTCCCTCACCTGCCTCCCTTTGGCCTGGGGGATCCCCAAGGGGTGGGATGGGAGCTTGGTCTCCTGTGGCTCGTTCATTCCTGGGCCTTGCTGCTGAGACTGCTAGGGAGAGGCTGAACAGTGCCAACTGGGACAGTAGCTTTGGGTGTGTCCACACAACATCTGGGAGGCCCGGTCTATGTAGACATACTCTGCTGAGGCTAGTGCCTAAAATTGCAGTGTGGCTGCAGTGGCACGTGCAGTGACTCAGGCTAGCCACCCAAACACCATCCCACCAGACCACCAGAGTACATAAGCAGGCGGCTAGCCCGAGCAGCTATTCCTAGGTGCTGGTCGTGTCTGTCCACCTGTGCCAGGGATCACACCTCCCAGCCACTGTGTAGACAGACACACTCTGGGATGTGGCCCCATCAGGAAACTGGCTGATGTCAACAAGCCATTCAGCATTGACTGCTGGGCACTCTTCCAATCAGGACAATTTGGGGTGACATTGATGGACACGGTTTGACCTAGAGATCAGCCAATCCACTGTGCCAGCCAAGCCCTCACTTGGTTTCTTCAGACATGACAGTGCTGTAAAGACGTTTTTACACTATCTAGTTCTGTCGCTTTTGTTGGCATATTAGATTCCCTGCAGTGTTGGAACTGTGCGTGGGGAGCTGGGACCCAACACGTTCTCTGTACGTACATTGAAGGAGAGCAGAGGGTTTCGTATCTAGCCCAGATTTGGGCATGATGTCCTGCTGAGGCTGCAGCAGTTTTTGTGTATCTAGCGTAGGTGGCATAATTTAGTCATTCTGGAAAGCTCTTTCTTCCCTTACAGAAGAACCAAGGACCCTCTCAGCAGCTAGAAATCCCTTTGCTCTTGGAACACCAGATGGTTAACGTAGCCAGATTTTGTTTCTAGTCATGGCAAGCTTCAAAAGCTTATTTTAGCCTGCAGTATCCTTGCACATGGAGTGACCATCCTAACTCAGCTGTGGTTAGACTTAATTCCAGCCAAACAAGGAATTACCTACTGCTGGGAAACTGCAGAATTTACCATGCAAACTATGTAAATAAACACTTCTTTAATAAATCTGAAAGGAAACTCATTAACCCGCACAGTAATGAGTGGAATGTGCAGGTCACTGTAGAAGTTAATGTAAAGTGAAGGTTAATTTCAGTGCCCAGGGGATTAAAGTAGCCAAATGGAATCTCCTGGGAGTAGAGAGAGAGAGACACTTGTCCCCTGCCCACACTTGTCCTCTCCCCACCTCACATGGTGGCTTTACTGTCTCAGGAAGGAGAAGTAGAGGGACTCCTGATTGCTTTGCCGGGCTGCCTTGGTCTAAGGCTCCGGGCAGCTAAACCGGGAAATGAATGCAAAACCCTAGTGCTGACAGTGTTCGTGCCATTTTTCGTTTCTTTCTCTGCCCCCCCTTGTGGGGCCTGGCTCGGAACTGTGGGGCAGACGTCACGCTGGAGAGATCAAGCAGGGAAGTGGCAAGTGCTCTGGTCAGATTTCTCCAGTTAGTCTGATTTTCAGGGCTAAAGTTCATGTTAGCAAGAGCTGTGCAGGCTGTGCTAGGTAATGCCATGACTAGGCTGCTCCCTTCTGCATGTTCTCTGTGTGTTAGGAAACCTCTTCGTTGCTGGTGGAAAATACCTAGCATGGGGCTGCTCGAACTGACCAGTATGGAGCTGGTTAGCTGCATCGATGCCTCTGACTGGATTCCAGGGTAATTATTACTAAGCAGGTGCCCTGTTGTTCCACAGATTTCCAAATGAATGGTGGTGCAAAGGGGAGGTGTCTCCAGTTCCCACTGCAAGGGGGCTGGAAGAGACTTAGTGCTGTGTACGACTGGACCCAACACAATCCCAGCTCAGGTTTCTTCCCCAGCATCTTGTGCTGGCTGGTTGCATAGGCCCAGTCCTGCCAGGTGCTGGGAGACAGAGTTTGGGAAAGGGCTGATGAGTTGGGGTCCCTTGGTTCCTGCGTGCTGAACTGGAAATACCTTGAGCCTGATTTTCAAAGGCATTGAGCACCCATATTTCCCGCTGAGCTGAGGGTGCTTAGGACCTAGATGACTTGATTTTCGTTTCGTTGGCATCTCCACAGCAACTATTTCCTGACTTCTTGTTGGTTGGGCTGGGACCCCTCCTGGCATGACTCCCCCTTCAAAAGCTGCTAGGCAGGCTGGTTTAAAGAGACAGCGCCCTTTCGTGATTGTCCCATTCTTCCTTTCTTTTTCCTCTTAAAAAAAAGTTTTGCAGGAAAAAATGGAGCGAGGAGGCTCTGTCTGAGAAGGAGGAGTTTCTAGGATACTGCTGGTGGCATGTGAGGCAAACATTGTCTTCTCTTTGGATTTAAATTAATCTGACTGGGGGGAGCCGCTAACTCACCCAAGCGGGAGACCAAATAATGCAGAGCCAGGGCAAAGAAGGGACATTTTGGACCCCACTGTGCTGCAAAGCTGTCTGGGGCGTGTGGCTTTTTGTCTTGCTAAGAGCTCTCAGGATGGCAGCTTTGCCCTCAGTTGATGGAATTCCAGTGCCCAGAGGGGTTTCATGCAGATCTTTAGTCAGTTCAGCCCTCCCCAACTGAACTGCACAGCTCTGGGCTTTCGTTCCCTATAGACTGAGCCGCATCACATTGTGCATTGATAGTTTTGCTTGCAAACTGGACAAGTGTGCATGGAAGACAATATGCTGAGACCACCAAGCTCGTGGGTAGGAGGGATACAACTGTTCCTACATGCACTGTTGAATGCCGGTTAGATGCAGCGTAATGCTTGGTGTGAACCCGTGGGGTTTCTTGAGAACGGTAATGAAACATGTCAATGCTGCTGATGGCAAAATTGGAGCCATCAACACCTCCGGGCTAAGAGTAAAATCAGCCAGTGGACACAGCAGTCTAGGAGCTCTCAGCTTTAGCTGCTGCCCTTCGTTCTGGAAGTGCTCAGGTGAAGTGTGACTGTAATATCTGAAGGGTGTCTTGCTCAGAGCTCTGGAGACTGAACTCTTTCCTCACTAGATTACGGTGGCAATGCAAACTCCTCTGCACTAATGTACGCAATCCTGTCTGGCTGAGGAGAAAGTACTTCAGTGTCTACGGCCTGTTAAAGTCAGTGGCAACCTTCCCATGAACTGCAGTGGAGCCAGGATCTCAGCCCCAGTCTCTGGCCTCTCTGCTGAGATGCCAGGAAGGGTGTGGGCTCTGCTGGTGGCCTTGTCCTGGGATACCTACCCCTAAGAATGGGACTTGACCCCTCCAGCTCATTCACACAACCCATCAGACAGCTGGAATGGCCAAAGGAGCAGGGTCAGTAAGGCTGCCTGATACTTCCCATTCTAATCTCCTGTTTTCCATTGCTGATAACACAGACAAGCGTTAACCTGCTGGGCTAAAAAAAACTGTGTGCTGTTTGGGGACTGCCTTGAGCTGAATGCCTTCGGACAGTGTGGTCACTCCAACGGCTTTGGCTGGCCTTGCGACGGTGGTGCTGGCTAGATACAAACCTTGTTTTTACACAGCTCTGGCAACTCAGGGGGTTGGAAGAGGCGGTTGGAATTTGGCAAGGAGATCGTGCTGGGATCTGAGCGGTGACTGTGAAACCACCCCGTCTCTGAGTGATAGAGAATCGCTGCCTCTTGTGCCTCGTGGCCTCATTCTGTGTGTGTGGCATCTGCCAGCTGTTGGGTGCTGCCCCGACACAGAGCACAGAGACGGCCCCTGCTCCACATGAGTTCACAAACTATGTCTTAAACAAACAAACAGACAAACAACACCAAGAACAAAGACAAGTGGCTACAACCAGCCAGAGAGCAGAGTACACAAAACAGTGAGGATGGGGTAAATGTGACAGGCAGTGGTCTTAGCTTCCCAGCTACTTGTATTTGCTGGCTATGAGTGTGTGTATTCTGGAGACTAAAGGCTGTGGAGAAAGGCTGCCTGCTGGGAAGAGAAGCTCTGTACCTCTGACTACAGACAGGGGTGGCAGGTTTGTATTTTTGGTGGTGCCCAGAATGGGTCCAAGTCCTGCACCTCCCCCCTCAACCTCATACCTGCCTAAGGTTCTAAGAGGGAGTTTGGGTGTGGGAGGGGTGCGGGGTCAGGCTCTGGGAGGGAGTTTGGGTGTGGGAGGGGTGCGGGGTCAGGCTCTGGGAGGGAGTTTGGGTGCAGGAGGGGTTTGGGTCAGGCTCTGGGAGAATTTGGTGCGGGAGGGGGTGTGGGATCAGTCCTCTGGGAGGGAGTTTGGGTAGCGGGAGGGGGGTGGGATCAGGCTCCGGGAGGGAGTTTGGTGCGGAGGGGGTTTGGGATCAGGCCTCTGGAGGGAGTTTGGTTGGGAGGGGTTTGGGGTCTAGGCCTCTGGGAGGGAGTTTGGGGCGCAGGGAGGGGGTACAGGTTCAGGCTCTGGGAGGGAGTTTTGGGTGCGGGAGGGGTGTGTCAGGCCTGGATGGGAGTTTGGCGTGCGGGAGGGGTTTGGGATCAGGCTCTGGAGGGAGTTGGGTATGGGGTCAGCTCTGGAGGGGAGGTTTGGGGTTGCGGGAGGGGGGTGGGAGCAGGCTCCGGAGGGAGTTTGGTGCGGGAAGGGGTGCGGGGGTCAGTCTCTGGACGAGTTTGGGGTGCAGGAGGGGTGTGGGGTCAGGCTCTGGGAGGAGTTTGGGTGTGGGAGGGGTTTGGGATCAGGCTCCAGGGAAGGGAGTTGGGGTATGGGAGGGGGTCACGGTCAGGCCTCTGGGAGGGAGTGGGGTTCGGAGGGGTGTGGGGTAGGCTCTTGGAGGGAAGTTTGGGTGCGGGAGGGGTTGGGATCAGGCTCTGGGAGGGATGTTGGGGTAATGGGGTCAGGCTCTGGAGGGGAGTGGGTGCGGGAGGGGTATTGGATCAGGCTCCGGGAAGGAGTCTTGGGTGCGGGAGGGGTGCGGGATCAGGCTCTGGGAGGGAGTTTGGCGTGCAGGAGGGGTTGGGTCAGGCTTCTGGAGGAGTTTTGGTGTGGGAGGGGTTTTGGGATACAGGCCTCAGGGAGGAGTTGGGTATGGGAGGGGGACAGGGTCAGGCTCTGGGAAGGGAGTTTGGGTGGCGGGAGGGTGTGGATCATGCTCTGGGAGGGAGTTTGGGTGCGGGAAGGGGTGTGGGTATCAAGGCTCTGAGGGAGTTTGGTGCAGGATGGGGTGGGCGGGTCAGCCCTGGAGGGTAGTTGGGTGCAGGAAGGGGTGCGGGGTCAGGCTCCGTGAGGGAAGTTTGGGTGCAGGAGGGGGCGGGTCAGGCGTCTGGGAGGGAGTGTTTGGGTGCAGGAGGGGTTTGGGTCAGGCTCTGGGAGAAGTTTGGATCAGGAGGGGTGCGAGGCTCAGGCTCTGGGAGGAGTTTGGGTGCGGGAGGGTTTGGATCAGGCCTCGGGAGGGAGTTTTGGGTCGGGAGGGGGTACGGGATCAGGCTCTGGAGGAGTTGGGTGGCGGGCAGGGGGTTTGGGGTCCAGGCCTCTGGAGGGAATATTGGGTAACGGGGGGGTGTAGGGTCAGCTCTGGGAGGGATTGGGTGCGGGAGTGGGTTTGGGGTCAGAGGCTCTGGAGGGAGTTGGGGGCCGGGAGGGGGTTTATTACCAAAAAGGGTTTTCCAGGCTCTGGAGGAGTTTGGGTGTGGAGAGGGGTGTGGGATCAGGCTTCTGAGGAGTTTGAGGTGCGGGAGGGGTGTGGGATCCAGGCTCTGGGAGGTGAGTTTGGTGGGGGAGGGGGTACATGGGTCAGGCTCTGGAGGAGTTTGGGTACGGAGAGGGGTGTGGGGTCAGGCTACCGGAGGGAGTTTGGGGTGCGGGAGGGGGTTGGGATCAGAGCTCTGGAGGAGTTTGGGTGCGGGAGGGGGTTGGGGTCAGGCTCTGGGAGGGAGTTGGTGCGGAGGCGGTTTGGGATCAGCTCTGGGAGGGAGTTAGGGGTAAACGGGGGTCAGCTCTGGAGGGAGTTTGGGTGCGGGAGGCGGTTGGATACAGGACTCTGGAGGGAGTTGGGTACGGGTACAGGCTCGGGAGGGAAGTTGGGTGCGGGAGGGTTTGGGCGAGGGATCTGGGAGGGAGTTTGGGTGCAGGAGGGGTGCGGGGTCAGGCTCGTAGGAAGGGAGTTTGGGTGCAGGAGGGGTGGCGGGGCAGGCTCTGGGAAGGGAGTTTGGTGTGGGAGGGTTTGGATCAGGCTCTCTGGAGGGAGTTTGGGTGGCGGAGAGGGGTACAGGGTCAGGCGCTGGGAGGAGTTGTGGTGCGGGAGGGGTACAGGGTCAAGGCTCTGGGAGGGCGTTTGGGTGCAAGGAGGGGATGCGGGGTCAGGCTCTGGGAGGGTTTGGGTGTGAGCGGGAGGTGGGTTTGGGGTCAGGCCTGGGAGGGGAGTTTGGGTGCAGGTAAGGGTACGGGGTCAGGCCTCTGGGAGGGAAGTTTGGGTGCGGAGAGGGGTTTGGGGTCCAGGCTACTGGGAGGGAGTTGGGTGAGGAGGGGTTTGGGGTTAGTTGATGGTTATGGGTCAGCTTCTGAGGGAGTTTGGTGCGGGAGGGGTTGGGGTCAGGCTCTGGGAAAGGAATTAGGGTACGGGAGGTGGGTCTGGGGTCAGGCTCTGGGAGGGAGTTTGGGTGCGGGAAAGGGTGTGGGGTCAGGGCCTCTGGGAGGGATTGGGTGCGGGAGGGGTTTGGGGTCAGGCTCTGGGAGGGAGTTTGGGGGTGCGGGAGGGGGTTTTGGATTAGGAATCCTGGGAGGGAGTTGGGTGCAGGAGTGGGTTGGGGTCAGGCTCTGGGAGGGAAGTTTTTGGAGTGCGGAAGGGGTTGGGATCAGGCTCTGGAGGGAGTTGGGGGTGCGGGAGGGCGGTTTGGGATCAGGCCTCGGGAGGGAGGTTGGGGTATCGGGGTCAGGCCTCTGGAAGGAGTTTGGGTGCGGGAGGGTT